>NW_024737042.1:136835-164155 GCF_018991925.1 Homarus americanus | reverse complement strand
TCAGTATGCTTCGTTCAGTTGCATGTGTGTGTGGTGAGGTGAGGAGGGAGGTGGGTGGTGGTGGTGAGGGAGGGTGAGAGAGGGAGGTGGGTGGTGGTGGTGAGGAGGGTGACGGGGAGGTGGGGTGGTGGGGAGGAGTGAGGGGAGGTGGGTGGTGGTGGTGAGGAGGGGTGGGGAGGTGGGTGGTGTGGGTGGTGGGGAGGGTGAGGGGGAGGTGGGGTGGTGGGGAGGGTGGGGGAGGTGGGTGGTGTGGGTGGTGAGGGAGGGTGGGGGGGGGGGTGGGTGGTGGTGGTGAGGGTGGGGGGGGGTGGGTGGTGGTGGTGAGGGGGTGGATGGTGGTGGGAGGTGAGGTGGGAGAGGTGGTGGTGAGTGGGAGGGTGGGGGGAGGTGGGGTGGTGGGGGAGGGTGGGGGGTGGGTGGTGGTGGTGGGGAGGGTGAGGGGAGGTGGGGTGGTGGTAGGGTGGAGGGGGAGGTGGGTGTGGTGGTGAGGGAGGGTGGGGGGGTGGGTGGGTGGTGGTGGGGAGGGTGGGGGAGGTGGGTGGTGGTGGTGGGGAGGGTGGGGAGGGTGGGTGGTGGTGGTGGGGAGGGTGGGGGGAGGTGAGGTGGTGGTGGGGGGGAGGGTGAGGGGGAGGTGGTTGGTGGGGAGGGTGGGGGGAGGTGGGTGGTGGTGGTGAAGGGGTGGGGGGAGGTGGTTGTGTGGTGGGGAGGAGGGTGAGGGGGAGGTGGGGTGGTGAGGAGGGTGAGGGGGGAGGTGGGTGGTGGTGGTGAGGGAGGGTGAGGAGGGAGGTGGGGTGGTGAGGAGGGTGAGGGGAGGTGGGTGGTGGTGGTGGAGTGGGTGTGAGGGGAGGTGGGTGGGTGGTGGGTGAGGGAGGTGAGGGGGAGGTGGGTGGTGGTGGTGGGGAGGGTGTGAGAGGGAGGTGGGTGGTGGTGGTGGGGGAGGGTGGGGAGGGAGGTGGGTGGTGGTGGTGGGGAGGGTGAGGGGGAGGTAGGTTGGTGTGGTGGTGGTGGGAGGTTGGGGGAGGTGGGGTGGTGGTGGTGGGGAGGTTGGGGGGAGGTGGGTGGTGGTGGTGGGGGAGGGTGGGGGAGGTGGGTGGTTGGTTGAGGAGGGTGGGGAGGTGGGTGGTGGTGGTGAGGGAGGGTGGGGAGGGAGGTGGGTGGTGGTGGGGTGGGGAGGGGGTGGGGAGGGAGGGTGGGTGGTGTGGTGGTGGGGGGTGTGGGGGGAGGGAGGGGTGGTGGGGAGGGTGGGGGGGTGGGTGGTGGTGGTGGGGGTGGGGAGGTGGGTGGGTGGTGGTGGGGGTGGGGGTGGGTGGGTGGTGTGGGAGGTGGGAGAGGATGGTGGTGGTGGGGAGGTGGGGTGGTGAGGAGGGTGAGGTGGGTGGTGTGGTGGGGAGGGTGGGGGGAGGTGGTTTGGTGGGTGAGGGTGTGAGGGAGGTGGAGTGGTGGTGTGGGGAGGTTGGGGGAGGTGGGTGGTGTGGTGGTGAGGGAGGGTGAGGGGGAGGTGGGTGGTGGTGGTGAGAGAGTGAGAGGAGGGTGGGTGGTGGTGGTGAGGGTGGGGGAGGTGGGTGGTGGTGGAGGGTGGGGGGGGGAGGTGGGTGGGGTGGTGGTGGGAGGTGGTGGGGAGGTGGGTGGTGGTGGTGGGGAGGGTGGGGGGGAGGTGTGGTGGTGGTGAGGAGGGTGGGGGAGGTTGGTGTGGTGGGGGAGGGTGAGGGGGTGGGTGGTGGTGGTGGGGAGGGTGAGGGAGGTGGGTGGTGGTGGTGGGGAGGGTGAGGGAGGTGGGTGGTGGTGGTGGGGAGGGTGGGGGGAGGTGGGTGGTGGTGGTGGGGAGGGGTGGGAGGGGGTGGGTGGTGGTGGTGGGGGAGGGTGGGGGGATGGGTGGTGGTGGTGAGGGGAGGGTGGGGGGAGGTGGGTGGTGGTGGTGAGGGGTGGGGGGGTGGGTTGGTGGTGGTGGGGAGGGTGAGGAGGGAGGTGGGTGGTGGTGGTGGTGAGGGAGGTGAGGGGTGGGGGTGGGGTGGTGGTGGTGAGGGAGGGTGGGGGGAGGTGGGTGGTGGTGGTGAGGGGAGGTGGGGAGGAGGTGGGTGGTGTGGTGGTGGGGAGGGTGGGGGGGTGGGTGGTGGTGGTGAGGGAGGGTGGAGGGAGGTGGGTGGTGGTGGTGGGGGTGGGGGTGGGTGGTGGTGGGGTGGGGGAGGTGGGTGGTGGTGGTGGGGAGGGTGGGGGTGGGTGTGGTGGTGGTGGGGGAGGGTGGGGGGGGGGTGGGGTGTGTGGTGTGGGGAGGGGGTGGGGGGGGTGGAGGTGGTGGGGAGGTTTGAGGGAGGTGGGTGGTGGTGGTGGGGGAGTGGGGGTGGGTGGTGTGGTGGTGGGGAGGTGAGAGGAGGTGGGTGGTGGTGGTGAGGAGGGTGAGGAGGGAGGTGGGTGGTGGTGGTGAGGAGGGTGGGGGGGAGGTGGGGTGGTGGTGGTGAGGAGGGGTGAGGGGAGGTGGGTGGTGGTGGTGGGGAGGGTGAGGGGGAGGTGGGTGGTGGTGGTGGGGAGGATGGGGAGGGTGGGTGGTGGTGTGGTGGGGGTGAAGGGGGTGGGTGGTGGTGGTGAGGAGGGGGGTGGGGTGGTGGTGGTGAGGGAGGGTGGGGCGGAGGTGTGGGTGGGGTGGTGGTGAGGAGGTGGGTGGTAATAGTGGTAGTAGTAGTAGTGGTGAGTGATGGTGGAGGAGGCAAGAAGAATTGAGACCTTTGGGTGCACAACAACATAAGTTAGTGCAGCTCTGTAGGAGTGAAGGGCCAGGGATGTGTGGCCAGGATCCACTTTGTCGGTCGTCTTTTTATAAATTTCCCATCCAGGTATTTTGGAGAGAGCTGAGAGAGATTATAAGAAGAAAAATCAGGAGACGAAAATATTGAAAACTATTTCTCCACTCTTGTAAAACAGCAAGAATTCTGATATACTTAAATTGGATTATTAAGATACATTCAAGTGAAAATAATTACAATTAAACGACATCAATTTTTTAGTATGTGTGTGTGTGTGTGTGTGTGTGTAAAACTGATAGCTTATAATAATTACCACATTGATAAAACCTTCTTATCACGAGCCTGGGCGGATCTACATAACGTGAGGCTTGAAGGCCTCTGTTTCACCCTTCCATTTCTACTAGCTACTAATAATTTATTAGGTATACCATTATTATTGTTTTAGTTACTTAGGTTAGTGTATATTTATGTATGTAATTTATATGCATCATTGTCTTACTCTGTTAAGAAGTCAACTCCAAGAGTAATATTAATTAATTATATAAAATATCAGCAAATGTCTAGATCACGTGAGATGAGGCGCCTTCTCATGACGTACTCACCACGCCGATAACCCGAAAATCGTGGTATAGGTTGAAGCGTGTCTATTAGTTCTCTAGCATACACCTTGGTGCTTTATCCAGCCTCTGCAATGCCCTAGGGTATCGGGTATTAGTGACACGTTTAGTTAGGCCTGGGAAGGGATCTGGTGGTAAGAATCTCTGTTTGGTAGGACTCAATCATTTTGTAGTGATTGTTGTATATATATAGTTCGTATGTCTTGTATGTAATATAGTAATGTTAAGTAATATTTGTTTGGTCTAACTCTTCACGGTATATTTTCCTTATTCAGCATCACTCTATTTTATTATACAATTACTTATTCCCTTAAATTCATGTTTGCTAATCATTACTCCTTTAAAAACATAAATTGAATTATTAATTATCTTCCTTTTTGTGATTCCTTATTTCAACTGTTCTTTTTTTTTCAATACATTTTAGTTAAGAGTAGGTTTTATTGAGGATAATTATTGCCGTGTTTATTGTACCTTTGTTGTTGTTAATAACGGTGGGATTCACTCCCAAGTATATAAAGAAGATATTGGGATCGCGACAAGTGGGGGAACCTGTGTCAGGAACTAAACACATTGTTGCGTCATATCAAGTCATTTATTCACCTCGCCAGGTGTTGTTCTCCTTCAAAATATTTTTGGATGCAAGTTACTGTGTTCACAGTGTTCATTCTCTTGCTCCTGTTATTGCTTAAGCTACTGGTGGTTAACCCTTATCTTATTATTACCAGAGTCATTTGGTTAATCACCCTTGTGTTTCGGTTGTGCATTTTGATATTATTAATTAGCTAGCTAGTTAGCTTGGCTGCCACGGTTACATTTTTTTCACGCTACTCGATTTTGAGTTCAACATGTTTTGACCTGGAAAGCTTTTTGGCTTTACACCTTCAGCCAAAAATGCTGAAGGGGCTTACTAAGGCAGAGGGGCAATCCTCATACTTATTATAGTAGAGGCCGCTCTTCCATGAATAAGTCTAGGTTAGAAGAGGCTGTCCTCCTTCTGTATTATTAATGAAATCATATAGCCCAACCGTCAGGAATTCAGGAAATTATTGCAAGTAATTTGGCCTTTAGAATTTGAACTCAAAAAGACTCAATTGGGCAAACTCTCAAATAACAAGGGTTTGGCTCCAAAGGGTAATACTTCAACATTCAGTGTAGACAAATGTCTCAACAGTGTTCCTAAATTTAATAGGAAGAACCAGACAAATTCTTCTCCTCTTTTGAGAAAGTGCCCGACAACAGTGGCCTGTTCTCCAATGGTCTCAACTTATTTATAGATCTTTCACTGGGTAAAGCATTAGATGTTTTCTGCCCTCTCGAGGATCAATGTCAGACTATACTTGTAGTAAGTCACGCGGTTTGAGCGCGTATAAAACTTGTTCCTGAAGCCTACCGAGCAACAGTTCCATCAACTGCCGGAAGACCCGACAAACAAACATTGTGGAGTTCTTCAGGCGAAACAGGTCCTTTATCGGAGGTGGATTGAAAGGTAAAATCTCTTATAGAACATAGCAGCAAGCATTGAACTAATCCTGCTAGGAGGTTAGAAAGTGTATCCCAGGCGACATTCGAGCACACTTGGATCAGAGAATTATCTGCCCTGGCCTGATGTGGTCAGTGCTGACCATTATTCATAACTAATAGAAATGTAGAATTCAGGTGTATGCTCCCATGTCTGATCCTTCACTTCCTTCAAGCCAGCCCACCAACATCTACATCAGGGTCCCTGCCTCTTGTCATACCGACCACGACCACTCAGGTTCTGCATCATCTACTGCAGGTGAGCCATAGTCCATGGGACAGGTGGATCCCTCCTACTTTGGTGAAACTCTAGTTAGCCAGGTACTGTAAGCCAGGACATGTCATCAGAGACTGTCTCCAAGTTAAGAAATTCCTCTCGCCGGATCCCCCACTCTTTTTTTTAGTCAGGGTGGCCGAGCAATCGAGGAGGACATGGAGCCTGTCACTGCCTCAGTCCAGCTGTGCCTGAATGCTTCCCCCTCTTCTATGACATCAACCTTTGAACCATTTTGTTCTCCTGGTTCATAGCTTTGAATCCCATTCAGTCAACCCATTTTATGTCCCAAGCTCTTCAGAGACACAGGCTCCAGCCTTATCTCTTGTTCACTAAAAAGCTGCTCCATTCCTGGATTCATGCTATACTGGTAGCTGGGTGCTTGTGAACGGTTTTGACCGGTGGGTCGCATGTATTTGCTGTCCAAGTGTACCTGCGGTCCATCCATAAAATCAGAGCTATGTCACTTTAGGAGTAGTAGATAAGCTTACCTGTAGAAGGGGTCTCTCCTATTGATAGGAAATGACCTCGTTGGCGACATGATGTTCCCTAATGTTGTGATCTCATCTTGTCCCACTACCGAATAATACTGTGCAGTTAAGTAGACTTTCAGGGTTGTTTCCTGCGTGTGCTGTGAACCCATGGCATGAGCCACAGTACAGAGGTAGAAGACTAATGAAGTTCAGTGAAGTTTCCTCCAGGACTGTCAAAGAAGAAAGGATAATCTTGTTCAGCCGGACCATACTGATCTTGGTCTCAGTGTGAATTTTTGATTCCCACAACAGATAACCTCCAAGTGGTTCTGATGGAGATGGGCAGATGTCCACTAGTTTGGTTGCTCTCCCATCACTAGGAGTAAGTTTAGTGAGCTACAAGCAGGGGATCCTGGGCTTCATTGGTTTTCTCCAATAGGTCAGTCACTGAGACAAGCTGAGCAAGATCAAATTGCTACTACACTAGGTCTGGTGTATTATTAATGCGGAAGTTCGTCCTCAATTCTCCTGCCAATCACCTTGGATTGGTTCATCATCAAGTTGTTATTCCCAAACCTTTGCGGCAGGACATACTTAGTATATCGCTCATGATGGGGTGGTGGTCATTTTAGGAGTTAGGAAGACTTATGCAAGAATTTTATCAGTTCTTTTGGCCTGGGATGAAGAAAGGCGATAGCTCTTTGTCGCCACTTGCCATGATTGTCGGAATGGCAGAAACCGAACCCCAGTGTTAAACCATTCCTCTGCAGCCTATCGAAATCATTGAAGCCCAGCACAAACAAGGTGGTCATGGGTGTGTCGGTCCCCTAAGACCCCTCGTGGTCATCAGTTCTTGCTAACCATTATTGATTTGCAGCCTACGTTATCCTGAAGCCATTCCACTTGCGCCGCATCACAGCGAAAGTGTTATAAAACCAACCCCACTTCTTCACTCGTGGGCCTTCCTACAGTGGTGCAGTCAGATCAGGGTTCAATTTTACTTCCAGTTGTTAATCAGGTAATACCAAACCCTGGGGAGTCCGGCAGTTGAGTCTTCGGCCTATCACCCTCAGTCACAGGGGGTGGTAGAGATTTCTGAACACTAAAACTCATGCTGCACTTCTGTCTGGAGACTGGGAAGAGTTAGGACAGGGAGTTGACCTGCTTTTGTTTGCTGTTCGGGACTGATAAAGCAGAGTCGCTTAAATTCTCGCCCTTCAGCTCGTCTATGGACATGAGGCGCGAGGCTTCAGGTGGTAAAGAGTGTTGGTTGAGTGATCAGGCGCGACGCCCTTAGCTTCATATGTGGTCCAATTCAAGGGAGAATTGCGTCTGGCTGTGGCAGTCAGCAGGGTGTCTCAGTGAAAATAAAACTGCATTTTTGATAAGGCCATCCAGGCAAGCCTAGAAAATTCCAAGAGTGGGGGCAGGTGTTGGCCTTCCTGCACTTACATGATCACCTTTTAAATCAAATACTGGTGGTCATATGGTACGAAAAACAGGGTCCGTGAATTATGAGTGCTTGCACCCTGAACAGCATCCAGAAAAACGCCTTATCCATGTCAATCTTTAAAGTCATATCTGTTTTCGTAACGAAACTGGAAAAGCAGTTAGCGGTGATCAATCCTTGCCAAATTATATCATTGTGCCAGAGTGTGGGATGATAAAGATCAGTGTTTTTCTGAAATAGTGAATTGGGTCTAGTGTAAGTTAACTCTACTGGGACCCAGTGCTAAGTTGTATCTCTGGTATTAAACCAATAATACCAAGTCTCTATTACAGGAGTATCTTGGTATGGTTGGTACGTTACCTCTCTTGTTCGGTGCTGGAGCATGACGTTGGAGACCGAGGAATAAGCCAATCGACAGCGTCCCCTACATGTGCCTTCAGCTGGGGTGTTAATAGAGCCGGTACATAGCGTCTTCAGAGCTGGGCGCAAATGGGGAGCAGCATCAGTCAAGCGAAACCCTGTTCAATTTTAGTTCCAAGCCGAATGGGTCAATAAACAACGTGTGTGGATACCACAAGGTGACCCTTGCCGTCCGCTGAACCCGATGGTTGTCCCTTGCTTACGCATCGACGACGTGATCGACGATCTTGGACGACAAAATAAAGTGACCAGTTGGATCTCCTCAGAACTGCAGATAAAGACTGACTGAACAACTCAGGGGCCATCTCTGCTTTTACATCCTCCTGAGGTTGTACCAATTACAGTCCTTCCGTTTGGTATCACGGGCACCCTACAACCTTTCAGCATATCATGAATTCCTTCCCCGTCTGGTCTGGAAGGTGTCGCTGTTACTAGACGACCTTATCGTCTTCAGCAGTTCCTGGGAAGATCCTGCATGGGTCGTTACAGCCCTCTTCTCGTACTGGCTGCAGCAAGCTGACAGTGAACCTCGTCAAAACTGAGTTCTAAGCCATGCCCACGTCCTTTCTTAGGGCATGTGGTCCGGACAGGAAATCAACCTACCTCTTGGCAGCCAAAATTGAGGCAGTCAACAGTATCCAGTGTAGGCGATAAGAAAAGAGTGTGATGGTTGCTGGGTATGGCGAAATTACTACCGCCGTTTGTCCAAACTTCTCCTCCGTTGCCTCTCCCATGACTGACCTTGAGTGGCAAAGAAAACCTTCAAGTGGACTACAAGTCTTTTGAGAATGCCAAATCCCTGCTGGTAAATGTCACCTTACTACTTGCCTGACCTCAACAGGTCCACTCTCCATGTCGACGCCAGTGAAGTGGCGCCGGTGCTGTCTTCTGCAAGGAAAGTTGAAAGTGATCAAATTAGCTTCATCATGTGTATTTTCTGAAAAGAAAATTTAACAAATATCAAAGCTATGCCACCATTGAAGGCATACTGATCATGGCACAAAACTTCAAAAGCCATATATTGGCAGCACTGCTTATCATTTGAAGTGTTCACTGATCGCAGCACTTACTTTTGTTGACAAGATGAAACAACAGCCAAAGACTTTTGAGGGTGGGCTCTATCCTCCAGCCTATAGCAGAACATTTCCCCCATATCCGGGGAAAGAGAACGTGTGTTAGCTGATGCACTTTCTCGAGTCTGATTATTTAGTAACTATGTCTGTATGCAAAATTGACGCATCTTGTGTCATTGGTACCTTGTGTGTTTATATTATGAATTAGTTTTGCTTCATAATGATTTTAAACCAATTGTATTTAGTTATTACTTTCTGCAGCTATATAATATCCATTTTCCTTCCAGTGGTTGTAGCTCACTTGCAAGTGTCCACAGCTGTTTGAATCCTGTAAGCGTGAGGAACCTCTGATGCGCTTCCATTTCCTAGCTATAGCATTTGTTAATTGTACTTGTATATATTATTGTTCTTAGTTACTTAGGTTAATTGTATATTTGTAATGTAATTTATATGCATCATTGTCTTACTCTATTAAATCCCGCTCAAAAAGTGTATATTCATTGCAAATATCATAAATGTCTAGATCACGTGAGATGAGGCGCCTTCTCCAGCCGGCGTGCCTGTAATGTAATCCGTGGCATAGGTTAGACGTGTCCATTCGTTCTCTAGCCTTGACCCTTGTCTAGTGCTTTATCCAGCCTTCTGCAATGCCCTAGGGGTATCAGGTATTAGTGACACGTTTAGTTAGGCATAGGAAGGGATCCTGGTGGTAAGGAATCTCCTGTTTGGTAGGGATAATCATTTTGTAGTGATTGTTGTATATATATATTTCGTATGTCTTGTGTAATATAGTAATGTTAAGTAATATTTGTTTGGTCTAACTCCTTACAGTATATTTTCGCCCTTCCGGCATCACTCTTATTTTATTATACACTTACTTATTCCCTTAAATTCATGTTTGCTAATCATTACTCCCTTTAAAACATAAATTGAATTAATTAATTATCTTCCCTTTTGTGATTCACTTATTTCAACTGTTCTTACTTTTTCAAGTACATTTAGTTGAGTAGGTTTTTGGTGAGGATAATTATTGCCGTGTTCCCTATTTGTACCTTTATTTGTTAATAACTTGGGGTAGGATTCACTCCCCAAGTATAAAGGATATTGGGATCGCGACACTTCTCTACCCGTGTTTAGGTTGCGACAAAGTCAGTTTTCTTGCAATGTTGTTCCGTTGCTCTCTATTGCATGAGTATGTTGCAATAATTTGAGTCTTCTTGCATTGTCGGTCAGGAACTGTATTGCAAGAAGAGGTTGCAACACGTTTATCACTTTTGCGTCATCGGTTCAAAACTTCATATTGGTGCACCATCTGTTAAGATTAGTTCCTACGTCTGCCATCTGTACTCCATGATCACCGTCTGTCTGCTTCGACCCTTTGTACTAGCTGGTTCTGATATATTCTTTCGCCATCTGTTTCTGATCGAGTGAATCACCACCTGTTTTGACTTATTCTATCACCAGCTGTTTCTTATCCTTTATCACCATCTATTTCGTACCCATGCCCTCACCACCTTTTTAATTTCTCCTTGCACCACCTTCCAACCCACCCGCAGCTGAGTCCGAGGAGCCATCTGTCAGAAGGGGTCACAGTGACCAGCTGGGAGCCTCAAGATTTCCCTAGGAAGAACCTGACGAAGGATTTATGGCGGACGTTGACCAATCAGCCTCACGCCAGGGTGTCCCCGAGGACCCCCCCTGACCCCCTGGCCCCCCTGACCCCTGACCACCCCTTAAACTTCCGGGTGGACAGGCCAGTAAGGTGGTCCAGGAAATCATCAAACTGTCTGGTTAAATCCCCCTCTCCCCCTCCCCCCTTTTTAGCCAATCAGAGAACGACATACTCATAACACTACTTTTTTAAGATTCCTCGTTTAGCCAATCAGAGAACGACAACCTCAAATTACACGGAGTTTAACAGCCAGGAAGACGAGGGAACGGGCAGCTTCAGAGAGAGAGAGAGAAAGAGAGAGAGAGAGAGAGAGAGACAGTGTGTGTGTGTGTGTGTGTGTGTGTGTGTGTAGATCCGACACATTCTCCCAAGATACTCGGGACATAAGTATATGCTAAGCAGAGTCATCCGCGGAATAGCCCTGGCGAGACGTAATTTCATGACCTTTAAAACCATTTCAACAAAAAAATAGTTTTAAAGTGAGTAAGGTGACCCGCCCGCGCGCGCGTGTGTGTGTGTGTGTGTGTGTGTCCCTCATCCATCTACACTTTTTTTTTTTTTTTAGGTCAAGGTGGGGAAAGGATGGAAGGCATGCTGGGGCTCAAGGCACAGCCAGAGATGAGGGATAGAGAAGTCACAACATATAGTCGTGGGGGGAAAGGTTGGAAAAGAAGTTTAATGAGTTAAATAGAGGGGGACGACACCCCTTGTTTTACATATTACATAGTTTGTTGGCTAACTAAGCTAACCTAGGATTTAGAATGAGGTTGCACAATGGTTATTTTCGTAGACAATGACTAGATTGATTTTACAATTACAAGTTTATTAACATCTTATACTGTATTACTTTATGCACTCACTTGATTGTGACTTGTTAAATGTGAATTTATATCATCTAAGTTTTAATCTAAGGTGGATCACTGTGGCGGACATAGATGGGTCGCGGGTTGGGTTGTTGTAGTGCGGGCAGACTCCGGGGCCACCAGGCGTGGGGTCTCCCTCCGTTGATGTCTTCCCCGCATAGGTGGTCTGGGCTGTGAGGGTCGTCCAGGAGCTTGTCCCAAACCTTCTTCCCTAGGCGATGGAACCTGAAGTTGAGGGCCTCTGTTTTATTTCTTAGGTGGATGGCTTCCACTGTCTCCTGGTAGGGTGGCGCTTGGCCACTGGCTGACGTCAAACACTTGTTTTGGAAGCTCTGTAGTTGTTGTAGTCTGGTCTTCCCGAGTGTGACGAGTGATATAGATGGGTACTCCAACACAGGCCTCACGAAGCGCCTTGTACAGGTGAACTTGTATCTTCTCAGGCATCAATTTAAAACGTTTTAATTTGGCTGCGGCGACTTTGGGTTTATTTAGTCTGTACTTCACGTGGGGAATGATGCCCTTCCGAGAAATGATGAGGCCGAGCAACCTGCCTTGTTTAGAGTATTCAATCTCATCCCACCAAATAGAATATGAAAAGTATACGCCCATCCAACAATGTATGAAGTGCTATAAATACAATGACCACATGACCAAGAACTGCCCCATGCAAGGGGTCATATGCTCTGAGTGTTCTTCTGATCAGCACTTATACAAAGACTGCCGTATCACCATAAAAAAGTGTGTCGTCTGCGAGGGTGACCACAGGACCTTCTCTGCCACCTGCCTGGTCAGGACTCAGGTACTTCAAGAAACAGAGAAGAAACTGTCCGAAATTACCAAACAAAAAGAAACCAGGGAAATTTCTAACACCATAGAAAGGACCACTCAGTCGACGATCATGGCTTACAGCCAAACCCTAAAAGACGCTCTAAAAGAAACTCAAGCAGACTCCCAAAAGCTCAACAATGTCAGCGAGACCATGGAAGTCCTGCAATCAGAGATAAGAACCACCAAGGACTCAATAAAACAGGCAGTTACTGAGTCACTGGGCGCCATGAGGGACGCAGTGGCCGAGAGCATCAGGAGCGTCTCCTCTTCACAGCTGGACGAGTCCAAAGCCACCACTATATACTTGTCTTACCTGCATGCCCATCACATGAACATGGTTCATCCAGGTTCATTCTCGAAACACCTCAACGAGACACTAACCAGGAACAACATTGCACCTGTTGAAATAAGCGACAAAGTCCCTTCAAAAGAAATCCTTAAGGCAGTAACCCACTCAACGACTTATCGACGACCTCAACCCACGCCAGAAATAGACCATGACCTCCTTGACTTAGGCAAAAGTCAGTATAACCGCAATCCCGACGTGGCCAGTCAGTCCCCCTGGAATCACAGCTCCAACGACACCGTAAATGCCCGCGATCCCATTACATGCACTCCCAGCGACGACAGTGACCATCGGACTGCAACCACAGTCAATGGCTGCGACCAGATGATGACGACTCACTCCATAGAGGAACAAGACCCTCGAGCTGCAGCGTCAGTTGATTACCACGACACGCAGGCCCAGGACCTGAACACCTTCCTGTACACGGGTGACGAGAAGTTCGAGGGCCCGCCATTGACTGACAAGCAGATGTCCGAAGGTTCTGCTGAGAAGTTCCGTCCCCCTAGAAATGGCAGAAGCCGAGCAAACACTCCAAGCGACGCCCCAAGCTACAGTCTCCGAAATGGCAGTCGTTAGCAGGATGAAAATTGTCCAACATAATGTCTTACACTGGTCCCTTAATAGACGTAACGAACTGTCTAACTTATACTAGCAATTAGACCCAGACATCATTCTGTTAAACAGTACGGGCATAAAGGACGAAACTAAGCTGAAAATTTTTAGCTACACTGTATACCAGAGGAACATGACGGGTGAGCTGAACGATGGTGTCGCTGTGGCCGTCAGGTAACGGCTGAGTCACAGAGTGTTGCCAGACTTCGAGGATTCAGTTGTGGGAGTGCAGGTGGAGACAACTAGGGGACCTGTTATCATATGCACAATGTACCTACCTCCCAGACGTCCTTACTTACCCGAACAAGACCTCAACCAGTTGCTACGCCACAGAAAACCAACATACATCATAGGGGACTTAAATGCGCGCCACGCCATACTAGGACACGGTAATGAGAACAACGTCGGTGTGGCGCTGTATGACAACATCAGAAGGGGAAAACTGCAACACCTCGGGCCAGATTTCCCGACATTGATCAGACGTGCCAGTGCCACAACACCCGACATAATCCTCTCTAACAACGAGGCCGTCCTGAACAGGCACGTTACCGCCGGACCCATCAGTACCAGCGATCACCTGCCAGTCGTCGTGACGCTCTCATCCAATCCCATCTACACTCCTCCTACCTCTCTTCATCTACCTTCCTCCTTCGCCGCCTTTCTTTGACCCCTTTTTTTCCTCCTCCCTCCGCCATTCTCTCTCTTCTTCACAACCCTCTTCTTCCTCACTTACTCTATCCTCTTTCCCTCTTCATTTTACTTCCCCTCCCTCCCTCCCTCTCCCTCTTCCTTCCTCCATTACCTCACCATCCAGATCATTCCTTCGTGCCCTCCCTCCATTTTCCTCCGCATGGTCTTCCCCTTAATCTGTCCATCCCATCTTCCCCCTCTCTCCCACTCCCTCTCTCCCTCTAATACCCCCACATCCACAGACCCTCCATCCTCCCTCCTTCTCTCAGTTCATCTTTACACATCCATCTGTTAATTCTTCAGAGTTAAGCAACACAACCTATTCCATCAAGACTGACTGAGCCATTAAACCGAGAGAGAGAGAGAGAGAGAGAGAGAGAGAGAGAGAGAGAGAGAGAGAGAGAGAGAGAGAGAGAGAGAGAGAGAGAGAGAGAGAGAGAGAGAGGAGAGAGAGTTACGCACTCTGCATGCATTAACTGAATTGGATTGTTCACACTGTACACCCAAAAGGCATTACGCCACAAAAATACTCAGATTTATAAACAGTATATATACTGTATATATATATATATATATATATATATATACTGCCTTTTGTGAGTGTTGTAATAGAACACACCACACACACACTGTATGTATACTGCACTATCTATGCATATGATGAAACAGTGTGAACTTGTATGAAGATTTACTGAATATCTATCTAGCTCTGTCTTGCCCAGGAGGCTGAGGGCAGGGATAGTGGATGGGGGCGGCAAGGGTGTTAAGATCCACCCTCCCTCTCCTCTCCCCTCCGTCCACTGCCCTTCCCATCTAACCATCCCTCTCCCCTACCCCCCCCCCTACACCAGTCAACCAGAAGCTAGTGTTCAATCGTTCAAACAATTTCAATCGTCATTCATCATACGGATGTTCGTCCCTATGTAATAATCTCTACTCATCTCCTGCACCTCTGTTATTGGGGAGGGAGGAGAGGATGGGGGAGGGTGGGTGGGGAAGGGAGGGGAAGAGAGAAGGGGCAGGAGATGAAAGCAGGAATTGGGGAGAAGCTGAAGAACCAAACACTTCAAATACCTCACCATCACCACTACCTACCACCCACTACCACCACCTACCAACCACTATCACCACCTACCAACCAACAAACCAACTAACCACCCACCCATCCACCCACCAATCCCCCCCTCACCCACCCACCCTGACACAGCCCTGGGTGGTCATATTCACCCAAGTGCTCCCCATTGTGAATCCCTCTCTGGCACCAGCGGATCAACACCCACTCAGCGGGTCTTCCACCGTCATGAACGAGACGATCTTAGCCATATGTCACTACTGAGACGCTCCTCCTCCTCCTCCTTGTAGGGCTTCTTCTTCTTCTTCTTCTTCTTCTTCTTCTTCTTCTTGATTGTTTTATCCTCGTTTCTGGGTCTTTTCTTTCTCATTTCTGTTGATATTTTTTAATTTTATTTATATTTTTTCTCTTCCCATTATTATCATTATTACATTTTGCTTACCCTCGTCTCCTCTTTTCGTATCCTTTATTCTTTCTTGATTTAAACAAAAAATTATTTAGTTATTCTGTTTTTTTTTCTTGTTCTCTCTCTCTCATACGATCGTTTCTTCTCTTATCTTCACCCTTCACTTCGTTCTCCTTTTGTTTGTTGTACTTCCCTCTCTCCTACTTTCTCTCTACTTCTATACTTCCGGCCATTTTCTCTCTCTCTCTACTCCCAGTGTCTTTCTCCTCATCCTCTTTCTATTTATCTCTCTTCCTCTCCCTACCTTTATTTCCCTTTGCCTCCAATTTTTCTTCCAACCTTCCTTGCTCCCCCCTCCACCACTACTATGGAAAGGGTTGACGAGAATATATTGGCAATAAAGATATTTTTTTCTATCCTGTGATGGCACTGGGACGATATACCTTCAGCCTCCTGGCCTCTCCACCTTCCTTTTTATATATCAGTTCACATGACAAGTTCCTTTTCTCCTTTGATTCTCTCTCTCTCTCACTATCTCTTTCTCTCGTTTTTCTCTTCTCTTCTCTTTCTAACCTAACCTGACCTTACCTGACCTTACCTTACCTTACCTTACCTGACCTTACCTTACCTTACCTTACCTTACCTTACCTTACCTTACCCTTGACTTCTTACTTTATTTGCCATTTAATTACCAGCTCGAAACTTTCATAGAGTCCTGTTCGCTTTAGCTTGATAAATACCTTTCTTGAAATTAATCCCAGGTCAGGTTAGGTTAGGATAGGTCAGGTTAAGTTAGCTTAGGTTAGTTACTCTTGTGATCCGAACTTGGTAGACTGGTTCAGGTGCGTCTATGATATTGTGCATCACCTTGAGATTAAAGACCCTGTAGGCTTATGTTAACTGATGATTAAACACCTTGATATTACCTGTTACGTGGGGTTTGGCGGGCGGGACGGGGCGGGGCAGTGCTGGGCGGGGCGGGGCGGGGGGAGGGGGTAGTTACTTAGTTGTCTTAGTTTACACTCAACAATATTGTCAGTGATATAATATTAATAAAATTGATTTTATTATTCATTATGTCTCAAATTATACAGTGACATAGAACAATTAATAATGGATGCGTCCGTAGTGTGATGTTAACGATGTTTTTCTTGCAACAACTTGAATGAAAACCGGCATCAATTTCTCGGTGATGGCGATACACTCAACCCCACCCCACACAAAAAAATACGTCATTGCTGGGAAAAAATTGAACATCCATCTTTATTAGAGGATGTCAGTGATACCAATTTGTGTTCCACCAATCATAACCCTGGATGAATACTAAAGACACAATCATTGGCTAGTAGTGTTGTTTGAATCGGATACTGTACTCCCACAGCTAATGATTATAATCTTTAAAGTGTTTGTAGGAATTCGTGGTGTAATGTTGTCTAGCACTCAGGATGGATGGAAACTCTAATGTGGTTTTCTTGTATAATATAAGTTATATGATAGACAGTCTGGTGCTGGAGGTGCCATGTGGTGAGGAGCTGCTCAGTAGAGACGTTCGGTGAGTAGCGTGTTGAAGGAGGTAGATGTGCAGGAGCTTCGTTAGAGAAGATGTTGCCTGTTGCTGGCCTCCTGTTTGAATGAAAGCTGGACAGCGTGGAGCTTGCTGGAGGAGGTGTTGCGTGTTCAGGAAGATGGGCAGAATGAGAACTGATTGGTGAGGAAGCTCAGAGAAGGACAGCTGGTGGGTCGCCATGCTCGCTGGCGGGAGCGAGGACCGCCAGGCAGGCGAGGAGAAGCGAGGGCCGCCAGGCAGGCGAGGAGAAGCGAGGGCCGCCAGGCAGGCGAGGAGAAGCGAGGGCCGCCAGGTAGCGGCGAGGAGGAGGTGTTGCTTGTTCAAGAAGAGAGACCAGAATGAATCTCAATGGAGAGACAGAGCTTATATACCCAGCAGCCGTGAGTCCTCTATGAGTCATGTTGGGAAAACCCGAGAAGTAACCGGTCTTTTGCTCTGTTGCTAGGATACGATAGCATCTGGTGACGCCGCTCGCTTGCCGCGAGTTTCGTTGCTAAGGAAGACGGTAGCAGCTGGTGGCTGTGGCTACGCAGTTGTAGGGGAGAAGTCCACTACAGGTTCATCTAGGGTTATGATTGGCTGAGATTAAAACACTCGTGGATTACGTAATTGGAGGTCTTAGGCTGGTCAAATACACACACACACACACACACACACACGATTTTTTTTAATCTTATCTTTTCTTCATCGCTGTTATCTTGCTCTCCCCTCTCCCCTCCTCCCCCATGTGTCCCCTCCCCTCCTTATCTCTCTCCCCTCACACTGTCGTCGCCCCATCTTTCTCAACTTGCTACGTGTCGTTAAAATCTCGTGAATTCTCTGAGCAAAACAACTTTCCTTCACCCTTGCGCGCCTTGTGATATCAGGTCTCAATCTCCCAGCTTGATCTTTCGCTGGTTTGTTCGTCTCTCTCTCTCTCTCTGCTTCTTTCTTATGGTTTCTATCTCTCACCAGTCTTTCAGTCATAAACGAAAGAAAGAAGAATGAAGAAAGAAGAAAATTCAACAACGCAAACAAACAGAAAAGAAAATAAATACTAGAAAAAAAATCACAACAAAACTAAAAACACGAAGCAAATTAAAAAAAAAATCCCACAGAGAGAATACAATAATAATAACACTAAAAAAAGGTGTATAAAAAAAATAGACCCATCACGTCTCCTTGACTATGAACTCTGTTATAATAATTTAGCCTCATAAAAAAGACTATTAGAGAAATTAGAGTAATCCCTTTACCTCCCGTAGCTTCAATAAATGAGGTATTAAGCCGTTAAAAGGCCTATTAGGTTAATAATGGCCTGGGGGTTGCTGGCTGGCCTTTTATGACCCACACCTGCAATACTAATTAACAAACCCTGCTTGTGGCGGTGATTACCTTTGGCACCCTCGGCTCTCCTCTCACGAAGGTTGTTATGGGTCAGGTGCCATGGGCCAGGTAGATGGGTGGGTGAGATGGGATAGGTGGGATGGGTGGGGGGGGTCATGGGACAGGTAGGTGGTTAAGAAGGGACAGATGGTGTGAGCCAGGAAGGTGTGGTGGCAGGGAACAGGTAAGTGCCATAGGGTGGGTAGGTGCCATGGGACAGGTGAGTGAGTCAGGTACCCTATTCTCTCTCACTCTGCATCTATCTCTCACCCTCTGTCTCTCTCACTCTCTATCTCTCACTGTTTCATTCTTGCGCAGATATTCCTCTCCCAACACACAAAGTAACCACTACAAAGTTTATCATCACATACGAAAATTTCTACCTCCAGAATTCACCTTATAATATTCTAATTACCCAGAGTTACAAACACCTTCACCTGTAACTGTTAAAAATAGCCAAAGTTACAAGCACCTACACATGTGACTGATAAATGAAGCCAAAGTTACAAGCACCCACACCTGTGAATATCCTAATTAGTCAAAATATAAGAAATAACTCCAGTACCTCAACAATAAACATCTTTTTAATATCCTATAACATAATTAACCAAATATTATCCACTACATTAACTTTTACAATGATTCAAGTTGGAATATTTTAACAAGTACAGATTCACCAATGCAATGAACTTAAAAAAAACCCTAATTGTACATTATATCAAAGGCGATAATTTCTACCCCAACGTGATGAGATGAACTGGGGTGCTGGGCTTAGGCTGATGCAGAGCAGAATGATTGAGTAAAAATTTTCATAGTGAATATATCAGTATGTGACTTATTAGGTGACTGGGGAGAGAGTGAGTGAGTAGATGGGCAGGTGTGTGAGTGAGTTTATAATCAGGTTTGGCATTCATAGAGCTAGACGACTTTAAGACGAAAAAAAATAAACTGCCTGGCGAGAAGTGTCTGTTTATACTTATTTTATTTCAGTTGTAGATATAATTATAGGAGGTAATAACCCCCCCCCCCACACACACACACATACCCGGGTTATAATCTCCCAGTGAGGGGAAATAATTATATCATTAATTAAAAAAAATCAAGTTTGCCTGGACGAGTCTAATGGGTGGAGTTACGACCACCTGGGCTAATTTTCACCTCCGCTAACGACCTTCTTAATAACACCCATCGCCAGGTTAATTACTCCAGGCGACGGTGTCCTATTACCCATCTCCCCTCCCTCCTTCCTTCCCTCCCCCCTTCCTTCCCTCCCTCCCTCCCTCCTTCAACTCATTCTAACCTACCGGGAAGTACTGTTGGTCTGATGGGCCAACTTCAATTTACCGGGGTTATGGTCGATTTCGAATATATCGGGGTTTATGTCGATTGACTATCATAGGATTTGGGTTTATTGTTTTGGTTTACTGGGGGTTTAAGGCTGACCCCCTCCCCTGTTACAAATAATGCTGGTTCTCTCCAAGGGCGCCCACTGTCCACCCAGCTGTGAAGTGCTAGTTACGTTGTCTCCTTGTATGCCTATAAAAGGTTGTCTCTATCTGCTTTCAAATTATCGGGGTTTAGGTCTAGAGGTGATATTATTTTACCGGGGTTTAGGTCTAGAGGTGATATTATTTTACCGGGGTTCATTTCTGAGACTGATTTCACAGTACCGGGATTATGAGGAGAGATTTTGGTCTTACCGGGTACTGGATCCAGGGATCATCATTGGCTATCGGGTAACGGGTCCTGCCACATTCTGGTGACCTGACCTGACCTAACCTAACCTAACCTAACCGATGATGAATTGTCCTAGAACCAAGGTATGGTGGAGTGAGGGGAGGTGTGGTGGGGGTGAGGGAAGGTGTGGTGGGGTGGGGGGAGGTGTGGTGGGGTGAGGAGAGGTGGTGGGGTGAGGGGAGGTGTGGTGGGGTGAGGGGAGGTGGTGGGGTGGGGGTGGGGGAGGTGTGGTGGGGTGAGGGAAGGTGTGGTGGGGTGAGGGGAGGTGTGGTGGGGTGAGGGGAGGTGTGAGGGGTGGTGGGGTGAGGGGGGTGTGGTGGGGTGAGGGAGGTGTGGTGAGGGGTGTGAGGGGAGGTGTGGTGGGGTGAATGGAGGTGTGGTGGGGTGAGGGAGAGGAGGTGTGGTGGGGGTGAGGGAAGGTGTGGTGGGGTGGGGGGCAGAGTGAGGGGAAGATGGACATATGTAGGGCAACTCAAAGGGGGGAGTAGGGGAGGGGAGTTTAGAAGTCTTGATGCTTAGTTAAAGGGAAGCGACAGGGAGGGCAGGGTAAGGGGAGAAGAGGTACAGTTAGAGCCTAGAGGAGGTAGTGAGGTTTACCGAGTGAACCTAATATTGAGAGAGAGAGAGAGAGAGAGAGAGAGAAGGGGGGGAGGGGCTGGGAGGTTTTGCATAACATAAAACAATCACCAGAATTGTTTATCTATATTATTTTTAACTCCCACACTCTTTTATTTATCTCAAGTGTGTTGAGGTATTCAGTCGTGTTCCTGGTGAGAGTCAGGGCGAGGCACAACATATGCAGAAACCAATAGTGTTGATGAGACAGATCTATAATAGATCAAAGCGTCTGCATCATCGTCATCATCACCAGCAGCCTCCCCACCGCCCTCACCCACAGTCTAAAAACCACCAGTCACTCCAATATGGGTTTAAAAGGTTAATAATTTGGCGGGAGAGTGAGCGAGGCGGCGTGTTTACATAGCGTATGCTCGTGTATTTGCCTTGGCGATGGTGTTCTTGCATACTATCCTCTACAAGTAATCAGTGGGCACTCCGCCTCTCACCCTGCCCGCCCGTGGCTGTGAGGAGAAGCCGCCTCCCTTCTTCTTTCCCTGGTGACGGTGGCCGGAGTCCATTACCAGCCATCACCTCAGTTGAGAGGACTCAGCTGATCGCCTCAACGCAGCCTTGGCGCGCGCCAGCTGGCCACATCCGGACACTCCCGCCTGGGCGCCAAAAGTTTCTCGCCAGATTTGCAGAATTAATGGAAAGGGTCTCCGCGACACTGACTGATGCTTTATTTAAACAGTGAACAATACACCTCGCTTAATGTGCAAAAACAGAGCGCCACCTCGTCTGTTTGTGTAGCGTTTTTTAAAGCTTGGAAGTCATTTGCAGGATGTGGACTCAGAGATTTTGCGCAATTTTGAATTCGCCCTGTCAGTTTTTGCTCGAGTCATTAGTGGGATGAAAGGAAATGCCAAGATAAGGGACGCGCCGGGCCAGCCACTTTAGACTTGCCTCTAAACACTTATGGCGGGAAAACAGTTAATGGCTTGTAGACAATGTCATACAAGAAATCACCCGCTTTAATGGCTTTTGCTTTATAATGTCACCATTCATCTAATTTAAACCCGTTGATGTGTTTACAAAATATGCTAGAGGTTGATTTCTTGATAATCAGGCATCTCTTGGCACATCTTCCGGCGCCAGGGAAAGTTATGGGTGGGGAGTGAGTTATGGCCCGGGTATGTGTACAGCTGACGACCACCCTGTACCTCGGCCCAATACTTGCTCTTACTTATTATCATATATATATATATATATATATATATATATATATATATATATATATATATATATATATATATATATATATATATATATATATATATATATATAAGTAGTGTGTATGCGTGTGTAGATCCAATAAGCTATATAGCCTCAATAAGCAGGTAATACTCCAGTAATGGGTGTTACCTGCCCCGGGGGCGACACACTGCACCCTCCTACTATCAGCCATCATCAGTGTTAAGGTCGTATAATATTGCCCCACAAATCACCGTATTCTACAGTCACCACTTGGCTGTATATTTTTCTTCTTTCTCTGTGTTTATTTCCTCCATGTCGCCGGCGGCGTCTCCGGCAGCTAAACCACAAACAAGCACCACTTGTTAGCTGGGTCCGGCCAGTCACCCAATTGGTCTTTGGGTCCGGATTCTTCTAAAAGGTTCGTACGCTGAAATTTCCTATCAAAGATAATATAAACGCATCTTATGGTTGCACTAGAAAAAGGCGTCAAAACAACACTGTGACTATAGTAGCTGTCGGTCCTTAGAGTGAACAGAAGACAAACTTTGTGATCTTTAAGAGTGTGGCCCCTGACCTTTATTGAGGCAACAATTGGACTCAACCTGGTCAATGGGCGTGTCTCCTTTTCACAAATTGCTTCCCTCTATCACCACCATCTGAAACTCATCTTTTTTTTTATTCAAATTCTCTAACTTTATTCTCCCCTATGATATCACTGTTCCTGGCATCTAAATGTGAGCCTCAGGTGCAGCCAGAAGCGGGGTGGCCAAGGACCGTACTCTTAACAATTCCTTCATTAATATCTCACCAAACTTAAGACAACTCATTTACGTACAGTAGAGTCTCAAAAACAAGCCGACGCCATCTTGCCCACCAGCTCAGTGATTAAGTGAACGATTTAGATGTATTCTTATGTTTCCAATGGAGAGAAAAATTCATCTTAGGGACCACAGAGACTCCCGGGCATAGGGCCACAAGTCTCGGACGTGTGGGAGAGACATAACTCATTCCGCAGCGGTCAACAGTGTGTCGTTCCCTCGCCAATTAGGAGATGTTATCGTCAGATCTGTGTTACCTTGGGCGCAGTTCGTTCTCGCGTTCGCTTCCACCTTCACCCCTTTTACCTACAACCACTGCTCCGCCCTTCCCTTCATCTCGCTGTAGCCGCTCAGATACCTCACGAGAATCTTGGAATTCCAGGTTTGGGAAGGTTTTACTGGCAGCACACAGCCAACACCTCCAGTGATGTTTAAGAGTCCAACAGAAAGAAAAACATAGGTACATTACTATCTTTAACTGTATATACTGTATCGGATCTATTTATATTCGGGTTATGATATTATCACCACATGAGGAACTGCCTGTGTACTTTATACCTTCACCTGCACTCATACTGTATTTCTGTCTCAACTGTCCACAGTGGCAACCCTCCAGCCGTCCCCCAGGAGATGTGATCACGTAGGTGGGTGTCTCAAGGATGTTGATGACGTGTGAGTGGTGTGCAGGACCCCAGGACGCCTCCGCCTTCATAACATTGCCCTACAAGGTGGTAATTAAGGTCGAGAAACCGAGGAACTGTGAGGTGACACGGCAAGAGCAGTGCATCTACCACGGCTGAAATTGGCTGCGAGCCTTATCTGGGGGCGGCCATCTCCTCTCTCACACACAATGACCATGAATTGTCTGGTATGAGTTGTGGCGAGCAGTGTGCTAAACACGGAGATTTAACTGGGCGTAAATTATGTTTTTTTTTTTTGCTCGGCTCTTCGTCCAGATCCTCAGACTCGTGTGCGTTTATTTTATCCCTTCAATTGGTGGCAAGGAAATACATAGAGTGACTTAGAAGTGTCAGAACATTGTCAACATCACTCTTGACTGCCAACTCTGTGTCACGCCTTAAGACAACCAATTAAGTGTACTCCTTCACCTAAGGGAAACACCAAATGTACGAACCCTTGAGAATCAACTTTGTGTCGTAACTTCAAGAAAAAAATATTGTAAACTTTTCCCTCTAACATTTTTAAATTAACGGGATACATCTACCGCAGTAACCTTTGAGAATCCGTAATTAACTTGTACCTAAAATGAAGTAGTTACCTGCCTTAGTATATATTTTCACTTGAGGTAAATCTTTGAGACTGGTTGAGTAAGAATCATGTCTAAGGTTGACGGCTGCTAGACCCACTTCACGCTGAGACATAAACAACTCCTCACGACGCAGAAATATTACACACACACACACACACACACACACACACACACACTGAAGGTTCATTAACCAAGATGTTTTGCCCGAGTGAACTTAATCAACGCCTCACTTAATCACACTGTCCATACTATAATAATTAAAGAAATAAAATTCATCTAAATCCCAACACACACAGAATATTTACCAAACACTACGAAAATATAATATAAAATTTCGTTCTATATAAATTCAAGTGCTGTATATAAGACCCACATTATAAATTATTGTATCTGTAAACTACCCTAGGAAAATAAAAATAACATCTTCATTACTAATTTATACAATGTCTAGAACTTTAATTAAAATCAAATATTTACTATCCACACTAGTCATGTATATCACAGTACCCAAATAAAAGTGTAAGACCAAATATAATAACAAACAAATAAATAATTAAATTCCAAATCCACCAGAGGGGTTAAAATAGGATTTACTAATTGGCGTAATCCCATTAAAGTGTTTATATATAGAAACAAATCCCCTTTTAATATGAGTAATCCCCGTTTAACCATTTTATCTCACTTGGAATACATATATAAATCTCCCTTGGATTTCTGTTTGGATTTATCGCCATAATTATATAAAAAAAATCCTTAGGTTCTTAATCCTTCCGAATTTTATCCTTTTTAATTTCTGGTGTTTAATCCATCAAGAAAATTTATTCTTCCTAAACATTATTTTTATACCGTGTGTGTGTGTGTGTGTGTGTGTGTGTGTGTATAAATGAATGAGTGAGTGTGAATTTGATTTTTTTTTTATTTACCGCGGACAACAGCTAGTTTATTGTGCCCCCCATACTCATCCTGTGGGCAGTGAGTGAGTGAGTGAGTACATGAGTGAGTGTGTGTATGAGTGAGTGAGCTTCAGCAAGCAGACTCGGGATAGTGGGGGGGGTCTTACACTCACTAAGCAATCATGGGTTTTGGCCGCAAGGGATAATCGGTCTTATTTATAGAGGGATAATGAGTCGTTATTAGGAAACACTATCAATTCTCCGGCCCGCTCACTCGTTTGCTGGAAATTGTTGTTCGAGAGTGAGTTAGTAGGCGAGGCCTCGAGTCCTACTCCAGCCACGACTGCCACTTGATTACATGAGAAGCCACGAAATGAAATTGGGCGTTTTCCGTGATAACGTCCCCCTGGGTGGTGGTGGTGGTGGAGGAGGAAAGGAGGCAGGTAGGAAGAAGTAGAATGGAGGAGGAGGAAGAGGAGGAGGAGGAGGAGGAGGAGGGAGGAGGAGGAGGAGGAGAGAGAGGAGGAGGAGAGAAGAGGAGGAGGAGAAGAAGAGGAGGAGGAGAGGAGGAGGAGGAGGAGGAGGAGGAGGAGAAGAGAGAGGAAGAAGAGAGAAGAGGAGGAGGAGGAGGAGGAGAAGAAGAAGAGGAGGAGGAGAAGAGGAGGAGAAGAAGAAGAAGAAGAGGAGGAGGAGAATAAGTAATATATAAAGAAAAGAGAAGAGTGAGAGGGAAGAAGATGAATAAAAATAAAAATGGAAGAGAGAAAAGAGAGGAAAAACAAATGAGGAAGAGGGGAGGAAAAGAAGGAAAATTTAAAAGAAGTGAAAGAGTTAAAAGAGGAAATTCTCGAGATAATTTTTTTTTCTACCTTAGGGGATTGAACTCAGGTATATAATTGATCGTGTCAATATCAGGACCTGGTTGGCGCGTCTTGTCTCTGAGAACACAATGGCGATCATCTCAAGCGGTGGAGGAGGGAGGGAGGGAGAGGAGGGTATGTGAGGGAGGGGGAGGGGGAGGGGTGGAGAGAGGAAGGGCGAGAGATATAATGACCAGCCCACGATCAGTCATCATCCTGGCAATATCACCCCATTATGATCACTGCATTAATACCTAAAACGACCAGGCATATATCATCCGAGACCATGGTCATTCCAATACCCTAAATCACCGTCTTCTTGTGACCATTATCAAAATTGGTCTCTGCTGTGAAGGTGAATAATTAGTTCTTAACTCAGAGGCCAATACTTCTTCTTTTCATCTGATATCTTAAAACCTGTTCGGCGCCAGATCGGTCCTGATTCTTGGCTCTTATCAGTGATGCCCGATTCTTTATTCCACATTTGTCAAGTGTTTCTCTTATATCATCCTTATCTATGTTAGCATCATCTGCATCATCACCCGGTAGAGGGAGGGGGTGTGGGGGAGGGAGGGAGAGAAGGCGTGAGAAGGGAGAGAGGGAGGGCTTATGGTCCTATTTTGCTTTTAAATAACCTTTTTCTTTAATCATTCATTATCGTATTTTACTTTCTGTACTGTACACTTCTCATCCACATTCCTCTCAATAACAACAACAGGTGTGTCAGCAAATATTTAATAAGGTACAACTCGACAGGTGACCACCTTACAGTAAGTATCAAGACTCATATTATTTAAAACATTGCCACATAATTACCTAAAACAGCAACCAATTTTAGAATATATGATTGTAAACTAAAACTCCTGCAACAAGCGTTTAACATTTAACGAGGTAGTTGATGACGTCACACGAGGGAGAGAGTAAGCTAAATGACTCTACAATCACTACCATATTATCGTAAATATAAATAAATAATCGATAATATCAAGATCCGTTCATAAAATTGCCTTCATAACAACCATTTAGATAATGTTTTATAAATCATTTTAACCAAGTCATAAACTCTTTCACGTGATGGAAGTTTTGTACAAGTCAGCCTCTGGCAACCACCTCGAGTTTAAGAGAGTCCTGGGGGGGGACAACTGACCACAGCGCCTCAGTTACCCTTCAACTTTCGTATCAGATATATTGTATAGTATAAAGTGAACATATTAATTTTTTTTTATAATTTTGTTTTTTTAAAGTTATCTTAATTTTCTCATAATAATTTAAGTTAATATTTTCAGTTGTAATATAGTCATTAAATTTCACATAACTGTCTTGGTAATATTTGTAGATCTGTTTGTTGATGTTTGCTATACCCTCCCGTGACGTCACATAAACACCCACTTTGAGGAATTAAATGTTTAAATGTTTTCTTTTTTATAGATGCTTAAGTAAACGGGTATCATGATAAAACAACATACACCACGAAAAAAAAAACCCTCTAACTTTTTATCCATTTTTTTTTTTACCAGTCGACTCGAGAACGTCAGACGGCATGGCATTTTGTCGTGCTGTTATTTACACGCAGGGACTCTGTACTTGTTTGTATTAACTTGTATTGCTGTATTTTACGTATTTTTATTAGGTCCATGTATACTATTCTTTGATTCCATTTACACGTGTCTACATTTACACTAATATTTACATTGTTTATCATGTTCCTATTTTCCTGATATTTCCTGAAAATTCTCGTTTACATTTACTTCAATTTACACAAATAACATATACATTAATTTCACTTACACAACATTTACATTTCCTCTCACTCAAACTGGTAAAATATGTTTATTCTTCCATTTACACGATAAACATTTTACACTTGCCTGTATTTACACGTCCACCACATGTGCCTACACTCCTACCGGGGTTCAGTGTCTCACAGCAGCCCGTCAGTGAGTCTT
>NW_024737042.1:97500-136736 GCF_018991925.1 Homarus americanus | reverse complement strand
TTTCTACTTTTCGGGAAAGTAGATTATCGACTTTTCTGGGAAGTAAATTATCAGTTTTGGGCAAATATTACCTAATTTTGCGAAGTAGATTATCTTAAAACGGTTGTCATAGAAAATGGGAAATATCTACTTTCCGGGAAAGATGGTTTCTATGATGCAAATTTCGTTTTCTATGATGTCTACTTTTGCAGGTGGTATTCCCCAAATGAAAAAAAAAAATTATCCCAAAAAAGTCGATATCTTTCAGAATGAAAAAAAATCTACTTTTCGGGAAAGTAGATAACCAACTTTCCCGGAAAGTAGATATTTCCCATTTTCTATGATACAAATTTCCCGTTTTCTATGATAATCTACTTCGCAAAATTAGGTAATATTTGCCCAAAATTCGATAATTTACTTCCCAGAAAAGTCGATAATCTACTTTCCCGAAAAGTAGAAAAAAAATCTACTTTTCGGGAAAGTAGATAACCAACTTTCCCGGAAAGTAGATATTTCCCATTTTCTATGATACAAATTTCCCGTTTTCTATGATAATCTACTTCGCAAAATTAGGTAATATTTCCCCAAAATTCGATAATTTACTTCCCAGAAAAGTCGATAATCTACTTTCCCGAAAAGTAGAAAAAAAATCTACTTTTCGGGAAAGTAGATAACCAACTTTCCCGGAAAGTAGATATTTCCCATTTTCTATGATACAAATTTCCCGTTTTCTATGATAATCTACTTCGCAAAATTAGGTAATATTTCCCCAAAATTCGATAATTTACTTCCCAGAAAAGTCGATAATCTACTTTCCCGAAAAGTAGAAAAAAATCTACTTTTCGGGAAAGTAGATAACCAACTTTCCCGGAAAGTAGATATTTCCCATTTTCTATGATACAAATTTCCCGTTTTCTATGATAATCTACTTCGCAAAATTAGGTAATATTTGCCCAAAATTCGATAATTACTTCCCAAAAAGTCGATAATCTACTTTCCCGAAAAGTAGAAAAAAAATCTACTTTTCGGGAAAGTAGATAACCAACTTTCCCGGAAAGTAGATATTTCCCATTTTCTATGATACAAATTTCCCGTTTTCTATGATAATCTACTTCGCAAAATTAGGTAATATTTCCCCAAAATTCGATAATTTACTTCCCAGAAAAGTCGATAATCTACTTTCCCGAAAAGTAGAAAAAAAATCTACTTTTCGGGAAAGTAGATAACCAACTTTCCCGGAAAGTAGATATTTCCCATTTTCTATGATACAAATTTCCCGTTTTCTATGATAATCTACTTCGCAAAATTAGGTAATATTTCCCCAAAATTCGATAATTTACTTCCCAGAAAAGTCGATAATCTACTTTCCCGAAAAGTAGAAAAAAAATCTACTTTTCGGGAAAGTAGATAACCAACTTTCCCGGAAAGTAGATATTTCCCATTTTCTATGATACAAATTTCCCGTTTTCTATGATAATCTACTTCGCAAAATTAGGTAATATTTCCCCAAAATTCGATAATTTACTTCCCAGAAAAGTCGATAATCTACTTTCCCGAAAAGTAGAAAAAAATCTACTTTTCGGGAAAGTAGATAACCAACTTTCCCGGAAAGTAGATATTTCCCATTTTCTATGATACAAATTTCCCGTTTTCTATGATAAGTAGATAACCAACTTTCCCGGAAAGTAGTGTGGGGTTCAGGTTGTTTGGTTCACACTCAGGATGGGATGGAGAAAGGAAACTCACAATGTGCTCTCTGTATACATGTTGTATTGGATGTACAATGCAGCTTGGTGCTGGGAAGGCAGCATGGTTACAAGCGTGATGTAGATTGAGCTGGTTGGTGAGGATGCTCAGAGGAGGACAGCTTGTGGGTCGCCATGCTCGCCAGCAGGAGAGAGGACCGCCAGGCAGGCGGAGGAGGTGTTGCTGGCTGGTTGGTGTGGGTAGAAAGAGACAGGTCACCACGAGGTCAGGTCTTAAATAGCGGGGGGTAGGCGTGGCTTAGTAGTTGACCCCAGCTCCGTGATGTATGGCGGCGCTGGTTGACCTAGACCACGAGGCATACACTGGGGAATTGGTGGGGTCGGCTACTCAGCGACAAACAGCGTTTGTAGGGGAGAAATTCACTACAGTAGATATTTCCCATTTTCTGTGATACAAATTTCCCGTTTCCTATGATAACCTAATTCAGAAAATTAGGTAATATTTTCCCAAAAGTCGATAATCTACTTTCCCGAAAAGTAGATACTTACAATCTTTTGAGAATCCGAATTTAAGATCTTTTTAATTGTCGTAAGTTCGAACTTAAGAGAAAAAATAACTTACGATTTTTCTAATTCTCAAAAGATCGTAAGTATCTACTTTTCGGGAAGTAGATTAAATACTTTTCGGGAAAGTAGATTATCGACTTTGTGTAACATTTGAAAACAAAACCAAAATACAATTCCAAAGTTTATCCAGAGGAAAAATTCATTGGTTACAAAGTAAGTTGTGAAAACGTAATAAATAACTAAATGATAATTAAGGTAAATTCTTAATCTGGCATCTTTAATTTCAGTGCTGTGCCAGCTAGAGTAAAACATTGTGTTATACAAATGAAGATGAAACTACTGTACAAAATCTCGTAACTTCAACAATTTTGACATTGTTGACTTATTTTGTACTTCAGTTTTATTTCCACTTGTATAACGAACTATTTTACTCTTCCTGGCACTGCATTAAAAGATGCTAGTTTAAGAATTTACTGTAATTTTCAGTTCTTATTAAATCATTACAACTTGCTTGTAACATTATGTCACAAGTTCTCTGCATTTTAAGTAGGCTGAAGTCACCTTAGGCATTCCATTGGTGGACCACAGCACTGACGTCACCACTAGTAGTCTACGTCAATGGTGGAACAGACCACAAGAGCAATGACGTCATCACCAGTAGTCTGCCTCATTGGTGAGACAGAAGCCCTTCACTTAACACCTCACAGTCAGTCCTTCCCTCACTCCTACATCTCATAGTGAGTCCTTCCCTCACCCCTACACCTCACAGTGAGTCCTTCCCTCACCCCTACACCTCACAGGGAGTCCTCCCCTCACTACAACACCCCAGTGAGTCCTTTCCTCACTTCTAAGCATCAACGTGACTCCTTCCCACACTCCTACATATTACAGCGAGGCCTTCCCTCACTCCTACACATCATAGCGAGTCCTTCCCTCACTCCTACACATCATAGTGAGTTCTTCCCTCACTCCTACACATCACAGCGAGTCCTTCTCTCACTCCTACACATCACAGCAAGTCCTTCCCTCACCCCTACTCCTCACAGCGAGTCCTTCCCTCACTCCTACACATCACAGCGAGCCCTTCCCTCACCCCTACACATCACAGTGAGTCCTTCCCTCATATTACACAACGCTGCATGTCTTTCCTTCACTCCTACAAAACACAGTAAGTCCTTCCCTTATCCTACACAACATTGCATGTCCTTCCCACACTCCTATAAAACACTGCAAAACCTCCTCTCACTCCTTAGGTCAGTAATCCTCCTCTCACTCCTTAGCAGGTCAGGAAGTCCTCCTCTCATTCATTAGGAGGTCAATAAGTCCTTCTCTCACTAACTAGCACGTCAGTAAGTCCTCCTCTCATTCATTAGGAGGTCAGCAAGTCCTTCGCTCATTTACAAACATCACTACATGTCCTTCCCTAGTTCCTACACAACGCTACAAGTCCTTCCCTCATTCCTACACAATACTGAAGTCCTTCCCTCAATACTACACAATACTGCATGTCCTTCCCTCAGTCCTACAGTAATCAGTAGATAAACTTTCAATACGCCGTTATAATCTATTTTAGCATTTATAAAGACTTGTCGAACCAACAGTAAATATTATACACAATACAACTTCCTGTCATGTCGGGTAGACTGACTTATTTTGGATATATTCATCTTTTTTCTGTACACAGACATTAGGAGCATCAATTAACCCCCTCAGTCACAAGTACAGTAGCTCTCTAAGAGCCTCACACATCTCCAAGTTTATATTCACAATACAGCCACAAACAGCCTCTGGTTGGATCAGACTACCCCTGACAACCTTACATAGTCCTTAAATCCATTATACAACCACCTATGATCACCACACAGCCCTAATTAGCCAAACAGTCCGTGGCGGCGGCATATAAGCCCTGGGGGCCTCACATAGACCCTAGGAGTGACATACTGCCACAGAACATTTACAACAAATACATTTTTTTTTTTACAATTGAAAAAATTTGCTCACTGGAAATGCTCATTGGTTACAAGAAAGTTGTAAAGCTGTAATAATTACTAAATTTTACAGTAAAATCATAAACTAACATCTTGCATTTCACTGCCAGGAAGAATAAAATATTTTCTTTTGTAAATGAAGATGAAACTAAAGTCCAAAATAATTAAGTTGAACAAAATACTTCCTGACTGTCTAGTTACAAATCCACATAAAAGATTACAACAATGTAATAGAAGTTATAAGCTTCGCAACGCCACAAGTCTATATGGTCACTCCTATACATATCCTTCCCTCACTCCTACACAAAGCTACAAGTCCTTCCCTTACTCCTACACCACACTACAAATCCTTTTCTCTCTCCTACACAAGACTACAAGTCCTTCCCTCACTCATACACAACACTAAAAGTCCTTCCCTCAATCCTACACAACACTAAAAGTCCTTCCCGCAATTCTACCCCACACTACAAGTCCTTCCCTCAATCCTACACCACACTACAAGTCCTTTTCTCTCTTGTACACAACACTACAAGTCCTTCCCTCAATCCTACACAACACTACAAGTCCTTCCCTCAATCCTACACCACACTACAAGTCCTTTTCTCTCTCGTACACAACACTACAAGTCCTTCCCTCAATCCTACACCACACTACAAGTCCTTCCCTCAATCCTACACCACACTACAAGTCCTTTTCTCTCTCGTACACAACACTACAAGTCCTTCCCTCAATCCTACAACACTACAAGTCCTTTTCCTCCTCGTACACAACACTACAAGTCCTTCCCTCTCAACAAGTCCTCCTCATCCTAAAACCAAACTACAAGTCCTTTTCTCTCTCCTACACAAGACTACAATCCTCCTCAACCACACACTACAAGTCCTTCCCTCAATCCTACACCACACTACAAGTCCTTCCCTCAATCCTACACAACACTACAAGTCCTTCCCTCAACTACAAGTCCTTTTCTCTCTCTACACAACACTACAAGTCCTTCCCCTCACATACACACACCTACAAGTCCTTCCCTCTACACAACACTACTCAATACACCACACTACAAGTCCTTCCCTCACTCCCTACACAACCCACAAGTCCTTCTCTCACACACTACACAATACCACAAGTCCTTCCCTCTCCTACACAACAAGTCCTTCCCTCACTCTTACCACACTACAAGTCCTTCCCTCACTCCTACACCACAAAAAAATCATTTCCACCACTCATACTCCACACTACAAGTACCTCACTCCTACACCACACTACAAGTCCTTCCCTCACTCCTACACCACAAAAAAATCATTTCCACCACTCATACTCCACACTACAAGTACTTCCCTCACTCTTACACCACACTACAAGTCCTTCCCTCACTCCTACACCACAAAAAAATCATTTCCACCACTCATACTCCACACTACAAGTCCTTCCCTCACTCCTACACCACACTACAAGTCCTTCCCTCACTCCTACACCACAAAAAAATCATTTCCACCACTCATACTCCACACTACAAGTACTTCCCTCACTCATACAATACAGTACAAGTCCTTCCCTCAATCCTACACAACACTACAAGTCCTTACCTCAATCCTACACAACGCTACAAGTCCTTTCCTTACACGTACACCACACTACAAGTCCTTCTCTCACTCCTACACAACACTGCGAGTCCTTCCCTCACTCCTTCACAACCCTGTAAGTCCTTCCCTCACTCCAACAATACACTACAAGTGCTTCCCTCACTCCTACACAATACTACATGTCCTTCCCTCTCTCCTACACCACACCACAAGTCCTTCCCTCACTCCTACACCACATTACAAGTCCTTCCCTCACTCCTACAATACACTACAAGTGCATCCCTCACTGCTACACAATACTACAAGTCCTTCCCTCACTCATACGCCTACAACTAGTCACCACACCACAAGTCCTACACCACACTACAAGTCCCTTCTCTCACTCCTACACCACACTACAAGTCCTTCCCTCACTCCTACACCACACTACAAGTCCTTCCCTCATTCCTACACCACACTACAAGTCCTTCTCTCACTCCTACACCACAAGTCCTTCCATCACTCATACACAGCACTACAAGTCCTTCCCTCACTCTTACACAACAATACAATTCCTTCCCTCACTCATACACAACATTACAAGTCCTTCCCTCACTCCTATACCACACCTCTTCCCTCACTCCCCACCCACTACGTCCTTCCCTCACTCCTACACCACCTTCCTTCCATCACTCATACACAACACTACAAGTCTTTCCCTCACTAATACACAACAATACAATTCCTTCCCTCACTCCTACACCACACTACAAGTCCTTCCCTCACTAATACACAACAATACAATTCCTTCCCTCACTCATACACAACACATACAAGTCCTTCCCTCACTAATACACAACAATACAATTCCTTCCCTCACTCCTACACAACCCTGCAAGTCATTCCCTCACTCCTACACAACCCTGCAAGTCCTTCTTTCACTCCTACACCACAGTGCAAGTCCTTCCCTCATTTCTACACAATCTTGCAAGTCCTCCCCTCTCTCCTACACAACACTTCATGTCCTTCCCTCACTCCTACACAACACCACATAACCTTTCCTCACTCCTAAACATCACCGCATGTCCTTCCCTCAATCTTACATAATATTGCTTGTTCTTTCCTAAGTCCTACAATGCTACAATATCTACACAAGTCCTTCCCCACCCTACACCACACATGTCCTTCCCCCACCCTACACCACACTCATAAGTGCATCCCCACTGCTACACACTACAAGTCCTTCCCCACTCATATACACACACCATGTCCTTGGCCTCACTCCTACACCACACCATGTCTTCACTCCCCACACCACACCATAAGTCCTTTCTCATCTCTACACCACACCACAAGTCCTTCTCTCACCCCACACCACACTACAAGTCCCACCACCCTACACCACACCACAAGTCCTTCCCCATTCCACACCACACCATGTCCTTCTCACCCTACACCACTCAAAAGTCCTTCCATCACTCATACACAGCACTACAAGTCCTTCCCTCTCACTCTACACAACAATACACTCCTTCCCTCACTCATACACACATTACAAGTCCTTCCCACTCCCATAATTACACCACAAGTCCTTCCCCACTCCCACACCACACTACAAGTCCTTCCCTCACTCCCACAATTCACACCAAGTCCTTCCCACTACACATTAAACCACTACAAGTCTTTCCCCCACACACACACACACACACTCCTTCCCCCACCCTACACCTCACCCCTACACCACACTACAAGTCATTCCCTCACTCCTACACCGCACTACAAGTCCTTCCCTCACCCCTACACCACACTACAAGTCCTTCCCTCACCCCTACACCACACTACAGAGTGTTCCCTCACTCCTACACACACTACAAGTCCTTCCCTCACCCCTACACCACTACAAGTCCTTCCCTCACTCCTTACACCACACTACAAGTCCTTCCCTCACTCCTACACCACACACTACAAAGTCCTTCTCACTCCTACACCACTTTTCGTCCTTCCTCACCCCTACACCACACTACAAAGTCATTCGCTCACTCTCTCACACTACAGGTGTACTCACCCTACACCCACCTACAAGTCCTTCCCTGTTCACTACACAACACTACTAAGTCCTTCCCTCACTGATACACAACACTACAAGTCCTTCCCTCAATCTTACACAACACTACAAGTCCTTCCCTCACTCATACACAACACTACAAGTCCTTCCCTCACTCCTACACAACATGGCAAGTCCTCCCCTCACTCATACACAATACTACAAGTCTTTCCCTTAGTCCTGCACAACCCTGCAAGTCCTTCCCTCACTCCTACACAACAGTGCAAGTCCTTCCCTCATTCCTACACAACATTGCAAGTCCACCCCTCACTCCTACACAATACTACAAGTCCTTCCCTTACTCCTACACAACCCTGCAAGTCCTTTCCTCACTCCTATACACTGCAAGTCCTTCCCTCACTCCTACACAATACTAGAAGTCCTTCCCTCTTCTACACAGTACTGCAAGTCCTTCCCTCACTCCTACACAATACTAGAACACCTTCCCTCACTCTTACACAACCCTGCAAGTTCCCTCACTCCTACACAAACCTGCTAGTCCTTCCTTCACTTCTACGCAACCCTGCAGGTCCTACCCACTCCTATACAAACTTGCTAGTCTTTCCTTCACTCCTACACAACACTGCAAGTCCTTCCCTCACTCCTACACAACCCTGCATGTCCTTCCTTAACTCCTACACAACCCTGCAAGTCCTTCCTTCACTCCTACACAACCCTGCAAGTCCTTCCTTCACTCCCACACAACCCTGCAAGTCCTTCCTTCACTCCTACACAACACTGCAAGTTCTTCCTTCACTCTACATGCAGCCTTCCTCACTCTACTAATATTAGAGTCCTTCCTCACTCCTACACAATACTAAAAGCTTCTTCCTCACTCCCTACACAATACTAGTCCCTTGGCCTTCCCCCTACACATCCCTGCAAGTCCTTCCCTCAATCCTACACAATACTAGAAGTCCTTCCCTCGTCTATACAACCCTGCAAGTCCTTCCCTCACTCCTACACATCACTTCATGTCCTCTCCTCAATCCTACACAACACTTCATGTCCTTTCCTCACTCCTACACAACACTTCATGTCCTTTCCTCACTCCTCCACATCACCGCATGTCCTTCCCTCACTCCTACACATCACCGCATGTCCTTCCCTCACTCCTACATAATATTGCTTGTTATTTCCTCACTCCTACATAATATTGCTTGTTCTTTCCTCACTCCTACAGTGCTACAATATATCTACAGTAGTCAGTAGATAAGATTTCAACACACTGTTATAATCTATTTAAGTATTTATGTGGACGTATTTAACCAACACTTACATATATGCAATACAACTTCCTGTCATGTTTGGTAGACTGAGTTATTTAGAGAATGTTCATCCTTTACTGAACTCTTGATCGTTTCTCTTGTCCATCTTGATGTTGCCTCGTCATATGTACACCAAGTTATGGTCCTCATCCTCCCTGGAGTATTATTTTCTGTTAATACCTGTGAAATAAAAAAATTATTAATAAAAAATATATTTTTTTATATATTGCAGGGCGACAAGAATTAAAATCACTCTTTCTTCATACTGTTATGCCAGCACTCCTCTTTATCAAGAATTTACCACTAGTTAAGTCACAAGTCACACGAGTGGTCATAACAACAAGCAGGGTAAACACTATAATGACTTATATTATCTCCACCAGGTTCTCAATAATAACCCTCAGATTAACTCAAAATATAGGTATCATGTTGAAGATGAATCATGAAATGCATAACTTAGCATTATAAAGTTAAGAGACCACAAACAAAGGTCAAGTAAAGGAACAATTTAAGTACAGTACAGATGACCACAGCCTAAATTAACCTAAACTCGAACCTCACCCTCACCATACACTAGAAAAGTACAAAAGTATACACCACTTATCTCCATATAAATATATCCTGAGTCCAGACCATTGTACCACACTTGCACCACACACTATCACCAGCCAGGCTCGTCTACCTCCCTGCACTTGTAGTGACCCACACAATGTGGATACCATGCCGCCAATTACCATACTATTTTACCTAACAAATGCACAACATTAAGCTGATGTACTTATTACAAACTTATTATAAATTAATATATATATATATATAACATACTAAACAATGTTTACATACAGGAACATATATAAAATATAGTCCTATCTACTGAAGAAGCAGTGTAATCACCTCTCAATCAAATATATTCAGTGCCTTATAAAACTCCCTCCCCAAAGATAAAACACTTGTTTTATTTTCAGTCTGGTGAATGAGATAGAGCATTTGCTACGAAATTCTCTCACTCCTACACAACATACCAAGGCCATCCCTCACTCCTACACAATACAAGTTCATCCCTCAATCCCACAAAACATACCAAGTCCATCCCTCACTCCTACACAATACTGTTCATCCACTCCCACATTACAACATACCAAGTCCTTCCTCTCCTAAACAAACATACCAAGTCCTTCCTCACCCTACACAATACTGCAAGTCCTTCCCTCACTACTACACAAAACTACAAGTCCTTCCCTCACTTCTACACAAAACTACAAGTCCTTCCCTCACTCCTCACACAATACTAAGTCCTTCCCCACTCCCCACACAATACTACAAGTCCACCCCTAACTCCTACACAATACTACAAGTCCTTCCTCACCTCACTCCTACACGTTCAACAAGTCCATCCCTCACCCTACAAAACATACCAAGACCTTCCTCATTCCTTCACAACATACCAAGTCCTTGCCTCACTCCCTACACTAACATACCAAGTCCTTCCCTCACTCCCACACAGCATACCAAGTCCTCCTCACCCCACACACAGCATACCAAGTCCTTCCCTCATCTCTACACAACAAGCCAAGCCCATCCCTCACTCCTACACAACATACCAAGTCCTTCCCTCACCCTATACAATACTACAAGTCCATCCTCACTCCTACAAAACATACCAACTCCCCCTTACACACACAATACTGCAAGGCCATCCTCACTCCTACACACATACCAAGTCCTGCTCACCTTACACAACAAGCCAAGTCCTTCCCTCACTCCTACACAACATACCAAGTCCTTCGCTCACTCCTACACAACATACCAAGACCTTCCCTTACCTTTCACAATACTGCGTAAGGCCATCCCTCACTCCTACACAACATACCAAGTCCTTCCCTCACTGTACATAACATACCAAGTCATTCCTCACCCTAAACAACATACCAAGTCCTTTCTCACTCCTACACAGCATACCAAGTCCTTCCCTCACTCCTACACAATACAAGTCCTCTCACCCTACACACACTACAAGTCCTTCCCCACTCCTACACCACACTGCAAGTCCTTCCTCACTCCCCACACACAGCACACACACAAGTCCTTCCCCATTCCTACATAAGACTACAAGTCCTTCCCCACTCCTACACAATACTGCAAGTCCATCCCCACTCCAATACACTACCAAGTCCTTCCCTCACTCCCTACACAATACTACAAGTCCTTCCTCACTCCTACACAATACTACAAGTCCTTCCCCATTCTACACAAACCATAAGTCCTTCCTCACTCCTACAATAACTGCAAGTCCATCCCTCACTCCAATACAACCTACCAAGTTCTTCCTCACTCCCTACACAATACTACAAGTCCTTCCCCACTCCCCACACAATACTACAAGTCCTTCCTCACTCCTACACAATACTACAAGTCCTTCCCTCACTCCTGCACACTGAAAGTCCATCCTCACTCCAATACAACATACCAAGTCCTTCCCCCACTCCCTACACAAACCACAAGTCCTTCTCTCTCCTACACAATACTACAAGTCCTTCCTCTACCCTAAACAACCCCGGATATCCTTCCTTAATTCTAACCAATCCTGCAAGTCCTTCCCTCACTCTACACAACAGTGCAAGTCCTTCTCCTAATCCCTACACAACTCTGCAAGTCCTTTCCTCACTTACATACACTGTGTCCTTCCCCTCAATCCTACACAATACTAGAAGTCCTTTCCTCATTTCTACACAACACTGCAAATCATTTCCTCACTCCAGGAATACATTGCAAGTCCTTCCCTCACTCCTACACAATACTAGAAGTCCTTCCCTCATTTCTACACAACCCTGCAAGTCCTTTCCTCACTCCCCCACATCACCGTATGTCATTCCCTCACTCTTACATAATATTGCTTGTTCTTTCCTCACTCCTACAGTGCTACAGTATCTCTACAGTAGTCAGTAGATAAGATTTCAACACACTGTTATAATCTGTTTTAGTATTTATGGACGTATTTAACCAACACTTACATATATACAGTACAACTTCCTGTCATGTTTGGTAGACTGAGTCATTTAGAGAATGTTCATCCTTTACTGTCTCTTTTGGTCGTTTCTCTTGTCCATCTTGATGTTGCCTCGTCATCTGTACACCAATTATGGTCCTCATCCTCCCTGGAGTAGTAGCATTTTCTGTTAATACCTGTGAAATTAAATTTTTATTAGTGAAAATAGTTTTTTTTGTATATATTGCAAGGCGACAAGAATTAAAATCACTCTTTCTTCATACTGTTATGCCAGCACTCTCTTTATCAAGAATTTACCACTAATCAAGCCAGGTCACACGAGTGGTCACAACAACAAGCAGGGTAAACACTGTAATGACTCTTATATTATCTCTACCAGATTCTCAATAACCCTCAGATAAACTCAAAATATAGGTATCATGTTGAAGATGAATCATGAAATGCATAACTTAGCATTATAAAGTTAAGAGACCACAAACAAAGGTCAAGTAAAGGAACAACTTAAGTACAGTACAGATGACTACAGCCTAAATTAACCCAAACCCGAACTCAGCCTCACCATACACTAGAAAAGTACAAAAGTATTCACCACTTATCTCCATAAATATATCCTGAGTCTAGACCAATTGTACCACACTTGCACTGCACACTATCACCAGCCAGGCTCTGTCTACTCCCTGCACAGACTCACACTATACAAAATTACTATTTTTATATATATATATATATATATATATATAACATACTAGACAATGTTTACATACAGGAACATATATAAAATATACAAGTACTTCCCTCACTCCTACACAATACTACAAGTTCATCACTCAATCCCACACAACATACCAAGTCCATCCCTAACTGCTACACAATACTACAAGTCCTTCTCTCACTCCTACACAACATACCAAATTCCCACACAACATACCAAGTCGTTCCTCACTCCTACACAATACTACAAGTCCTTCCCTCACTCCTCCACAATGCTCCAAGTCCTTCCCTCACTTCTACACAATACTACAAGTCCTTCCCTCACCCCTACTCAATACTACAAGTCCTTCCTTAAATCCTACACAGCATACCAAGTCCATCCCTCACGCCTACACAATACTACAAGTCCTTCCCTGACTCCTACACCACACTGCAAGTCCTTCCCTCACTCCTACACAATACTACAAGTCCTTCCCTCACTCCTACACAATACTACAAGTCTCCCCTCAGTCCTACACAATACTGCAAGGCCATCCATCACTCCTACACAACATATCAAGTCCATCCCTCACTCTTACACAACACACCAAGCCCTTCCCTCACTCTAACACAACATACCAAGTCCTTCCCTCACTCCTACACAACATACCAAGTCCTTCCCTCACTCTTACGCAACATACCAAGTCCTTCCCTGCAGAGTTAATCACCATCTATTAAGTCTCTAATTCTTGTTTTTCATTCGACTTCTGAACTGTAATAAATTATGGTCAATGTAAACTACAATTCTTTGGTAGGTGTTGCCAAGATACATGTTAAACTTTTTCAGTGCCATAAGCAGTCACAGCTTCTTTCTCTATTGTAGTGTAATTCCATTGCACCAGCCCTAACATCACTGGTAAAACATAAATTTTACTTACGAACCATTCAAAATCCTGTCTCTGCCTCGTCCAGTTCAACACGACTTCAGTCCATCTGGCAGTTGAACCCGAGGCCTCCTTCATCCACAACAGGTACCTTGCCAGTGAGCCACCATCCTGTGTTGAATAGAACTTATTTAAAACAATTAATGTGATACACAACAGGTATTACAAAGTGGTAAGAATATAAGGAGTCTGCAATAGGCCGGTTGGCCTGTGCATGGCAGCTCCTGTCGAGAGTTACTACCACTCTCTATCATCCATGAATCTATCTAGCCTCCTTTTAAAACTTTCCAGCGTTCCAGCACTTACTACAAAGTTGCTAAGCTTGTTCCACTCGTCAACCACCCTATTTGCGAACCAGTTCCTTCCTATCTCCCTCCTAAACCTAAACTTATCCAACTTAAATCCGTTGCTCCGAGTCCTATCCTGCTCGGATATTATAAGAACTTTATCTATATCTTCTTTATTGATTCCTTTCACCCACTTAAATACTTCTATCTTATCTCCCTGCACTCTTCGTCTTTCTAGGGAATGCAAGTTTAGTTTATTTAACCTATCTTGATATGGAAGGTTTCTAAGTCCCGGAATCATTTTCGTCATTCTTCGCTGCATTAGAACTGAACCGCATAATGGAGTTGCGGCCTGACTAGCGCAAGATATAGTTGCAAGTGTAGTACTTACACTTCTAGATATAAAACCTAACACTCTAATTGTAATGGCCCATGTTTCATAAACATAAGAATTATATAAATGGGTTAATTACATTTGATTTATATACTGATTCATCCCCTGTAACTTTCCACTGGCTATGAGGTGACATGTTCAGTGCACGTGATAAGGTGTGCCCACGGGAAGCTGCGTCATACTATGCTGAGTAAAGGCATAAAGTAGCCGGCTCCTGGCCACCTAAAGCGGGCAGTAGCTTGATATCCTTGACTAGAGGAAGACGTTATTTGAGAGCCGCAGGGGATGGCTCCGTCTTCCCTCGAGGGAGGACGACGTATCTATTCCGTTCTCCCTCGATGGGTCACTACTCAAAGTCTCACTCACAAACTTACATCGAACGGACGTTGATTCACGTCTATCTACATAGACGCCGTCCTTTCTTATCACACTCATAAATAGTGGAACTTACGATTGATCTACACTCAGGAATTATACAAATAATACTTTTTAATAAAAGAAGAAACTTCAAATGGGTTTCGTTACTAAAGCCTTATAATAATATACATGAACCAACCTAGTTAATTTTGACTTAACCACCCGGTTCACGTTTGCCTTATTTCGAACAGTAACGCACTGTTTTCTAGGCCGTAGGTCCGTGCTTACAAGTACCTCTAAGTCTCTTTCACAAGTCGACTTCTCTATTTTGATGTTGTAAGGCTGTATATATTGACAGTATTTTTTCTTCCAATATTAAGTACGCTGCACTTGCTGGTGTTGAATTTCATTTGCCATTTTACTGACCACTCCTGCAGTTTATTTAAATCCTCCGGTAGTGCATTTGCATCCTTCCCTGAATTAATCTGCCGCCCTATTTTGGTGTCATCCGCAAACTTACTTATGTCACTGCTGATCCCAGTATCTAGATCGTTTATGTAGATTATGAACAAGAGTGGGCCCAGTACTGACCCTTGGGGAACCCCACTGGTTACACAGCCCTACTCAGATTTAACACCATCTACGCTGACCCTCTGTGTTCTATCGGTAAGCCATGATTTTATCCAATTTAAAACTTTCCCCTCGATACCATGAGCCTTAACTTTTCTCAGAAGCCCCTGATGCGGTACTCTGTCAAACGCTTTGCTAAAGTCTAAGTAAATAACATCGTAATTTTCGTCATTATCTACTACCTCGAAGACTTTCCTAAAAAAAACGTCAGCTGATTTTTAGACAAGATTTTCCCTTTGTAAACCCTTGTTGAGAATCGTACATTAATTGTTTTTCTCTAAATGCGATAGGATGTTATTTGCTATAATTGATTCAAGAAATTTCCCCACAACTGACGTCAAACTAATCGGCCGGTAATTTGACGCTGATGTTCTGTCAACCTTTTTGATTATGGGTACTACATTTGCCTGTTTCCACAAGTCTGGCACAACTCCCGTGTCTAATGATTTTGTAAATAAATTTACGAGGGGTCCGCTAATCTGTTCCTTGCACTCTTTCAAAGCTCGAGGGAAAATTTCATCCGGCCCTAGGGATTTTGTCTTCTTTAATTTATTTATCTTCTTAAGAACATCCTCTTTTCTGATAGTGATATTCTTTAATTTCTCTTCTTCATTTCCCTAAATATCAGTGAGTATCTTGCGAAGGTCACAAATATTTTTTTTCCCAACACAGTAAATACGGTGATAATGGAAAGTAAACTATTTATTTTACCATTATACTTCACTTGACTATGTAATAATTTATAGCACAAAAGTATATTATTCTACTTGTCGAAAATATCACCTTTACACTGGTGATTGGAGGTTGGCAAGTGAGTTACCTAACACCACCACAGAAACTTCCCCACCACTATAAACACTTCCCCACCACCACAGACACTTCCACTTCCCCACCACCACCACAGACACTTCCCCGTCACCACCACTATAAACACCACCCCCACTATATTCACGTCCCCACCACCACCATTCCTCCACAGTGACCAACTGATGTACTCAAGATGGTTCTGATTGTTCCTGGCTACAATATTTGACTGTCAGGTGAACAAGGTAACACCGCCTCTTACACTGGGATTTAAAACGCTCATAGAAATCGTGTTTGGTTTAAACAAGATAAAATTATGAAATCACGAAGATATGGCAGCAGCCCATCTTATATCACCTGAAGATTAACTACCCTAACACCCCCCCCCCACCAAAAGTGGCACTTCTGTGTATAACAAGTAAAATCTGATTGGGTGCCTAATCTTCACGTGGTGGCTAATGTCGAGCTGAGTTTGGCTGCGCTGAGTGGTTAGTTGCTTATATTGTTACATACGTTTTAGCCTAAAAGTGCTGTTTACATTTTGTTCCCGACAATCATAGACCACTTAGAACACTTATGAATACACCAATGAAGACTGAAGGCATAATGTACACAGTTGAGACATCTCTATTACGCCGACTGGGAACAACCACTTATAAGGTTTGATCATGGACACGATTAGGTGTTAATCTAATGTTCATAATCCTCTAAAGCCGTGTTAAAGGACTCCGTATAAATGCTAAACCGGATAATGGTCTAGGGGAGAAGGTCGGGTTAATCAGCGTGGGTGGTCGCCTTGTTCTGGTACCTAACCTTAAACTCCTACAACCAAATCACGTTGAAATGGATTTCTACCCCAGTGAAGCTGTCAAGATCATTCAGTATAATTAAGTCCCAGTCATCAACATTTCTATACAATTAATGGGCTATCGAATTGACGTAGATTGGAGAGAGAAATAAGTTGTAAGGGAAATATAAACAGCGACATACCTTATATTTTTCAACACCAACACACACATGATGGCGTCTGTCTCTTACAATCCTTGACAACTGGATGTATTAATTTAGGAGCATTTTGTAAACGTTAACTTCCGTCACACATCCACTAATCGCCTCGACCGCCTCACTACTGGCCGGCTCCCTCCCTCCACGTCTGGCTGTCCCTGGTCTAAAGTTCATCCACATCTCCACCACACACTGAACCATCTCCAGTACGAACATACGCTCTTGTGGTGTTGAAGTACATGATATAAAGCGTCACTTGCGAACCTTATTAATAACACTTAATCGGATGGCTGGCGTGGCCATATTTGTTTTGCTTAATTTGACACCATAAGAAAGTACTGATACCATCCAAAGTGACAACTGAGTGCTCGACTCCCAGACACTGAACCACCCAATCGAAACTTCTATCTAACCGACGCTCTTGTAATGATGACCGGATATTACATGTAGATGCTCACTAACAGAAAAACTGAGTTGCTTCTGCAAGAAATAATGGGAAACGTTTTTTATTCAGCTGATCAACAAAAATCACAGATGGTTCAGAGAAATGTGGCCCCAAGCTCGACTCCTGATTCAGCGCTTCGTTTGTGGTGACCAGCCACTCAGAACTCTCGATTCAGATTTAGCGCTTCCTTTGTGGTGACCAGCCACTCAGAACTCATGATACAAACGACTGGTTGACATATTCCCATAGGTAGAGATTCTGCATGATGAATACCTTCTGAATAAATTACACGTAATGTCATGTAGATAATCAGAATTTATTGTATATGCCAAACAAAGATTTTTAATTGGTATATTACGATATATTTATTTTTATGAGAAAATCTACAAAATGGCGTAAACGAACCGAAATAACCAATATAATTTGTACCAACTGACACTGCTGGTAGTCAAGGCGGGCGGGGGAGAGGGCTCAGGGGTGGTAATGTGTGGTGTGTGTGATGATAGATGATGATGATGATGATGATGATGATGATAATGAGGATGATGAATGATGACGATAATGATGACGTATATGTGATGACGACGATGATGATGAATGATGATAAATAATTAATGATGATGATAATGATGGTGATGAATAATGATGATGATTGATGCTGCTGAATGATCCCCGGTTATTATAAGACAATTCATCATCACTACACACACATTTGGTTTGATTTACAGGGGTGAGGTTAGGTTAGGTTTCATTTCACCCCACATTATGGCTTAGTCCCCGTGCAATAATAACCTACCTCAGAGTTCCTCATTTACTATTTATGAATCTTCAGTCATACTAATTCCCTCAGTGGCAAACCTCTGGCTGAAAGGCTAAATATAAAATGATAATACACGCGTAGTTGCTAGTGGCGTGGTTGCTAGTGGCGTAGTTACTAGGGGCGTATCCAAAGGCTGAGTATTTTTGTTTACCATATATAAGAACAACTCATATCGGGACACAAGCCATCTGGGTGGTTAGTTTATCCAATGTTGGTGCAGGCGAAAACTGGAAATCGTGCTACGTCAGACATACATTTAAACCAGAGGCGATTCGAACCCTGGACTTGTGGGAGAGAAATACGCACGTTACGATATACAACCCAAGATCCAAGTGAACCCCAGCTGTTGGTTCGTCTCCTTCTCCCTGGCTGGATTTTCAATCTGAAGTGATTGCCCTCGGTGGACCGCTCCCGAAATCCCACGTGAACCCTGTTATTCTCTGCAAATACCACCTCTCCAGGATCGCCCACTGGTCCCCAGGTAGGGTCGTCCTCTACACTGATGGCTCTGTTGACCCCGCTATAGGTCGGGCCGGGGCTGGTGTCTTCATGTCCCGTCCTGATGCCCCTGAGCCTATCAAACTGTCTCTCAGAGTTTCTGACGGGGCATCCTCCACTCAGGCGGAACTAATAGCCCTTCTTGCTGCCCTTCTCGCTGAGGAAGAAGCAGATGGTTTCTGCCCCTTGCTTGTCTGCTGCGATTCCAGGTCTGCTCTCGACGGGATCGCATTTGGATCAGGGGAAAATAAGGACCTCATCCTCCGAATACGAGGGTTAACATCCACACTTCAGGATACAGGCCGTCCTGTGACATTCCTATGGATACCCAGTCATGTCGGTATCTTGGGGAATGAGGCAGCAGATGGCCTTGACAAGACTGGCTGCAACAACGCCACACGTGACTTCTTTGTTCCTCGAACACTTTTACAGCTTATGACCCAAATTCGCCGCAAACAGAGAGAAGCTCGGGAAGCAGCCATCCCCCTGGACTCTCCGCCCACCTGGTACGATGTCCTCCGTAAACTCTTGACCTCTCGTATGTCTATGGGAAAGGGTTCCGGAAAAGGTACGTGATTGCTGCCCTTATCATCATCGGGTATGACTGCTTGGGAGATCGGTATCCCCGCATCCCCTGAGCAACGCTCTTGTGCATTATGCAGAAGACCCAACAGCCGCACCCTTATCCACTACCTCCTAAGATGTCCCCACACACAACGCTTCCGTGACGCCTGCTGGACCACCACTCCACGACCCCCTGACGGAGATACGATGATCCTCCCCATACTGGCCAGATATTATGTAAATAACATTGATTATGTGTTAAAGGAATATCCTTCCTTCCTTCCTTAGGCTTTAGTAAGCCCCTTTATAATATTTATACTGTATATACTTGTGACACTTGCCAGATGCTTCTGGTGTTATTGTACAGGGGTACCTAGTGACAGCACTAGGATCCCGCTTCCTCTATCAAGGAATAAACAATTGAAATTGAATTGATCCAAGTGGCGCGCTAGGTATTTACACTATCAAGGGCAAATAATTATATTGGAAATGTTGGTTAGTGATCCCATTACATAATTTACTTCAGCAATAGCAGCATATGGGCCCCGGTGACGATACCTACCACTCTTACCCTAACAAAAACTTCAACTGAACAAGGTGTTTAACATGACATAACCAGGCCGATAACCCTCATGTATGTATGTATGTATGTATGTATACTTCCTCAATAAATTCATACAAAATCAAGGTCCCAGTACAGGTGGATAAGTACCCCGCACTGCAACAACAATGTACCGATACTAATTCTAGGATTTTATTCATATATCCACATATTAGCTTAGGTTAATAGCCATCTTAATAGCAGTATTATATGTCTATCCACATACTAGCTTAGGTTAATAGCCATCTTAATAGCAGTATTATCTGTCTATACCACATGCTACCTTTGGTTAATAGCCATCTTAATAGCAGTATTATCTGTCTATCCACATCCACAACTCCCTGTACACACGACGGAGAGCTACACTACCGCCTCCTCCTGGACCCCCACAGTACAACAATACAACTTATTATCACCTTACCTTCACTCAACTGCCTAATAGCAACAGCCGAGAGTCCTGGAAGTCCTCACGACCGCCACAAACACAGGGTAATCCTGAAGCAGCAAACGTAAAACATGGAAATAGCGATCAAATACTGTATGACCACACACACACATGTGCCACTACTGCCGTACCTCTAATATTGATCATTCTGGGAGAGAGTGTGCCAGGTTTACAGATTCAGAAAAAGGATTTACAGCTCGAAAAAAGTTTGCCTTGACAATTTCCGAACTTGTGGCTTCTTCAACCATAAGCTGTGATACCCACCCTGCTTGGCTAGTGGGCACGTCCCTGGCACTCAGGTATGAACCCTCGACTGAGTAATGCCCTCTGAGTTGTTTATAAACTTCCAATTAAGTCGCCCTTGACTACCTGTGAGTATAAGCTAGAGCAAGTTCTGTAGGGTGAGGATATAAATTTGCCCACTTAGAGTTTGATAAAAACAAACAAATATGAGCACTATGGAGTGTACATTGGCATGTGGAGATTAAAAATTCACATGGTATACTGTAAGTGTAAGCTAGGGAATATAGACAAGTACTGCGTGTGCTTGTACTGTACTATCGTGTGCAAAAGTCATTGTCCACTACCCAGCCACAGTGGGGTTCAGGTGCCTTTGATGATTTCGAAACAACGGTGAGGAAATGCTATGGTCAGCCAACAGATGTCGCCCACTGTAATTATTATTATTAATGTGAAGTGTGGATTGAGAGGTGGGGGCTGGATAAGGAGCAGGTTTATTAAATTATTTATACCACCATAATTTCAAGCTGCCTTTTAACTAGGTTTTTATCTTACAATTGTTGTTCTTTATGGTTACGAATTCATGGAACAGGTGCAGTGTCTGGGTGTTTATTGCCGCTCAGGTCACAATGATACTTACCTAAAGAAGATAAGGAAATATAGTCGGGATAAAAGTGAAATATGCACAGGATCAGGGGTGAAGGGCCTTGGTCCAGTTAGTTTTACTCAGCGACCACGTCACAATTTTGTTGTTATTCTGACAAAAGAGACTATGGTAATATTTATTTATATTTCACCCATCAACTGCTTAATAAATATTTGTGATAATATGCAATATTATATAATTATATACTTATATTAAAAATTAGTGAAAAGTTATCAATGTGTAAAATAGTATTAATCTAGGTGACTGTTCCAATTCTTCCAAGTTCAGTGTTTAAACACACACACAATAATACAAGCTTCATATATTGTGTGAGTGTGCTCAGTTACCGTTAATGTGTGTGCTGAACATCATGAGCATTTCAATTATGGTAGCAATTTAGCAATATATAATTATATGTGTGTTATAAAAGCACATTCGATATGCCATACAGATCATTGTATACCACACAATACATAATTTGTGGCTGTTAAATTTACTTTGTTATGAATTTTCATCACCGATATAGTTTTAAGACATCATTATGGACATGGATTTAAAGATAGCACTGTGGGTGAGCTAATACATATTAATTGTATTTACAAACAATACTAAAATCCAAACAATACACCAATACACACATCTTAGTAATGATTCAGCCATTCCATTGCATTCAGGACTTCATCAAGGCGATGGGGATGGGTGGACCAGCTCAGGCACCCTGGTCGTTGGCGTATGTACTCTCCCACGTAAATAGCTTTGGCCTCTATTGCTGCATGGGTTCGCTGCTCCCCAATATCCCAATCCGTTTCATCATATTAAAATATGTTCCAATCGGTTAATATCACATCCTAGTGTTGTCAGTCGATGACCTCAATTTCAGGGTGATCCTGGGTAGTCCTTCACTATATTTGCTTGCTAGTATAGATAGGACAGTTGTTATGAACCAGCCTGATAGTGTGGGGGGCTGGAACTGCCATCAGGAAGCCAACACTTGCTCCAGAAGTCTACATACTGCTCACCAGTGAAACAGCCGTGATCTTGACCTGTTCACCTGGCCCATGTCTTATCCACCCCAGAATAAGCACTGACACCCTACCACTCCTGCGCGATGTTGAATGTGTTGTTTCTCATTGGTAGCGTGTGTGTGTTGGGGAACGCCAACTTGCCCGGCTCTCACTGACCTGAACACCGTTTCATCAGTAAATATAATGGATTCTCCAATATTCTTCTCTCGTGGGAGGTGTTCAATGCAAAAGCGTTTCGAAGCACTCCTTGTGAGTAGGTGTTAGCCACCCTTTGTGAGCTGGAATATGGCAGTCGATCGGCTTCGCCAAGTCGGCATCACCGTCTTCATATGATGGCAGTTGAGGCCCAGATTTCTTGCTTATGCTCCTGATGTTCGCATTGGATATGCCGTTGCAGCTGCACGGTTACTGGCGTCCGTACCGACATTACTCATTGGCCTCCCCGTTTAGGGGTTTCGTCTCCACTGAGCCCTCTTCCTCCCACCGGCCGGATCCACCTCCCTAATCGTCTTGGTGCTCCTCCCCACTTCGAGGAGCAATGTTTGCTGATTGCCCCGGCTCTCCACATCCCGATGATTTAGCCTCGCTCAACAATCCCTGCCGACAGAATTTGCTGGAGTCTGCAGGCACATATCTGAAATAGCAGAGCCAATATTATGTTGTGAGCAACTGATGCAGGCTTTTTACATATACTGGAAATAGAATTAATGGTATTAAGCCTTACCTAAGGTTTAGTATTATTACTCTGACACCAACGTTTTGGTATATCTTTTTTGGATCAACTTTGCCAAGAAACCCTTCCTATTTTACTTATATTCCATAGTGAACTGCAGAATGGATCTAACCCCCCAAACTCACCACACCCCTGCAACTGTAAGTGAACGTTACCGATAATCATCATCATCATCAAGATTAAGTTTGAAAACAATAGACCTACTGACACCCATTTGAGTCTCTCCACAGGGCTGGCCCAGAGATAGTTAACATATATTTGTGTTTCTATAATTTAGTGTTATAATGTTTGGAGGAGATTACAGTATTTCAAAAAGGTCAAAACTAGACTTAGGAAAATTTTGAAGTTATCTGCTAAAATATCTTACACTGTAGGGTTAGTGAGCACAATGTTCGATACCATTTGATTATAAATGGGGCATTCAATAGAATATGTTGGACTGTTATTTGTGTTCGGCAGTTGGGCATATGGGTGGGGCTCCATTGGGGAGAACATGGAGTTAGCCATGCGTCAGTAAGCATGCGAATTCTTGAACGATTCAGAACAGACTTTTAGGAGTTGAGAAAGTGTGTGGCCTTCTGCCCACTGCATGGTATTGGGTGGTAGGTTGGGGCGACTGGGGCGATGGGAGGGAGGAAAGGATGTGGAGAAAAGAAGGCGAAAGGAAATGGAGGGCCCATCCCTATTTGGGTGGGGTGCACCTCATCTTTAATTTGTTTGGATTGCCCATTCATTATTTTTTCTGAGTGGGGTTACACTTTTTATTATAGATAGAGGGAAACGGATGGAGAGAGAGACGTGGTGGTTATGATTTTAGGTTGGGGTAGGGGGGTGGCCATGGGTGTTGCTTGTTCTTTTTCCGCATATCTTAATCCAGCTCAAGTTACGTGGGGTTGACCTTTGTTGTAAAGGTTTTAACTCTAAATACAAGGGGAAGGAGCCATGTCGTCAGTTCTGTGAGTGTTCATTACAGTAGTCCAAATCGTCGCCATGGGTAGAATAGGAGGAGGGGGGTAGGGGAATGCAGGGGAAGGTAATGTGATGGGATGGAATGTTTGATTGATGTTAGTCTTGGGGGAGGGATGAAGGGAAGAGGTGGGGGAGGGAGGAGTGGAGTGGGGGGATGGTGGAGGAGGAGTGTGGGGAGAGAATAAGTAGTCGATTAATGTTTATGTGTGGTAACCCACGATGCTCAAATTATGAGGTTTAATAGTTGGGTGGGTAGAGGCGATGGGGGGGGGGGAGGGAGACTAGGCATGGAGTTGGAACTCGTGAACATATGATGTTGTTTAATGCAAGTTATGGAACATTACAGTATCTTCAAACGAGTTTTCACGCTATTAAGAGGCCTTATGTAATCCACCAATAAGGATTACAACAGCACACAGTATGGCTGCAATTGGTAAGAAAAATAAAATATAACATGGAAAAATTTTTGCCCTGCGTAATTTTTACAACCCACCTCACGCCTAAAGTAAACCTAAAAATGCTGATGTGTATAGAAGATTTTCAACTCAATATCACATATTGTTTTACCTCTACAAATATCTGCTGTCACTCATGGGACACCCTGCAATAGTATAAGGACGACATGAGGTATGCTGACAAATTAATGTGACGTACCTTTTGGTGACGACGATGGTAGGAATGAGACCTCGGCATGTTTCAGTGTTCGACATCACCTCCTTCCCCTGGTGTGGGTGGCGCCAACCTTGGTAACAACTTGTGTATTCTCCGTGACTACCATTACTGGTAGTCACGGAGAATTAATTACTGGTGTGCCCATCAGTCTCACCGTCGTAGCCATGAACGGCAGAGATATGGTCGTTGTAGTGCTTTTATTTACCTGTTACACATCTCTCATCATGCTTAATAATATTAACTATCTTCATGACATTCTTATTGTTATCAGTGATTGCGGAATTCACGATGTTATGCTCCACCTACACACAGCCTGTTACTAGACTAACCCCCACCTCCTCTATCCCCCACACACAAGAGTGGGCGACATCTGTTGGCCGACCATACCATTTCCCCCAACTGTTTTGAAACTTCAGACTCAAGGCAAATCGAACCCTCACTGTGGCTGGGTAGTGGACACGACTTTGGTGCACGATAGTACACAACTGGCGGTGTATAACTACTGATGTCCAGCTGGGTGGGTGTACAATGCAGATGTGTTGCTAGATGAGTATACGACTAAACAGAGCTACAACAAGCACATAAAACAGACGTGCTCAACTTAACGACTGCACAACTTTACAGAAGTACAATAAACAAATGTACAACTTTACAATAACAAACGTACAGACACACGACTGAGTTCCTCTCTCACACACACACACCAAAGAGTAAACAGTGTCTAGTTTCTAACACAGAATCACAATATCAACTGGTGTCTGGACTGAGCCAATCTGAACTGTCCTGTGGTAGCGCTGTTATGTGGTCTTAGTAGTGGTCAATTCATCATCATCTTACTCCTTTTCCTTCATAATGGTCCATTGGCGTCCAACTTCCGTCCTGCCAGTAGTTGTTGTGCGGCTGGAGTTAAGTATCCAATCATTTCTGGAGGATGTGTAAATCCATCTGGCGTTGTTCCTGGTGGTGATCAGAGCGAGTATGTGAGAACACTTTGTAAAGAGGTGCACTTCACGACACACACACTTGAGTAAATCATTAATGTTTATGATAAGGAGTATGGACCCCCCCTCCCTCCGTCACCGCTGCAGTACGCCTCTCGACAGTTTTTCCGCCACTTTCTGAATATTCCTCGTTATCTTCCTAACCTTAGTCCTCTGTCTCGTGTTCTTTGTTAAGTTTTTAGACTCCTTCTCAATATATTTCTGTCTGCATCACTCAAAATGCATTGTATCTTAGGAATTCTAAATATATTACGCTACTTGTTCTGGAAAATACCCAAGACGCAAAAATATTGGAACCTGTTTACAATATCCATAAATCTCGTTACCACTGTCGTCAATTCTGTTAAGAGATAATTAATTGAGACAAATCTGAGCAGTTGTTTACAATTATAAATCCTGCTGAGAAAGGATTAATTGACACACAAAAATATGAGTAGTTATGAAATCATTAAATACCACTTTGAATGATAATAACAAATACTATGCTACTGAGGCCACCAAAAGAAAATTAATTAAAAAAAAATTATATGCAAATGAAGCAGTAAGGTGTGTTCATTAAACACTATGTTGTGTACATTAGTCAGGGGGGAGGGAACTTTAACACTGGATATACAAATGATAAAAGAGTGACGCCACGTAACTATTTAATGATATGAGTAAAATAATTACCAAGATAAATCTACTGGACGGATCTGTATCTTAGTTAAGGCAACTTACTTGATTTACCAGCCGTGTAAAATTATCTCTCAAGAACCGTAAATTATCCACAACAATGGTGCATTATTAAAAAAAATCGTGAATTATTCCTTACGTTGACAATAATTTATTAAATCAGACGTTAATTGTTTATAACGTTTGAAAATATAAATTAAAATTAACTGGATACGTTTTTCAAAGGTTCATACGATAAAAAAAAACATTCTTCGCGGCTCAAGGTGTCAAAATGCACTTGAATGATCAACTCAACCAAAACACAAATACCGAAAAAACCCTCAAAAGTGACTAAGAATCAACCTTAACTAACACCTTCACTTAGCACTCATTAGGAGATAAATTTAAGGCTAGAGAATCTATTAACTCTATCTCCTTAGTTAATTATGATGTTATTTACAGCCGATATTTTAGTGATTTATCTCACTTTTAGGTCAATAATTTACATGCATTCTTACATCATCAGTTAGGAGGATTTTACATGGAACAAACCTTTGAGTATATATCAGGTGCCTAAAAGAGAGCTCAGTTTCTCAACTGGCTCAGCCATGTTAATAGTGTCATTATTATCCACTCTGTATCTGTGTTTTTCTGGCTAAATAAACTGTTTCAATTCAATTCAATTCAATGAAAATCTCGGCTATGATTGTGTATTGGAGGACTCGACAGCCAGAATGCATATCACCCGAGCACATTTAAAACAAGAGTCCATATACACCACATTACTATAAATTATAACACAAATAACATGAGTACATATAAACACGAGTTAATTACCTAATAACCTATATATTAATCTCTTAAAATTAACTAAACATACAGGCTAATCTAAAATAAGAGTAAAGATTGGCCCAAAATTTAATAATGATCTGTTGTAATGTTCACCAAGACACAGGTGCTGGTGAACATGTGTAATGTTCATCAAGTTTAATCCTAAAACGCTCACATTCTTTCGATAAACTCTTTGACATTATTCCCCCTTTGTCTCCACAGTGAAAATCGAAACTTGTCATAGAAATTTAAAAAAAAACTTTCTCCAATATTTCCCCCAGATGGCTTTCATAACTGGAGCGAACCTTCCCCCCTGCTCTTGTATATGTTATCTGAATCTTTTTAGTCGGGTCGGAACATCTCCAGGTTTACGTTTAGAAGTGCTGCGCCACCTTCAATCCTTCCCAACGATTCGCTTTTGTTCGACCTTCCTTCCCTCTTCAGCCTTTTGTGTAGATCCGGAATTTTAGCCTCTTTTTTTATCGTGTTCTCTTCCTCTCTGTATGTTAATGATCGCGTGAACCCTTTTCCCTGGGCCACTGAAGACCAAATGTCGGCCTCTTCAGGAGGGGGGGACCTGCTCTTACGCCCATCTTGCCCGCACACTCCAGTTCCTCTATTATTGCTGCTCCATTTAGCAAAATTCATTTATTTCTTTTCTTTCAAAAGACTCGTCCTTATATGACGTCAATACATCACTCCAGAAAGTTACTTATGTTTGAGAAAATACGTCAAAGTTTGTGGTAAATAAAGTAATCAAGTTTACAGTCGGATAAAAAACCGACCAAATTCGCCATTCAACGCTCCCTCACTCTCACCCTCTCTCTCTCTCTCTCTCTCTCTCTCAACCCTTTGGGGAAAGAGGCCGCTGCAGGTCCTCAATGTCACTCTGGAATTTTTCGCTCAATGGCTTTTATACATTCAGGAGTAAACGATATTATCTCTGCATTCAATTTAATCGTAATTACGACTAGAGAGGTTGTTGAATATTGTTGACAGCAGCCGGTGTTGTGGACGTGTGGGAACTGTTTGGCGCCCGACACATCATATCAATAACAAGGAGAGATAAAGCGGCACCGATCATTATTTTCATCTGAGGTATTTCACGACTTACTCACGGCTTCATACGGTTTACTAATGGAAGAGCAGTCAAGTAATTCATCATTCATATCCAGTTGGAAACACTCCTTCTGGCAAGTGACGTAAATTAGGACAGGAGCCAGCCACACACACACACACACACACACACACACACACACACACACACACACACACACACACACACACACACACACACACACACACTACCAGGCCCATGATTACGTCCTCGTCAGCCCACACAAGGGAAGACTTCAAGAAATATAATCCTCATTTTAAGCCAAGATCAGATGTGTTAGAGATAAGTATGTCGCCAGGATAGGAGGAGCCACTCCAGTTACGGCAGATTGGTCCCTGTGATACCAGCAGCGGGTACCTGGTATTCTGGTAACAGCCTCAATGGCCAACAGGTGGCTGCTTTTGTCCTGGTTTAGGCTGAGGGAGAGGCGCAGGTTGGCTATAGTCCTGAGACCCACAGCTTTGGGACGCTGGCAAGGAGAGGGAGTGAGTGGGGGAAGGGGAGATGTGGAGAGAGGGATGAGTAGGAGGTGAGAGGAAAGGGGAGGAGGTGAGAGGGATGAGTAGGAGGTGAGAGGTAAGGGGAGGAGAGAAAGGGGTAGGAGGTGAGAGGAAAGGGGAGGAGGTGAGAGGAAGGGGAGGAGGTGAGAGGTAAGGGGAGGAGGTGAGAGGTAAGGGGAGGAGGTGAGAGGTAAGGGGAGGAGGTGAGAGGAAAGGGTAGGAGGTGAGAGAAAAGGGTAGGAGGTGAGAGGAAAGGGTAGGAGGTAGGGGGTGAGGAGGAGGAGGATATGGAGGAGAAGAGGCGGAGGAGGAGGCTGTGTGGCTCGGCTGTGACCACGTTCATCACAGCCGCTTTTCTGGAAGGGTTAAAACATTTTTTCCTCCAATAACGGGCTGTGGCCACTTTCCTTACCGTGTCCTCTCTCTCTTTCTCTCTTTCTCTTTTTCTCGCTCTCTCACACAACACTCTCACACTCACTCACGAGGGAAGGCGAGAAACCGCCCCCCTTTTTTTTTGTTACTGAATTGATAATTTTTTAACGGATCTCTGAACCTGATGGCTTTTGTCGGTGATTTTCCAATGGTAACTACTGTCTACATCGAAAGTTCTTTACTGGAACATGTTTATAATTTTTATACTACTAATACTACTACTACAGACTCCCCATATAGCCACACCTTCGCCAGTTATTTTATTACCTTACTATTAAATACTACTACTAAAAATACTAATACTAACGAAGACACTACAGCAACCACTAATAATAATACCTGGTAGTGATAAATGATGTCCTTGTTTTGATGGGTGAGGGTGATGGTGGGGAAGGGTGATGGTGGGGAAGGGAGTGGGGAGGGAGATGGTGGTGGATGAGGGAAGGGGAGATGGTGGGGAGGGGGGGAGGTGATGGTGGGGGAGGGGTGGAGGGGGAGGGGTGATGGTGGGGAGGGTGATGGTGGGGAGGGTGATGGTGGGGAGGGGTGATGGTGGGGAGGGTGATGGTGGGGAGGGTGATGTTGGGGAGGTGATGGGGAGGAGATGGTAGGGAGGGGTGGTGGAGGAGGAAGATGGTGGGGAAGGGAGATGGGAGGGGTGATGGTGGGGAGGGTGATGGTGGGGAGGGGTGGGGGGGGGATGGTGGGGAGGGTGATGGTGGAGGAGGAAGATGGGGAAGGAAGATGATGGGGAGGGGTGATGGGGGAGGGTGATGGTGGGGAGGGTGATGGTGGGAGGGAGATGGTGGGAGGGGTGATGGTGGAGGGAGATGGTGGGGAGGGTGATGGTGGGGAGGGAGATGGTGGGGAGGGGGTGGGGAGAGAGATGATGAAAGAGGAAGATGGTGGGGAAGGGAGATGATGGGGAGGGTGATGGGGAGGGTGATGGTGGGGGGTGATGGTGGGGAGGGTGATGGTGGGGAGGGAGATGGGGAGGGTGATGGTGGAGGGAGATGGTGGGGAGGAGATGGTGGGGAGGGAGATGGGGGAGGGGTGATGGTGGGGAGGGAGATGATGGAAGAGGAGATGGTGGGGAGGGTGATGGTGGGGAGGATGATGGTGGGGAGGGAAATGGTGGAAGAGGGAGATGGTGGGGAGGGTAATGGTGGGGAGGAAAATGGTGGGGAGGGAGGGGGGGAGGGAGATCGGGGAGGGTGATGGTGGAGGGAGATGGTGGGGAGGGAGATGATGGAAGAGGGAGGTGGGGAAGGGGAGATGGGGGGGGTGATGGTACGGAGGGTGATGGTGGGGAGGGAGATGGTGGGGAGGAGATGATGGAAGAGGGAGGTGGGGGAAGGGAGATGGTGGGGAGGGTGATGGTGGGGAGGGTGATGGTGGGGAGGGTGATGGTGGGGATGGTGGGGAGGGAGATGATGGAAGAGGGAGGTGGGGAAGGGAGATGGTGGGGAGGGTGATGGTGCGGAGGGTGTGGGGGAGGAGATGGGTGGGGAGGGTGATGGGGGAGGGTGATGGTGGGGAGGGAGATGGTGTGGAGGGTGATGGTGGAGGGGAGATGATGGAAGAGGGAGGTGGGGGAAGGAGATGGTGGGGAGGGTGATGGTAGGGAGGGTGATGGTGGGGAGGGGATGGTGGGGGAGGGAGATGATGGAAGAGGGAGGTGGGGAAGGAGATGGTGGGGAGGGATGGAGGGTGATGGTGGGGGGAGGGGATGGTGAGATGGAGGGAGGTGGGGAAGGGAGATGGTGGGGAGGGTGATGGTGGGGGATGGTGGGGAGGGTGGGATGGTGGGGAGGGGAGATGATGGAAGAGGGAGGTGGGGAAGGGAGATGGTGGGGGAGGGAGATGGTGGGGAGGTGATGGTGGGGAGGGTGATGGTGGGGAGGGTGGGAAGGAGATGATGGAAGAGGGAGGGGGGGAGATGGGGGAGGGGTGATGGTGGGGAGGGGATGGGGAGGGAGATGGTGGGGAGGGTGATGGTGGGAGGAGATGGTGGAGGGTGATGGTGCGGAGGGAGATGATGGAAGAGGGAGGTGGGGAAGGGAGATGGTGGGGAGAGGTGATGGTGTGGAGGGTAATGGTGGGGAGGGTGATGGTGGGGAGGGAGATGATGGAAGAGGGAGGTGGGGAAGGAGGTGGTGGGAGGGTGGTGGGGAGGGGGGGAGGGGGGATGGTGGGGAGGGTGATGGGGGAGGGAGATGATGGAAGAGGGAGGTGGGGGAAGGAGATGGTGGGGAGGGTGATGGTGGGGGGAGGAGGTGATGGTGGAGATGATGGGGAGGTGATGGTGGGGAGGGGAGGGGGAGGGGAGATGGTGGGGAGGGAGATGGTGGGGAGGGTGATGGTGGGGAGGGAGATGGTGGGAAGGGAGATGGTGGGGGGGGGGGTGGGGTGATGGTGGGGAGGGAGAAGGTGAGGAAAGGGCATAGTGAGGGGTGATGGTGGGGAGGGTGATGGTGTAGGAGGGTGATGGTGGGGGAGAGAGATGGTAGGGAGACTTGAGCATAACCCTATTACACCCAAGGTATGAGTGATGATATAATTACTGAACCAATTATGTGTTACGTATGTACATAAAATTCTGTAACCAACGAAATAAAAATAAATACGAATATTTCCCAATTTCACCAAGCATCATCTTATATCAACTGTCAGTATTAGAGTCAAAATAATGACTTTCCCCAAATAATCCAATATATTTTTTTGTGGTTCTAAACGTCAGGTCTATTATAGGGTATGTGTGGTGTCCATGGAGCTTATGAGCGTGTGATTACCGCCCGCCACATTACACACTCCCATCACACACCAGTTGCCACCACCCAACACCTAATCTCCAGAATTTCTATCTCATATTAATAACAAACTACCTAACTATAATTTACTCTTTTTACTCATAGAATTTACTTCCTAAATCGCCGCTCACAGTAACATTATTAAAATCTTTATTGGGTAAGATTCGAGGATATGTGAGCAGGTTGAAGATACCGTAAAGCAATAAATATGGCAATACCGATTCAATTTTTGCCCTTTTGCCACCATTTCAACGAGGTGGGATTTATGTCCGGGATTTCCTCAATGGTCTCCTTTATGTTCGGGTCTTATTATTTCCTCCTTTTACCACTGCTTTTTTTGTCATTTTTTTGTGCCCTTTACCTCCCGTTTAGCCAACAATGAGGCCTTCTGACCCCACAGTTTCCACATTTTAGAAAACGATGAGCTTGTGATGCCAGATAAACCATTTCTCAAGTATTTAATTGTCGTATAAACCAACACTATTTTAATTTATTTTTAATATTAACTCTTGTTTCATTTAATGTCTGAACTAACTGTAGTAATTTAAGGCAATTTATATTTATTTTGATTAATATAAACCATAATGGACGACGTCCCGGTGAGGGCAGTGTGGTGGTGACAGTGATGCCAACACCTCAACAAATACCATAATATGATCTAAACTGTGACTTCTCAGAGCCCACCCTAACTCTCACTTATTATATACTTTATTTATTTTGTGCACTTCCGTTTATTTATGGTACTTTTTATTATAAAGGTCTCCCTCTCTATTATATATATATATATATATATATATATATATATATATATATATATATATATATATATATATATATATATATATATATATATATATATATATGTTGTGTTGTCAAAGTAAGAGAAACAATTGAGACCCTGCAATTGTATGTAAATGAGGCAGAAAGTCAGTTCAGCAACCTGGGACTTGGTCACAATTTTCGTGATGCCATATGGCAGCAGGGTCTACCATTAGACAACACATTATGCTTCCAATATCTTCCCAGGCGGTAGAACCTCCCTGTTTGGTAGCTGCCTACTACCTAAAATGATTATTACGATTCGTCATCTCATAAATTATTATTATTATTATTAGTAGTAGTAGTAGTAGTAGTATCATATGTAGAGTATCAGATTTATCATATTTATCATTCAACACCTAACCAAGATAACAAGTATAATATTGATAACAGCTTGTCACCACCACCGCCATCATCACCTGCCCACGGATATCCACACCTGTCGGTCTATTTACGCTTATCTATCTTTCTATATCTGTCCTTTACTTCCTGTATCTCACCTCTGATATTCTATCTATCTGTTTTTGTCTCTCATTTCTTTCTTTGTAATGTTTCTCTCTCTGTCTCTTTCTTTATTCAGTGTCTCTTTCTGTTTGTGTCTGTAACTTCATTTGTTTATCTGTCTCTTTTTGTATCTCTCTTTATCACCGTCTTTCTACCTCTTCTTTCTCTTGTTCGTCTCTCTCTCTTGTTGTCTCCTTTAGTATAATACCAGTGACACAGCGTTTCTACCCATCACCGCCCCCCCCCCCTGGGTAGGCCACTCAATGGCTTGGTTGGTCATTCATTGGTTAGGCAGGGTACTTATGCCCTTAATGCAAGAGTCACGAAGGCAAGCATGAACTACGCATGCTTCCCTGTTGGGCGCTGTAATCGCTTCTGCGCTTCACCTTGCACAGGATGTAAGGGGATGCCCAATAAACTCGCGGGACAAATTAGATTTCGATTTTTTAGATTGCCTCCGAGGGGGCTAGTTTATTGGGCACCCCCTTACATCCTGTGCAAGGTGAAGCGCAGAAGCGATTACAGCGCCCAACAGGGAAGCATGTGTAGTTCATGCATAGGGCGTAAAAGCCTGAAGGGTCATGGGTTTTGTCAGCAAGTAACATAAAGTGACACAATGATGAGTGTGGGGGAGGGGGGAAGTCCAAAATTGTAAAACAAAAATAAATAAATGGTTAGATAGGTCAATAGGTCACTCAACGAAAAGGTTGGTCACTCACTGGCTAGACTGGTCACACAATGGCTACTCACTGGCAAGGTAGGTTACTCACTGGCTAGGTAGGTCACACAATGGCTAGTTTAGTGGATGTAATGTACTGGGGTGTGTCGCCACGGACTAAGGCTATAAGCTGCTCCTAAAAACTAAACCCGTCACTCTCTTCCTCCCGTCACTCTCTTCCGTCACTCCTTTCATCCAGTCATTCCCTCCCTCCTGTCACTCCCTCCATCCTGTCACTCCGCCCCTTCCGTTACTACCTTTCTCCCGTTACTCCTCCAGTTACTTCCCCTTTCTCAGTCATCCACTCCCCTCCCCCTTTACCCAGTCACTCATTCCCCACCCCCTACCGTCATTCCCCTCCCCAATCACCCCAAGCCACTCTCCCTCCCTAATCACCCCTTCCCCTCCCCTCGTCACTCCTTCCTCTCTCAGTCACTCCCCAGTCATCCCTCACCCTTTCCTCCATCACCCCTCCTCCCCGTCACCCCACTCGGCAAGCGGCGGCGGACTCCAATATGCAAATGTTGTGGCGGCGAGAAGAGTGTGGGGAGATTTGTGCATAGTCACTTGTGTTAATGACGGAGCCAAGAGAGAGAGAGAGAGAGAGAGAGAGAGAGAGAGAGAGAGAGAGAGAGAGAGAGAGAGAGAGACGGCTCTATCATAGGTAGCACTGGAAGAACAGGAGTAATAATGGAGGAACAAATGAAGATGAAGTACAAACAAATAAACACGAAAGAGAAACCAAGTAACACGAAGGAAGAAACAAATAAATATAGATAATCAAACAAACCTGGAGGAATAAATCGCAATCAAAATAATTACTAAATGAAGGAAAAACAAACAAGGAAAAATATAAAACACAAATAATAATACTAATAAAAAGAGAATGAAAAAATATGAAGGTAATAAGACGATAATTTTTCATTATTTCATGAGACGTGTAATTGTCGCTTATTGCTGTTGTCAGTGATTGTGGTGGATTGTTGTTGTTTATGATTCAAGTTGATTGTGGTGTTAATGACAAGTGATTGTGGTAGATTTGTTGTGGTTGATTATAATTTATGATTTGTGAGATTTTGGTGTTTGGTAGATTATTTTATAGTGTGTGTGTGTGTGTGTGTGTGTGTGTGCGTGTGTGTGTGTGTGTGTGTGTGTGTGTGTGTGTGCTAAGCTAGAATCGATAGCAATGTATCATAATTTCTGTAATTGACCAATATTAGCAATTTAGTTAAAATAATGTGTTGAGTTTGTAATGACCTTCTTTCCCCACCACTCCTCTCCACTCCCCACCACTCCTCTCCACTCCCCACCACTCCTCTCTACTCCCCACCACTCCTCCCCCTCCTCCCACCACTCCTCCCACATCCCCACAACTCTCCCTCCATCAACCAGTATTTGTTGTGGTGGTTGTCATGGTGACAGCGTCTGACAACACAGCTGTTTGGTTCAGTCCCTTAATTACGTCGCCTCTCGCCCGCCCTGATCACCATGATGTGCCCAGTTCGTGTTGTTGGTGTGCAGGCAAGACGAAGCTCCCAGTTAAAAGTATTGTTATCATTTTTCGTGGCTGATGAGTAATAGTAAATAATTAAGAGTTTTTTCTTACAAGAGTATGATTATGGTGTATGATATATTATTTAGTGTATACACGATCATAACTTACCAACTACACACACACACACACACACACACACACACTGAAAGTGAAAGTGAGTCTCAAATACCTGGCGACCTGTGAGGGGCAGTGTGGATATAGGACACTGCGTACTAAGTCTTCCGTATATAAGACTTAACGTGGCCGGCACTGACTAGGATCGCCTTTACTTTCCCAACTGTAAAGTCAGGTAGGCCTACCAGTCATAGCCAGGTGGCCTGGTACCCCTGGCGCGAACCAAAGACCCTTAGTACATGAGGAGAGTAATGTATCCATTCAGCCACCATACCAAAAATCCCCGAAAATACGATAATATGAAGACAAAAATAACTTGAATAAAATACATTAATTCACTAAAATACAGTGTAATAAATCACAAGGGTACAGCACAAATAAATTACCAGAATACAACAATTACCACAATAAATAAATAAATGCATAAAGTACAATAAATCACCAAAAGGAAATGTAATGACTCCAGAATAGATGAAATTACCAAAATACAATAAACTAAATCTATAACCAGAATACAATAGATTTTCACAATACAATATAGAAGGAATAAAATAAAGGTGTTAAAACTGTAACATAAATAACACTAACCACTAACGACCTTACCACACCATCTACGGCTCTATGTGACTACAGGACGATGACAAGCTGTTGAGGATAGTAGTCAGATACATAAAGAAAGGAGACTTTAGAACTACGTGCTAATTTGAGGTCATAGCCACAGTGAAGACAAGGTCAGTGTATTACGATGATAAGGGATGGATGACCTTAGTTATTACAGATGGTTAGGTTAGGTTAGGTTAGGTTAATTCAGGATTAGTTACGAGCTGTAATACTGTGATAGTCTCGCCGCCGCTGTACTGTACACTGCTGCACCAACATTTCTCTTTCTGGTCTCAGCTCACCACGTTGCTCTCACTAAGTAACTGATACTTGGAGAAACTCACTAAGTGTATTGATCTTATAGTGTGTGTGTGTGTGTGTGTGTGTGTGTGTGTGTGTGTGTGTGTGTGTGTGTGACCTAACGAATAGTAAACGTAACACTGGCGGGCAACAGAAAAGTTATAAGGATAGTCTTAAGACAAACCTGAAAAAGTGCTAAATCGACCCCCTCACCTGGGAGACGATCACTCCACACCGTAACGCTTGGTAGCACCACACAAGAAGGTGTCGATACTTTCGAGTTAGCCCGACTGCACACCGAAGCAGACAAGCGCCAACGCCGGAATGACGCTGTCGTCACCCCTCCCACACTAGATGTACCCCTCCACACGTGCAACATTTGTGGACGACCCTGCCGGTCCCGTATCGGCCTCTCTAGTCACCTCAGAGCTCACCAACGAAGGTGACATCCTTAATAACTCATATCATTGTATCACAGCGTGAAGTGAGAGCTTGACTCTGACGAGCCGATGATCAGTGTTGCAGTGGTCTGAATGCTCGGGTGATGAGGACATCTCGGCGATCTCTTTCTCTGACAATGATGTAGTCAATGAGATGCAAGTGTTTGGATCGTGGGTGTTGCCACGAACCCTTGAACTTGTCGGCCTGCCTAAACAAGGTATTGGTGATAGTGAGGTTGTGTGCAGCACACTTGCTGAGGAGGAATAGGCCAAATTTCAGCACCTCTGTCAACTCTGGCATTGAAGTCACATAGGATCACAACCTTGTCTTCTCTAGGGATAGAGGTTAGCACTCTGTCGAGGTCGGAGTAAAAGGCCTCCTTGATGTCATCCTCTGCATCTAGCGTTGGGGCGAATGCACTGATGAAGAAGGCATGACGTGAGTGATTCAGTGGGACTCGGAGCGTCATGAGGCGCTAGTTGATCCCAACAGGCAATACCAACACACACACACACACACACACAAAACATGAAGATATCGACCCTCACTTATTCCTGGTGTGTGTGTGTGTTGAGGTAATCAGGTAGTTGATGGGATAAATACCACGTTTAGCTAGAATGTGTATCTTAGTGGTGTTTTTTTACCTGTCAATCAGCTGTCACATGGTGGACCCTCAACTTTCTGACAGCTCAATTCTTGCCGTAGTTTCCTGTCAAAAGAGAAGTGAGGGAGGCCACGTGAGCGTGACTTGTGGGGAAGGGGGAGGAAGGAGGAGGAGGGAGGAGGGAGGGGAGGAGGGAGGAGGAGGGAAGAAGGAGGAACGGAGGGAGGAGAGAAAGAAAGGAGAAGGGAGGGGGAAGAAGGGGAATGGGGGAGGGGAGGGGAGGATGGAAGAAGAGAATAGGAGAGAGAAGACAGGAAGGAACAGATGGTGAAAATGAAAATAACACCAAAACACAAATCGGAAAGATATATAAACAATCTATTTCTGCTTCTGAATCAAATCATCTCACCAGGATGCCCAATTAACAGTGATTAAGTTTGAATAACACTAAAAAGTTTGCATTTCAAAGTTGATATTTTTACGTAACATTATTTTAAACAATATGTTAAGTTTTGTTCATCATCCCATTGTACTAAGTTTTAAAAGGAATAATAATATTTCACTTACTCTGTGGTAGGCGAATGACCTAATGTAAGCTTCCTATCCTCAGGCTCCAGTCGTAGAGATGGCAACTTCCTCAGCCTTACGTTTTCTTCAGTCAGTCCTAGAATATTATGAATCAGGTAGAAGGAATGAACAACGTTTTGGCAACACCTGAACAGTTATATTTAAAGTTTCATTATGAGACACAAAATGATATTAGTGGGAGATTAAAATGCAAGAGTGAAGTAGTAGTGAGGACTATGGACCGCTGGGCAAGAATGGAAATGAAGAGAAGCTGATATGTATATTTGCTGAGGTTTTGCTTATAATAAAAAAATTGTGGTTTAAGAAAAGAGATCAAAAAGAATACATGGCAATAAGGAAGTTATATTAAATATGTTTGACTGTTTGTTGGGGGACAGATGACTGAAATAAAATATCAGTATTGTATTGTAGTATAAGAAACTGTTTATAGAGAGCGAAATAATGATGTGATGTTGAAAGTGAAAAACTTACAAGTGAGGAAGAGGTGAGAGAGGTTGTAAATAAGTTTAGGAACGGCAAGGCGACAGACGTGTATGGACGGTGAAAAGACGACAAAACAGATGACCGTAAGAATGCATTGAGATAGTGTGTCAAAGGAAAGAGAACCAAACGACTAGCGGAAAGCGTGTGTAGGGTCTCCATACAAAGGGAAAAGTAAGAATATATATTAGAAGATTAAATTCGTTAGATGTGACCTAATG
>NW_024737042.1:0-92500 GCF_018991925.1 Homarus americanus | reverse complement strand
CTGGCTGGCATCGTCAGTGGTACCAACGCCCCGCCCAGAACACCAACCCCTTCCTCCTCCTCCACACACACACACACACACACACCGTCAATGCTCTGAAAAACAATAAAACCCTCAATGTATCCCTCAAAACCCCAGAGATTGCCCCCGAAAACTCACCTATAAAAATGACCAAACATACACAACGTAATTATAATCCCAGTTAAAAGACACACACACACACACACACACACACACACACACATAGTTTTGGCAACAATAATATCCTACCATCTCCGTCCTCCCTACTGAGCTATAATGACCTGCATTCATTGTCCGCCAACCCACCACATGATGTATGGAGCCCATCACCCACCCAACATATTTGTCGTTTCCCTTGGCCAATGTTGCACGATTACTTGGCCATGTTGTGCGGGAGGGGGAGGGGGTGAGGGTGTGTAGGGGAGGGGAGGGAAGAAAGGTGAGGGTGTGTAGGGAGGGGAGGGGGGTTGAGGGGAGGGAAGAAAGGTGAGGGTGTGTAGGGCGGGGGGAGGGGGTGTTTATAGAATGGGAGGAGCGAGATCCCAGCATTTAGTGGTAAGGAAGGTGTATTATGTAAAAGGAATGTGAGGTGTGTGTGTGTGTTTCTCTGAACATAGATTGATGACAACTTGGACTCTGTCGGTGTATTACAAGCATCTCGAGACAATACTAACTCGTCATCATCAAAGCGACTTAGTGTATTTCTTTAAGACTATTGATTCTACTTTCTCTAAATGTAAACACACACAGAAACGCATACACACAAACACAGATAAACATTTCACACAACAGTACCACTTTAACACCACTACAATATAACGTGTTAACAGAGGCTCTCCCACCAACGTGTTCCAAATATTATGTGGTCGGGGGTCTTCTATCACCACAGTCACAAAGTTTTTCAGGGTTTTTTTTTTCATTTCATTCTTGCAAACGTTTTCCCACTATGATGCAAGGTGGACGGAATCACACACACACACACACACACACACACACACACACACACACACACACACACTACTACTACTACTACTACAACTACTGACGATAGCTAGGCGTAAGTTGATTTATGTGGCTAGGCAGAAGTGCAGGCTCTCCCTTTTCCTGATTCAGTGGTGCAAGTAGTTCCAACGACTGGGGAGAGGGAGAGATGCAATGGACTGTCGATTGCCCAGTTTGTTGGGTTTCGCCTTAGTAGCCAGACCATCAGGCATTGCTTTCATCCGCTGGTGTAGTCGTTGGGTTCCCATGTTGGTCACCTCTTCCGCCTATACCGCTGTTGGGTCTTGTTGGAGCTCTGTAAGCATGTATGCCTGATGCGGGGCTCCACCGCAGATATTTCGTTCAGGGTTTACTCCCGTAATCTTATAGTTGCCAAGGTTAGTCCGCAAGGCAGCGGGGCAGTGGTTAGTAGGCGTCAGGGCATATCTACATGCCAGTGGGCCTATGCGCCGGCACTCTGGGGCCGACTGCTACGCCGAAATCCCCTGCTGGTCTAGCTTGAGCCCACGAACTACCCAGTTACCGGTGTTGCTACGAGGAGTCACAGCAGGAGTCTGAATGGTGAAGAGGCTGTGTACTGGCAGGGAAGACTTACGCAAGGTTGCTTCCCAGTTCACTACGAGGGCTAGCCAGCGGAGGTAGCTGAAAGCGAGAGGAAACAAGCAGTGCTTGTACTTTAATTCTAACATAATGCTGCCACACTAGTCGCATTACACCACCCTGTGCACACACACACACACACACACACACACGCTTTATTAACATGTAGAACCAGACGCGCGTACATGCACACAAACTAAATAATGCAAACCTTTCAAGCCAAAATATGCAGATCAGAAAGTTTTGCTGAGGTCTGGTGTGTGTTGAGGAGCTGCCCCGTTATATGTAAAGTATTGGAGTGTTAAAACTGTGCCGCTTGTATGCCATGACGCCTTCACGGTACTGCCTCTCCGGGTATTACACTCAACACAAGGACATTCATAAAAATGTACAGAGTTAACTATTTGGTACAGGTATTAAGTAAAGGCTAGGGTATGAAGTACAGGTATCAAGTAAAGAGTGAGGTAGTTCCTATGTGGTGACAGTATCATCAAGGAAGGAAAATTGATCTCGAATTTCCTTAACGCAGACACGAATGTTTACTCCACTAAATTATTGTAAACACACGATCAATACAAACAATCGACGTAAACAATGGTAGTTCGTTAGTTAAGGGTTGTTGACGTTAACGATGATCGTACATGATTTACACAGTTTATTTGAGAGTTGCTGTTAGTTAGCAGTTTATCTGGTTGGGACTAAGTGATGGCAATGATGGCTCTAGTGTTCTGTGAATCACGAGGCATATTTATACCACCATGTGTTCAACATACATACATGTACTCAGTAGCCACTCCTTGAAGATGTGAATTACACGAAAGCGCTTGGGAACTTTGTGTTTTCTTTTTTCCGATGTGGTTTTCAGCGTATGTATGTATGTATGTATGTATGTATGTATGTATGTATGTATGTATGTACTCAAACCAGCAAATATACGCCTCTGTGTACGAGTAGATTTATGTAAGTATCTGTATAAAACTTCCAAAGTCAATGTTCGCATAAGTTTAACACAGGTTATGGACGTCCCTCTGCCAGAAAAGTGATCCCTTCCGCCACGAGAGACATAAATCTGTTCTCTACGAAATTTTACGACAAAACAGAATATTCCCAGATGTTTATCCGTCTTGATACAGCGACCTCAGAGCTACACAACTCCACTACTTTATTTGACATGTTCATTGTTTCACCGGCGCGTAGTCTTGAAAGTCTTTATTATCTTCGGCATAAAAAAATATAAATTTTCATCTGTATAAGTTTCTATATTATATGATAAATTTTTTACATAATATTCATAAATGCAAAAATATCAGATCCAGGAAGTATACGTAAACTGGTGGCCACTTGTTCACAAATATCTAAAGTAAGAAAAAATAGGGAGACGATACTGAGGGAAGTTATATTTGATTGCTCAAGTAAGTGGCTGAGTTGACCATCTTGGTGGCCCCAAACACATATACATACACACACATACACACACACACATACACACACACAAATACACACACACACACACACGTCTCTACCCAAAACTGGTTATTTTTCTAGATAATATAGACTGATTGTTACTATGGAGACTTACCTTTACCCTGACAATTGTTTACTTCTGGAGGTGTAGCAACAACAGGAATCATTATAGAGACGAATAACAAAAACGGTGTAGAGAACAGGAATCATTGTAAGGTTGACTATTATTAATATTATTATCATTATACATTTTACAACTACCAATTTCCCAAAATACTAACGATTTATGTAACTGCACAACACATAATAATAATATATATGTAGGGAGTCAAAACTAGAAGAAAAAAAAATCTCTATAAACGTAGAGAAACAACAGTAAAATATGTATCGACCGCAGTGACTTACTTATATTAACACCTTCATCATATACGGTGGTGTAAGTGAGCCCAGCCAAGACCTCTCTCCAGCACCACCTTCCCTAGTACATCATTGTGTTAAGGATTAGGTCAATTGTTGGTAAGTGGGATGTTTAGTTGAAACGTCTCCAAGTGAGTTGTTGAAGCACCGTGATACAATATATATGACATTAATATCTCTACCACAGTCTTGAGTACGATCCTAGCTAGACTTTCAGAGTACATTGAATTAGATCAGTGAGTAAAATAATTTTTTTCTTAAATTATTGAGTACGTAATTTAATCCCTTGAGATTAATGAGTTAGTCCCCATGAATACGATGTTATAGCCTTTAAAATAAGATGATCCAGTTCCTGTGAGTACGATGTTTTTTAACCCTTTAAATAATATGAGTACGATGACAGTTAGGAGGTTAAGTATCTTGTGAGTACGATGGCACAGTACTCAAGGGGGTAAAAGACGTATAAGGTGCCACAGACTCAACAAAGACTCGACAAAATACAACACGAAGTCTTGTAATACATGAGTCTGACTGAAGTGTCTTCTTGATAAGTACACCCGACATTATCATAACAAAACAACAACAATAACAATAATAATAACAATAAAAAAAACGACAACGGCAATAATAATAATAATAATAATAATAATAATAATAATAATAATAATAGTAATAATAATAATAATAATAATAATAATAATAATAATAATAATAATAATAATAATAATAATAATCCCTATGCTGCAGTACTACCACAGTACCTTGAAACATAAAAGTTCACTCCACAAGTATAGGCGTTTGTGCATTGTATTTGTACCATTATACTCATTAGCTTTAGTTCAGCTCTGCACACAACACCTTGAAGACAGGTAGATAGGATCGCCTCTCGTTACTCAGGTGTGCGTGACGGGAAGAGTAGAGCCTATGAGACTGTAGACTCTCTGCATCAGCTTACGGGTTGTTTTTGATATTATAATAATAAATATATAAACAAACTATAAAATCAAGAAAATCTAAGTAATTATATGTCAACATCCCAATGACGTGAGTGAAAAACCAGATGTTATCAAAAGTGTCCAGGGAGTTTAGCCAACAACTGTACATTACACAGTACACTTGGCTGTCTGGTGATTTACCGCTGAGGAGGAGTTGTGAGGGAGGAACCTGTACCGTGTCTTCCTCCTGGTGTCTGCATCTTATATAATCTTTCCCGTTTTATCTGTATTTATTCATCTTTCGCTGTGTCTTTGTCTTCTTATCTCCTTCTCTATCTTGACCTCTCTTCTTCCTCATCATCCTCTCACCCTTCTCCATCTCTCTCGTGTTAGTTTTCTTTGTTTCTTTCTCTCTCTCTCCTTCTCATTAGTTTGGGCTACACGAGCGGGTCAGGTGATACACAAGAGAGAATCCATTAGCTAAAGTGTGTTCTGCGGGGCTTCAATTAGGTGTGCGACGCGACTCTCCGGTAGAGGTACACTTCAGCGACGATTAAATGGAGCAAGTTCCTACCGCCATCATCTCAGGTACATTTCAGCAACCATTAGCACGCTTCAGCACACACCGACTGATGCCACCTTCACCTGTACACTGTTAAAAACTCGTCTTAACAAAATTCAACTTATCTTCAACGTGGACTTGTCTTTCCAGTAACATTCATTAATCTTTTTTTTCATCCTCTCTCACTCTCTCTCTCTCTCTCTTTGTTTGTGTATCAGATTGAACAGTCACAGCCACTAGAGTTAACTGCCTCACCGCTACAATACAATCGGTAAAATGAAAGAATCATTTAAGTTAAACGTTGGGAAGTATTGGGTAACTGGCACCGCTCTCAGGACCCCCTCCATATATAGCTACCAACACACTTCCTAAATTTCTCCTCGGGATGATAGTACTAAGGACTCGAGAGTCTCCTGCAGGGATACCGATGTGTGGAGGTGCCTGACAGGGCGTCGTTGGTGAGTGGTGAACCCTTCAGTAGCTTACCTTACAGGCGGTTAGGGCCTTCGTCAAGAGGACCCAGAGTAGCGAAGTTCTCCGGGTCGTCTTGGCCAGGCATAACTCCTCCTGACCACAAATGGAGGCAGTCGCCGTGTGTATGCATTAAGCTATATGGTCCATTGAAGCACATAATCGAGCTTGAGGTCGGTGCTTGCTTGCTTGTGCCTACACCGAGTGGTCTGATCATTCCCTGCACGGATGACTAACTCCAGCAGTGTGTGTGTTAATGACGAGTGTGTGTGTGTGTGTGTGTGTGATGACGCCTCCACTGGTGCAACGCCACACACGGAAATAATGACACCAGCGACCCGGAAAAAAATAAAATGCATAATACTTCAGCAATCAAGAGAGCAAACATCAACTGGAGAACTGTAGTGCTTATTTCTGCTCGGCTGAACTAAACATAATAACAAAAGTATCAGTAATAAATAAGTGTATTCATTAAAGATCAATTCAGTGGATTGGTCTTCACAGTATGAGTCACGGAGGGAACATGAGGTGTGAGCTGCAGGATGAGTCATGACCATTAATATTGATTGTTAATTAAAACGGCTGAGTGACGCTGACACCCAAGGAAATTGACAGATTATTTACTGGTATATGTAAACGATGAGACCAACCAAACTTACGACCGTCAGTGACATAACAACTGAAAGTCCGAATTGCTATTTAAAACCTTGTGAATACTGCATAAGATTATTTTTTTATATTATTTACAAGAATAGTAATACGGCAGAACATAACACGGCACGATGAACCGAAACACAATTAGTCTCAGTACGACCTGACAATACTCGGAAACATGTTCCCTATACATCACGAACAAGAATTATTACGCCCCAAAAATGGCCACACAAACCCCCAGAAAGAGAGAGAAAAAAAAAGAAGAGAGACAAATAAATCTTAGTGAGGCTGGACCAATTGAAGCAGAGTCCAGCCGAGGTTTATAATGCGGTCGTATGTATGCCGTCCACACTTTAATATAAACCGTTTGCTAGACTGTGGTGTCCTTGATAGTGAGGGTTGCCAAGTGTTCTCTTACTGCCCGCCTCGCCTTTACCTCCTTACATCCTCCCCATCCTCATCCTACTATCCTGGGTTATCCCAAATCCTTAACCCTACCCCCCCCCTCTCTCTCCTTCCCTCTCTCTCTCTCTTTTCTTGGAGATGCCATTTTTTTTTAACCACCATCCTGGGTTTAAATATTAAGCCTGCGACGCGTAAAGTCTCCGGTAGAAAGAAAGATTTTAATCACAGTGATTCATTTGAACCCCAACGATGGCTAAGTCAGTTACCTGCAGGTTTCGGACGCGTAGGGCAAGCTGGGGAGGTCATTAGATATGTAAGTTTATCCGGCAAGATTCCCAATATCGTAGACCTAGAGTGGAAAATACACGAGTTGTGGTGATCACGACTGATACCACCACCACCACATGTCTCTCTTTTGGCCAGGTCCCCCCCCACTTCCTAATGACAACCCGACCCACGGCCACCTCAGAAAAATTCACCACATATAGCCTTCTCTTCCTACATTTTTTCCCTTAATCTCTCAACACCACAGATAAAAATACTGGATACAGATAATGAAGAAAAAACAACAACAAAAAACAGTTATCCCATAGAAAACGAGAGAAAAAAATCACTGTCGAGAGATGTCTTAAAAAGTGGAGGTGACGAGGTGGCTCCTTGGGGGACAAACTCGTGCGACAATAATTGCAGTCGACATCAAGCTCATTTGTGGTCCAAGAATGTCTCCAGCCTTATGTGTCTCTTGCCCCCCTCCCCTCCCCCCACCGCCCCTCACCCACCCACCCACCCACCCTCCCTCACCCACCCACCCTCTCTGGATTGTCTCCATATGGGGCTGGGATGGGTCATAGCCAGAAGAGGGATAGTTTCCATATTGGACAGGGATGATTCATATCCAGTTAAGGCATAGTCTACACCCAATAGAGGGATAGTCTACACCCAATAGAGGGATAGTCTACACCCAAGAAATAGTCTACACCCAGGATATAGTCTACACCCAGGAGATAGTCTACACCCAATATAGGATAGTCTGCACACACACACACATTCACAAACATCGACACACATATGCACAAACATGCATCCACATACACAAATACCTACACATACATACAAGCATATACACACATACACAAAACTCCCCATAAACACACCAACATACACACAAACACAAATACATACTCACAAACATTCACACACATATACACACATGCATACACATACGTAAACACAAACAACTATGCACACAGAACATCTAAAAATCTTAATGAGGAAAGAACTTGGCTGATAAATTTAAAGGAAACTGATAAGCATAAACAGTCAACAGTCGAACCATTTGTCTACCGTGATGAGATGTATCAAATAAAACATGTAAATGAGTAATGAATAAGATTAGTGGACCACACAAGATGCTGTAACCGCGAGAGTAGACTAAGATTAAGAGATTATGTGTACTGTATATTAGGCAGTATGATCCTTATGTGTAGAATGTGTAGCTAGACATATGACTGAACATTCGAACACTATGTCTCAGACTGTCAAGGAATAGAAGCTTTTAGGGACAAGTCCAAGCATTATGTTTGTATGATGGCATAACATTTTATCCCTGTAGTGGTAAGTTAGCTGATATGCCAAAGCTGTATCCACAATTCGCATTTAGTAGCTAAGTCAACTTTTATGTACAGAACTAAATAAACAATGTACTGGAAATACTCTAACATTTAGTGATACAATATCCTATCTACTAGGGTCTGATGAACACCCCTTTGTGACAGGATGAGAATGCTAGCATACTGTGCACACAAACATGACCATATACACTCAAACATACCCACATACACTCAAAATACCCACATACACTCAAACATACCCACATACACACAAACATATCCACATACACTCAAACATACCCACATACACACAAACATGACCATATACATTCAAACATACCCACATACACTCAAACATACCCACATACACTCAAACATACCCACATACACACAAACATACTCACATACACACAAACGTGACCAAATGCTCACAAACTTACCAACCCCCCCCCACACACACACACACTCACAGGCAGACTCAAAGATTACAAACACAGAAATGAAACAAACACAGATAGACACAGACAAACAGAAGACCAAACAAACACAGAACCAAACAACAAAGTATACTGCGGTTATATACTGAGGTAAGGCATGACAAACTCAGCTATATTTTAGCGTCATCTGTATCTCACCTGAGCTATGTTCTGATAATACCCGCTTGCTTATGTGAACCTTGAACCTCCTCTGCTGGGACTGAATTCCTTCCCTGCTGGAACTGAACCCCATCCTAACTGAACCCCTCTCTGCTGGAACTGAACCCCATCCTAACTGAATCCCTCTCTGCTGGAACTGAACCTCATCCTAACTGAACCCCTATCTGCTGGAACTGAACCCCATACTAACTGAATCCCTCTCTGCTGGAACTGAACCTCATCCTAACTGAACCCCTCTCTGCTGAAACTGAACCCCATCCTAACTGAACCCCTCTCTGCTGGAACTGAACCCCTCTCTGCTGGAACTGAACCCCTCTCTGCTGGAACTGAACCCCTCTCTGCTGGAACTGAACCCCTCTCTGCTGGAACTGAACCCCATCCTAACTGAACCCCTCTCTGCTGGAACTGAACCCCATCCTAACTGAACCCCTCTCTGCTGGAACTGAACCCCATCCTAACTGAACCCCTCTCTGCTGGAACTGAACCCCATCCTAACTGAACCCCTCTCTGCTGGAACTGAACCTCATCCTAACTGAACCCCTCTCTGCTGGAACTGAACCTCATCCTAAGTGAACCCCTATCTGCTGGAACTGAACCTCATCCTAACTGAACCCCTCTCTGCTGAAACTGAACCCCTCTCTAAATTCCTCGTCAGCCGGGAAGAGAGAGAGAGAGAGAGAGAGAGAGAGAGAGAGAGAGAGAGAGAGAGAGAGAGAGAGAGAGAATTTGTTGTTGTATATTGAGATCTGTTACTAAGTGTTTGTTTGTTTCTTGCTTAGTTTTCTGTGTATGTTTTCCCCGTTTGCTTTTCTATTTTTATTTGTTGTTTATGTTTTGTTATTGTGTTTTTGTTTGATGTATTTTCTTGTTTGTTGTTTATGTTTTTCTTTGTTGTGCTTGTTTTCCTTGTTTCTTTGTTGTATCTGTTTTGTTTGCCCTGTTTTTGCGTCTGTTTTTATACCGTTTACTCACATCTGTTTGTGTGTCTGTTAAAACGATTGGAGAGAACACCACCAGACAGACACAGACAGACAAACAGACAGACAGACAGACAGACAGACTGACAGACAGACAGACAGACACATGCTTTATTTTTTTTATTTCTAGGGATCAGATGTCAAGCTCTCATGATCAAGATGAAGGTGTCAAATCAAGCTGTCATGCCAGAGGTGAAGGTGTCAAATCAAGGTGTCATGTCCAAGGTGAAGGATCCAAGTGACAGGTCCGGGTCAAGGGTGAAGGTCATGTTCTCTCTGCCTCTCTTTCAGTCAGTCAGTCAGTCAGTCAGTCAGTCAGTTCAGTCAGTCAGTCAGTCATAGTCAAGGCAGTCAGTCAGGGAGTCACAGTCGGTCACTCAGTAAGTCAGCTAAAATGTTTATCCCTGTGACGTCACTAAAGGTTTACACAAAATGAAAACAAATTAAGCTATCGTGGGCATATTGGAATCATGTTAAATTCCATATTAGGACCGCAATGGTAGTGGCCATGGTCGGGGCATATTACTAAATTCCATAATTCCATATTAGGACCTTGATGATGCTGTTGGGTGGGGGGGACACACTCAATATATCACTCGTACATATGTGGACAATTAAAATGGAGGAGGTGGAGGAATGTGGAGGAGGAGGGAGGGGGAGGGGAGGGAGGGAGGAGGGAGGAGGAGAGGAGGAGGTGAGCTAATGAGAACGTTACCTGGCCCGCTAATGCTCTCAGATAGGGCAATTTGTAGCCTCTTACACGCCTTTCAAAACATGTGTGATTTTCATATTGAAGGAGTTGTGTTTTCGTATGTGTGTGTGTGTGTGTGTGTGTGTGTGTGTGTGTGTGTGTGTGTGTGTGTGTGTGTTTAAACTCGTGTGCGTGAATATGTTTGACAGCGTGTGTACGAATTTCTTTCATGAACATATATACCTACACAGCCATACAGTAAAAAACTACACAATCATACAATTATACACTATCATACAGTATACTACAGCCATCATACATTACATTACAGCATCATACAGTAATACGAGACACCATGGCCAAGTGGGGTTTAACCTGCAGGAGAGAGACTCAGCTCAGCCTCACCTCAACGTAATATATAACTAGAGCACCATCACCCCTCTCTCCCCCCCTCTCACCAGATAACAAATCCACTGGCTATAAATAAAGACCCACACCAGCAATAAATAACAGATCCACCAGCCCATAAATAAGGCCCCGCATGCAATAAGTATCCCTGAGCGTGTTGCCAACGTTGCAAGACCCCCGCACGGTGACTTGGTACTGGTCTTCTCCTGCAACGATGGGAGGAAAATTCACCCCCTTTGATGTGTTGTTGTTCCCTTTAAGGTCTTGATGTTCACTTGATCTCTGTGTTGGGGTCTTTGTTGTACGAGTCTTTCCGTCGTCTTGGAGATGTAAGACCTGGATGCATTTTTTTTTTAAATATTGCATCTAGACTGAAATTCCAAGTCTTTCATCTCTGTTATCTCAAAGACTTAAATTCTATGTATTTTCTTTTTACTCATTTTTAAGTGATCATAATTCCAAGACTTCCTTCGTTTTTGTTTTGGTTCTTGTTCTTGTATATCCAACTGTATTTTTCGTGTTTTTTTTTATTATAAAGTAACTTGTCTTCTCTCTGCGAAGTCTCAAGGGTAAATCTTCTCGATATCACCACGCAGCCGCCGCCACAAACCACCACCACCACCACCAAACACTTGTTCTCTTTCTCACACTTCACAAACGCCTCACCTCACTCTCAGAACTTCAAATCTCACCACTTTCCTCCTCCTTCACAAAGACCCGACACCCACCCAGCAAAAGTCTTCAGAGTAACATTATTCCACCTCTTATTAGTTTTGCCTTAATCAGCAACTTCAGTCTTTTATTTCAATTATATTAACCTCGTCTTACCAACCTCCTTCATCCTGCCTGTATGGACAAAAAACCCTGACTCTCCTCCCTCTCTCCGGCAACACCTACGAAGCTGTGGCAAGCTCTCCTGCAGCAGTGGACGAAGGAGGCTCGGCTGGTGGTGGTGTTGTTGACCCTTTGCTATCAATTAACAAGGACCTGGCGTGGGTGGAGACGGACGGCGGGCGGGGAGCGGGGAAGGTGTAAGCCATTATTCACTGCCACCCGGGTACCGCGCCGACCAGCCAGCCTCGCCCCCTATAACACTACATTACATGGGGTGGCTCCATCTGCCTAATCTACTAATGAACGTAAACATCAAGTATACGTTTAGACACATAAGTCACAAGATCAATGGTAGATATCAATATAAAGTTCTTGGCGTATAAATAAAATAAAGTATTTGTAAACTATTCTGTCCACCTTCCAGCCGATATAACAAAGATGTACACAACATTATCTCTATTTCACCAGGATTACGACACTAAGCTACACCGTTTCCCAAGTTAAGATTTTTTTTATCATTAGTGACTTAAATCTGCTGATGCGACATTCTGCCTCCATCCTCTATACAAAATTCTCCCTCTGGAAATAATCTTTTAATATCCCTCGCAACTGGAAAATAAGAGGAGGTGGCCGTAACTAATTGGTCGGCTGAAACTTTCTTGTTATGGACACAGAGGTAATAGATTAACACCAGGGTTCTGCCTCACACTTCCCGTTTATTATGTGTCACAATTACCTTCTGGGTTTTCGTCTCTACTTCAAACCAATAATTTCCCAATGCCGTGATTTGGTTTACCTCGGACCATCCTAAAACACTGTGCATGTGTGTGTGTTTGTTTGTTTGTTTGTGTGTGTGTGTGTGAGTGTGTGTGCATGTTTGTGTGTGTGTGTGTGTGTGTTTCAGCCTTTACCACTAAACTGAGTCACGTTATGAAACATTACACCAAACTTTCCCATCCCCAAATTACAACTGTGAACGCTTAAATGATAGACATATAAAGAGGTAGATAATATAGATAGATAGATAAAGATATTCATACAGTAATATTTTCATGCAAGTTCACAGTGATTATGCTTGTGCTGTACAGTCACCCCCAAAAGGTATCTTTACGGAGGGGTCGATGAATTTTAAAATGAACACTCCGACTCCTGTTGTCTCGGTAGGGTTGTCAAAATCCTTCGTCGGTTGTGTCATATTGTCTAACACAAAATCGTAAAGATACTTTTTTGGAGTGACTACACACATACTGAAGGTGTACAAACAATGTTCATAAACAATGCAGGAATACAAACAATGGTAAACAGTAAGACGACTCGATCAAACAATTACATACTTACTATCAACACACACAACTGACACTTAGGATGAAGGCTGGAAATCCACACACAAGGCTTTACCCTAAGAAGGAATAAACAAAGAAAAGAAAATAGACTTAAGACTCGTAATAAAACAGACATGAAAACTATAAAAATAATAAGACATAAACAGACCAGGAGTTAAGAGTAAACAACTTGTATATAAGAAATCCATCCCAGTAGACAGATTTTATGCTCTTATACCAACATAACCCAGTAGACAGATTTTATGCTCTTATACCAACATGACCCAAGACAGATTTTATGTTCTTATACCAACATGACCCAAGACAGATTTTATATTCTTATACCAACATGACCCAGTAGACAGATTTTTTGCTCTTATACCAACATGACCCAAGACAGATTTTATGTTCTTATACCAACATGACCCAGTAGACAGATTTTTTGCTCTTATACCAACATGACCCAAGACAGATTTTATGTTCTTATACCAACATGACCCAAGACAGATTTTATGTTCTTATACCAACATGACCCAAGACAGATTTTATGCTCTTATACCAACATGACCCAAGACAGATTTTATGCTCTTATACCAACATGACCCAAGACAGATTTTATGTTCTTATACCAACATGACCCAAGACAGATTTTATGTTCTTATACCAACATGACCCAAGACAGATTTTATGTTCTTATACCAACATGACCCAAGACAGATTTTATGCTCTTATACCAACATGACCCAAGACAGATTTTATGCTCTTATGCCAACATGACCCAAGACAGATTTTATGCTCTTTTACCAACATGACTCAAGACAGATTTTATGCTCTTATACCAACATGACCCAAGACAGATTTTATGTTCTTATACCAACATGATCCAAGACAGATTTTATGCTCTTATACCAACATGACCCAAGACAGATTTTATGCTCTTATACCAACATGACCCAAGACAGATTTTATGTTCTTATACCAACATGACCATCAGCAGCTAAGGTCAGGGAACACGAATCACTAAGTCATTTTTTTTTCACTTCATTTTTATATAATTGGGAAAGATATACTGTATATATTTTCTCTTAAACTTTTTTTGGGGGAACCAGAGAACAAAATAAAATGTTGGAATGAAAGGCTTTTAATATTGTGGTAATGTATGTGTGATATTGTTATTTGGGAATCTCTGTATAGTGCCTGTATGTTTATCTGTACTTGTCTCTGTACTTGTATTTGACCCTGTACCTGTACTTGTCTCTGTACTTGTATTTGACCCTGTACCTGTATTTGACCCTGTACCTGTACTTGTCTCTGTACTTGTATTTGACCCTGTACCTGTATTTGACCCTGTACCTGTACTTGTCTCTGTACTTGTAATTGACCCTGTACCCGTTCTTGTCTGTGTACCTGTATTTGACCCTGTACTTGTAATTGACCCTGTACCTGTATTTGACCCTGTACCTGTACTTGTCTGTGTACCTGTATTTGACCCTGTACCTGTACTTGTCTGTGTACAGCACCTGTAGTTCCTCTACCTGTACTGTTGCACCTGAATGAATCGAACTAAATTATATAAATCAGACCAAAACCTAACCATGAGCTCGAAAAATAACATCTCCTAACCTGACCCCATGAATCCAACTTAGTAATATTCAGACAAAATTACAGAAATACTGATCCTTTTATGTATATCGTTTCTCAGAGTTAGTGTCGAGAAGGAAATCTTTATCTCCAGGTAAAAAATCTCTTAACGCTCATATTTATACGTAGAATATAATCGGCTTGCCTCAGATTTTGGGTCGGAATTCCTCAATCGTTCATAAAGTTCAATTTTCCCTCAACTGTAACTTATTATTCTCTTAAGAGTATAACTTAGGTCAAAATGATATCGAAATGTAAAGGTTTAAATATATAACAAAGAAAATCCGAAATAATTGAGACGATAACGAAAGAAAACGAGAATGATAATTATTAACAAAAACACCAAAGATGATGATGATAATATAATAAAAAAATATATATCGAGGATGACCTGAAGATTAGACACCCTAGTTTATTTCACCTGATGAGTAATCACCTAATGCTACCTGCGGGGGGTTAGGGTGGGATTAGGGTAGGGATTGTAGGGTAGGGTAGGGTAGGGTAGGGTAGGGTAGGTTAGTGTTGGGTTTAGTTGGGTTAGGTTAGGTTAGCATTAGAGTAGTTAATCATCAAGTGAAATAAGCTAGGGTGTCTAATCTTCAGGGAAGCAAGGGAAGGAAGGAGGAGGGAGGGGAAGGAAGGGACGCAAGGAATGGGAAGGGGGAGGGAGGAGAGGGAAGTAAGGAAGTAGGGAATAGGAAAGAGGGAGGGGAGGGAGAGAATAAGTACTGCGAAGGAGGAAGGGGAAGGAGGAAGGGGAAGGTGGAAGGGGAAGGTGGAAGGGGAAGGTGGAAGGGAAGGTGGAAGGGGAAGAGGTTGTAGGTGTGGGTGTGAATCGAGCAAGGATTATCGCCTGTTGTAGGGCAATCAGCTAAGACTGGTGTAGTGAAAGCGAGCGAGAGAGAGGGTATATGGCGGGCGTATAGAGGGGGAGGGGGTGTAAAATAACAAAAGATAGGGAGAGGGTTGTGGGCGGGGGAGGGAGGAGGGTGGCGGCGGGGGAAGGGGGTCATGAGGGCGGGGGAGTGGGTGGGAGGGGGGGTAGGCTGCTTCTGTCTCCACCACCAACCACAATACACGGCTTTTGTTCCCGACCATAACAAAAAGTGTAAGGTGAGGTATTTGTGTACCCGTTGTGTGAAGACGGTTCCAGGAAGGCCCGTGGCTCCCTCCTACACCTACACGGAAACACACACACATATACCGGTATTAATTTACAGTCATGTCTCTCAAAATATCGACTTTACGTGAACACACAAATACTGGTGACAAGTTTATAATAGGTGTCGACAGTGTTCTTTGGTTAATATACAGTAATTACCTCATAGTGATTGTTTAGTGTAATATTCCCTTTGTCACGGTTGCTTCTCTGCACGGAAATTGAATGAAATTAAATTATAGCGTTTTTAATAAGAGCTAATCTGGACGAAGATATGCTATTAATATTGTTTTTGTTGTTGTTGTAGTAAGTATTATTATAATTATATTAGTGTTATTGTCATCACCTGGAGAGTGTGTCAGTTTGGCTGTCAGAGCAGAGAATCAACACAACCGTCTTGGAGAGAAAGATTTATTAATTCACTCGGTCACTCACTCACTCATTCATTCGCGTAGAGGAAGATTTATTCATTTAATCACTCATTAACTCACTCACTCACTCACTCACTCATTCAGTGAAGTGTGGGAGTGTAGAGGCAGGTGACACGCATCTGTCTGTCAAGTATAGAAGAAGGTTACTCCTGGTGTTGGCTCAGTGAAACCTTGTGGAGCGCCGCCCAGTGTGATCAACTGCTCCGGGAATCCTCGAAAAATTCCATATAACAAAATGAAACAAGAAAGAATAATAAATAAATAAATAAATGATAAAAGTAAAACAAAAATCAATGTTATAATGGAAAAAAAAGATGAGGGTAAAATAATAATTACAAAGACAAAAATCGACCTAATAAATCAACTGAAAAAAAAAATCAACGGAAGTAAAAAAAAAAAAAAAAATTAGCCCCCGAAACACTACGATAACAGAGTAAATACATTAACTAAAAACTGTTACTGTAAATTAATGTAGTCGACTTCAGAGACAGTAACATATTAGTGTTTCCTTAAAATTGCCGGAAAACTTTACTGTTTGTGATAGCGTTGGGCGAACTATTATTAATATTGGCCTTTCATGTAGACTTTATCGTATATTGATAAAAACTACAAATTTAGTGAAAATCAGAGACAAACAGACATATAGACTGGACCGAATACCATATTCTTTTTAATGTAGGTTGAAAAACATTAAAAACAGGCCAGAGACATCTCATTTTCTACACTTTCAAGACCTTACATAGCGTGAAAGGCCACTGTGTGTGTGTGTGTGTGCGTGTGTGTGTCAGCCTCCAAGTAGTGAATGTAATGTCTCCAAAATATCATGAACTTTATAAACGACCACAGTCATCAACATTTTCTTTCGTTAGTTACTGTAAGAGTGAAGGGTAATACGAGCACAGGCGCATCCCGAAGGTAACTTGAAAGATTAACAGCGTATTTGGATGCAAGTTGGAGTATGGATGTAACCTGACCTGACCTGACCTGACCTGACCTGACCTGACCTGACCTGACCTGAACCTAACCCCGTGAAATCTTGAACATATCCATTAATTATTATTTTCTCCCTCTTAATTTCATCTACCTTTTGCAGTAGGAAAGATGAGTCATAGTTCAGAATGAAATGGTTTAACTTTTGTAATATTTTTTTTTTTTGTATTTCTGTAAAATTATGATTATTTTTTGGTGTCTGTCTGTTTTATAATATTATCTATCTTTTATAACAGTCATGAGTTATATTTAATCAACAGTTTATCTAATATAGTCATTATCAAACAGTTTAATTAGTAAACAGTTAAGTGTATACCCATAAGGACACGTAGAATACATTTTATAAAGTTAGGACATGTGGGATACCTTTTATGAAGTTCGGACACAGGAAGAGATGAACTCCCTAACTAACCTTAAGTAATTTGGACACGTAGAATATCCTATTATGCTTAAATCTACGAGGGAGAGAGAGTCCGTAGATTATTCTCTCTAGTCAAGCTGTAAAATCACGATAATTACTACTCATATAGCTTCAATCGGCTTAAATCCCAATTAGTGTCGAGGTTTTCCTCCTTATGATGGTCGGGATAAGGGTGAGGTGGAGAATACGTTACGTCGTACATACAAACAGAGAAAATGAAAAAAAAGTGAAAAGTGAAGACAGACAGACAGACAGACAGACAGACAGACAGACAGACAGTACACAATTAAATAACAAGCCGCAAAGAAAGACAGGCATATCAATCAACCATGTATACAACTATTTTCACAGTCATATAGAGGCGCAGTCAACCATCAACACAGTCAACCACACAGCCAGTCAATCTTCATGACAGTCAACCACACAACCATCAACACAGTCAGCCACACAGCGACCAAGACAGTCAGTAGTAACACAGCCAGTCAGAAATCCAGTTAATCAGCCACACAGCCAGTTAACCATCAAGATAGTCAGCTACTGTCAGTCAGCCATAAGATAGTCAACCACACAGCGAAATAGCCATTCATCCAACCAGCCAAGTAACCAACCAACCATCCAAGTAACCAACCATCCATCCATGTAACCAACCAGCCATCCAAGTAACCAACCATCCATCCATGTAACCAACCAGCCATCCATGTAACCAACCAACCATCCAAGTAACCAACCAACCATCCAAGTAACCAACCATCCATCCATGTAACCAGCCAAGAAACCAACCAGCCAGCTAGCCACCAACTAGTGAGAGAGACAGAAGGAGTGCCGCAGGGGGACAGCAGGCAGCCACAGGATCCCCCACTGTCTCTCGGCCCTTTAATATTCACTCCCGCACCGTAAACAATATGAGGGAGCGGCCAGCCTCGCCAGCGCCCCAGTTTGATTAATTACTCACATGAAAGTCAATAACCCGTGCGTGCTGCGTCCTGCTGCTTCCTACCGCTCGAAAAAGGGATAAAAAAAAAGAGGCCCACGCAATATCGTTAGGCCGGGGAAGAGCTCAATATAGGCCTACGGTTGATCTTTACCCTCGAGGTGAGTTCTAACTTGGCTATGTCCGTCTTGAAGCTTGAGATGACGTGACTGGAGACTTGGGGGGGGATAAGGAAGACGTAAAGATTGTAATGGCGTCGTGGTGGTGGCCAGGGAGGCGCTGATCAATGGGTTTCATTAACGAGAGGGACGCGGAGGGTTGATGAATGGGATCGATTCTGACAACGTTATAGGTGTCAGCCCAGGTGATGACTGACTGTGTGTTACTACCGGCCCACGATCACTGTGTGATACTACCGGCGATCACTGTGATGCTACCGGCCCGACCGCTGTGTGATACTACGGCCCGACCGCAATGTGATTACTACCGGCCCGACCACTGTGTGATTACTACCGGCCCGACCACTGTGTGTTACTACCTGCCCGGCACTGTGATACTACTTGCCTGACCACTGTGAGATACTACGGCCCGGTACTGTAGTACTACTTGCCCGACCACTGTGTGATACTACCGGCCCACGACCACTGTGTGATACTACCGGCCCACGACCACTGTGTGATTACTACCGGCCCACGACCACTGTGTGATACTACCTGCCCACGACCACTGTGTGATACTACCTGCCCACGACCACTGTGTGATACTACCTGCCCACGACCACTGTGTCCGGGGTGTGTACTGACTGATAAACGACCACGATGGTGTGTGGCGTGTGTATAGAACACTGCTGACACAATAATCTTTCTCACTGAGTCTTTCCTAAATAAGCGTTAAGTAGTCTTCTCTCTGTCTTATTTACGATAAAACGGGTGTTGCTCTGCTGTGTGGAAGCGAGACAAAGGTGAGAGAGAATGAAGAAGATAAATTTTAATGCACAGGAAAACAAATTATCGAAAGGAAACTTAGATTTTATATCCGCAAGTGAGACAAGAGACGGCTGAGGTATGTAGTGGTAGGGTGGGTTAAGTTAGACTAAAAGTGGTTAGATTAGATTAGATCAGGTCAGGTTAGTTGGTTCTAATTAGCAAGATTAAGATTCACCTAAGCTGGGTTATATTTAGTTAGGTTGATATCAATTAGGTTGAGGAAGGTTTAGGCATTATTACATTGCATTAGGTGAGGTTAGATAAGGTTAAATTATGTTAGATTAGGAAGGGTCCCACAGGCCCGACGGAATGCCCCGGACACAACAAACTGTATAACAAGAGGGCAGTGTGGCCGGCTGGGCACTCGACCGTCTTCACTTCCTCAATTAGGGGTGAGCTGGGAGTGAACCAACAACCCTTAGAACGGGAGGAGAGCGCTGTAACCACTTGGCCACCGCACCCCTCAATTTGGTTAGATTAGGTTAAGTTAGGTTGCATCCATACTCCAAGTTGCATCTAAATAAGCTGTTAATCTTACGAGTTAGCCTTAAGGGACGCGCCTGTGCACGGACGTAATACCCTACAGTAACTAACGAGAGAAAATGTTGATTACTGAGGTCGTCTATGAGGTCCACACAAGGTACTGTAGCAGTGTGCCAAAGATCAACACATAAGTTCAGGTTATTTTCGAGATATTACATTCACAAGTTGGAGGCAGTCTCTCTCTCACACGCACACACACATACACACACACACACACACACACACACATGAAAACTTGCACATACACTGACTTACACACGTGGACGAACTCATACACGCTCAGACGGACGGACGGAAGGAAGGATAGTCAATATTTCCAAGTCCCTCACTCGCTACGCGGCGGGGGACGATCGCGAATAGGAAACAGAGACAAGGCGTGGCGGAGTTAGTAAACGGCGGGAGGTTAATGCAGTCAATGATGGATGAAGACAAGTTGTTTCACGTGGTCCTGTTGTTTGTTATTGTTATCCCCTCAGCATGAAGCTCCCTCACTAGCCTGCTTGTGTGTGGCAGGTGTGTGTGCGTGTGTTATTTCAATGTCTTCATCAACTAATCGAAAGAGAGAGAGAGAGAGTATCCATCAGCAGGCACACACAAAGGGCAGTAGCAAGGGTGGGGTAGAAAGTGGTGTTAGATGACGTACAATAACAAGCGATGGTTAATGAGTTAAGGAGCAGGAGGAGAGTGTCGGAGGTTGAGGCGTGGATCTCAATAGTGCTCGCTCTTATAACAGAGGTGGGGTCCTGTTTCTAACACACACACACACACACACACACACAGGTAGGGGGTCAGGGAGAATGTAGAGGAATTAGGGCATACAGGGAGTAAACAGCGGACTGGAGTCAAAAGGGTCCAGAGTCTCTCTCTCTCTCTCTCTCTCCTCTCTCTCTCTCTCTCTCTCTCTCTCTCTCTCTCTCTCTCTCTCTCTCTCTCTCTCTCTCTCTCTCTCTCTCTCTCTCTCTATATATATATATATATATATATATATATATATATATATATATATATATATATATATATATATATGTACTACCTCATCTAATGTTACCGACTTCCACTACCTTGGCTCCCACCTGTCCACCACCGCAGAGATCCATGAAGAGATTCAACATCGGATTAGGTGTGCATCTCAAGCCTTTGGCAGACTCTGTATCTGTCTTCAGCACAAGGGGGTGGACCCAGGCATGCCGCGCGCTCCCAGTTCTGTCAGGTGAAGCCAATTCCTCCCCACGTCGACCATCTTTCTATAGGCTGGTTCGCGCCAGGAGGCTGAGTGACCATTGCACTGTTTACATAGCATCCCTGTGTTATTAAGTGAAACTATTATTTTATTTTTCAACCATTTATTGTATACTATAGTACAATAAAACTACATTTCAATGAACAACACCAATCATTAGCATCAATTACCCTCATCATGGCACGAACCTGGTACCCTCAGCACAGGGGGATTTATGTGTATTTTTACCTGGCAGACTGATCATTAGACTCCGCTGAACAACATTAACTTATTCATGCTGGTTCTACTTTTGACAGCTTTGAGAGATACGTTTCGTGCTGTGAACTGTTTGCCTTCATATGTGTAGCTCACCTGTAGATAGGTTTCAGCTACTGCTTTGATTACCAATACAAGATGATTGTTGAGAGGATCGCTTTCCGACATGTGTATTGCCATGCCTGGGAATATAGTTTTATTCAGGAACTCTGACAATACATAAATTACAATTTTGTGGCAATCAAATGTTGACAGTTCTGCATAAGGGTGTATTTTACTGGCAAACAATATTTTTTCTCTGAAAATCTTTTCGGATTAGCAACATATAGCAATGACATCTTTAGTTGGAAATGATAGATTCCCTTTGGTTTTCGTAGTGATAATGTATGAGTTTCATCAACATTTTGGGTAAATAGTACACTACAACATGCTGTAAGCTGCTTGTCACGAATTTATGTCTTGAGTAGTCAATATTCCATTCTCCGAGTTCGCTAGGAAGACAAGAGAACAAATGCCAGTATTCTCGCTGACACCAACTGTAGGAGCATCGAGGCTACCATTATCTATAAACAACTGCGTTGTACTGGACATGTTACCAGCATAAGCGACAGTAGGTGGCCAAAACAGCTACTTTACAGTGTGTGTGTGTGTGTGTGTGTGTCACCTAACGAATAGTAAGCGTAACGCTGGCGGATAACAGAAAAAATATAAGGACAGTCTTAAGACAAACTTGAAAAAGTGCTAAATCGACCCCCTCACCTGGGAGACGATCACTCCACACCGTAACATTTAGAGGAGCACCACACAAGAAGGTGTCGATACTTTCGAGTTAGCCCGACTACACACCGAGGCAGATAAGCGCAAGCGTCGGAATGACGCTGCCGCTGCAACTTCCACACTAGATGTAGCCCTCCACACGTACAAAATCTGTGGACGACCCTGCCGGTCCCGTATCGGCCTCTGTAGTTACCTCAGAGCTCACCAACGAAGGTGACATCCTTAATAACTCATATCATTGTATCATAGCTGGATGATCGTCTTGCTCGATTCCGTGTGTGTAATAATAATAATAATAATAATAATAATAATAATAATAATAATAATAATAATAATAATAATAATAATAATAATAATAATAATAATAATAATAATAATTAGCGGTTTATTGAAAAAGTTCTGCAGCCCGAAGGCTGAAAATATACATTGGACATAAATGACTTATTACATACATCGGTGGTTTAACAAAAGCTTTCATCAGTGAACATACAGATTAATGTAGGTGTTGAAGAGTAAACACGAAGTGTAGTAACTCCCTCCCAGATGGTGTTAGGAGGGACCTCAAGTGGTGTAGTAATTCCCTCCCAGATGGTGTTAGGAGGGACCTCACGTGGTGTAGAAATTCCCTCACAGATGGTGTTATGAGGAACCTCACGTGGAGTAGTAATTTCTTCACAGATGGTGTTATGAGTGGCATCACGTGGTGTAGTAATTCCCTCCCAGATGGTGTTGGGAGGGACCTCACGTGGTGTAGTAATTTCTTCACAGATGGTGTTATGAGTGGCATCACGTGGTGTAGTAATTCCCTCACAGATGGTGTTATGAGGGACTTCACGTGGTGTACTGTAGTATTTCCTCACAGATGGTGTTATGAGGAACCTGACGTGGTGTAGTAATTCCCTCACTGATGGTGTTATGAGGGGCCTCACGTGGTGTAGTAACTTCCTCACAGATGGTGTTATGAGGGGCATCACGTGGTGTAATAATTCCCTCACAGATGGTGTTAAATGAGTGAGGTGTGGTCCCAGGCCTTTCTATTGTACACAGATTAACACATCGCTGGTTGTTGTTGGGTCTCACGGGCAGTTATCACTGGGTACCTGGGACCTCACTGTGTGAAGGTTAGCTTGGGTTCGACTCGGCTGTTACTGTTGAGCTGTTCTCACTGACTTAAGCACTGTTCACCACTGTTCATCTCTGTTCAAAACTGGTTCTATTCCTTTCCTAAATGAAATTGTAACTTCTGGCGAGAACTTGTTGATATTCCGGTGGGGAGGAGGGATCAGGGGAGGGAGTTGGTATGGGCCAACTTAACAGTTGACCTGGCTGCTCCCAGAGGAGCAGCAGGTACGTCTTGACCCTTCGGTGGTCAAGGGTGTAGTGTGTATGTGTGTGTGTGTGTCTGTGTGTGTGTGTGTTTTTCTGTTTGTGGTGTTTACTTGCATATGCGTACAAAATGTTTGTATACGATTGATTGTCTCTGTCTGTCTGCCTTTCTTTTTTCTATAGGCTATGTATGTATGTATGTATGTATGTATGTATGTATGTATGTATGTATGTATGTATGTATGTATGTATGTACAGTATGTATGTATGTATGTATGTATGTATGTATGTATGTATGTATGTGTATAAACTGTTTTCCTTCTTAGGCACACCGCAAGAACTCATTTCGTGAAAGGCAAAAGGCAAACTGCATTTATACTTCAAAGTGAATCAAACTACACTGAGAGACGAGGGTTCAAACACAGGCTTAATATAACACACACAGAAGATTGATCTGCCGGAAGGAGAGATTCACTCAAAGGACATACTTAATGCTCTAGTGCAAGTGTGTGTGTGTGTGTGTGTGTGTGTTTAATGTTTGGTGAAGATAAAAGGTTAATATAGAATAGTAATATATTGGGTTGTGTGAAGATGGTTTTGGCTGCATGTGGTTAATAAGTAGTTGTTGTGATGAGAGAGAGAGAGAGAGAGAGAGAGAGAGAGAGAGAGAGAGAGAGAGAGAGAGAGAGAGAGAGAGAGAGAGAGAGAGAGAGAGAGAGAGAGAGAGAGATATGCAGCAGAACACAGTGTGGACCCAACAGGACCCTCACTATAGCCAGGCCACAAACCATCCACTGTACCTCCTCATCAGCTCTTTTCATTTACCACAAGGAACAAGATCTACCAGAAGACTAACGCCACCTTCGTCTCACTCCTACGCCAAACCTCTCCATTATGCAGATTGTGTACCAGTTACCACGACCTGACCTTTTCTGAAGAACTGAGGGGTTTGTCTTGGCTCTGTTTGTGTCAGCCTATAATTATGAATTACTTTTTTATACAATACATGAATTATATACACAGGATATGCATATTTCCCTGTATTCTATATCGGTGAAAGTATTCTATATCGGTGAAAGTACTACAGAATGAGGTGTGGAACGTGTTAAGCCTTTGTAATAAGCGTCAATTACTGTGGAAAAAATCCCCACTGCCATGATCACAGTAGAGCAACACAGATAATGAAGGTCGGGATAAAATACTTCAGTAAACATCACCACAATGTTGACATTCTTCACGGACAGGGAACCTCAGTACCACCTCCACCCACAGTGCCACCACCACCACCCACAGTGTCCAACAGTGCCACCACCACCACCCACAGTGTTCAACAGTGCCGCCACCACCACCCACAGTGTTCAACAGTGAAACTATTACCACCCACAGTGTCCAACAGTGCCACCACCACCCACAGTGTCCAACAGTGCCACCACCACTCACAGTGTTCAACAGTGCCACCACCACCCCACAGTGTCCAGCAGCGCCACCACCACCCACAGTGTCCAGCAGTGTCACTAGCAACCACAGTGTCTAGCAGTGTCACTAGCAGCCACAGTGTCCACCGATGCCACTAGCAGCCACAGTGCCTATCAGTGCCACCACCACCCACAGTGTCTAGCAGTGCCATTATTACCACCCAGTGTCCAACAGTGCCACCACCACCCACAGTGTCCAGCGGTGCCACTAGCAACAACCGTGTTCAGCAGTGCCACTATTACCACCCACAGTATCCAGCAGTGCCACTAGAAGCCACAGTGTTCAGCAGCGCCATATTCCAGGGCCTATTTTGGTAGGCTGGAACGTTTATATTTTATTGGGTCTTAGTAGCAAAACCCAAGTTGTCTGTTATCCATTTATTCAGGAACGACTAAGATAATTCCAAAGTGTAAATCAACCGTAAGTTATCACTGTAACTATGAGTGTTAAGAGAAGGACGGAGGCTATGTAAATAGACCTGCTTAGAGACGTCCTTCCTATGTGAGTCGTTGAGGGAGAGTCAGGCCCCAGGGCGTCAGTACCCCGAACGCCCGGCCCTTTCAAATGCTGACCTAAGCTGTCTCTGGCCACACCTTATAAGGAAGGATGCCAACCAGATGCCATCAAGATGACTCATCATAGCCAGTGGAAAGTTACAGGGGATGATTATGTATATAAATCAATATGTAATAACCCATTCATATAATCATTCTGTTTATGAAATAGGGGCCATTACATTGCTCGGTACAGCATCCAGCAGTGCCACTGGCAACAACAGTGTTCAGCAGTGCCACTAGCAACAACAGTGTCCATCAGTGCCACTAGCAGTAACTGTGTCCAGCAGTGCCACTAGCAGACACAGTGTTCAGCAGTGCCACTAGCAGCCACAGTGCCCATCAGTGCCACTAGCAGTAACTGTGTCCAGCAGTGCCACTAGCAGACACAGTGTTCAGCAGTGCCACGAGCAGTCATAGTGCCCAGCAGTGCCACTAGCAGCCACAGTATCCAGCAGTGCCACTATCAGCCACAGTGTCCAGCAGTGCCACTAGCACCAACATTACCAAGCAGTGCTACAAACAGCCACAGTGCCACAACCCCATATAGCGCCAGGGAGTGATACTATCAACCATAGAGCCTAGCAGTGCCGCAACTCATTGTGTAAACCAGTGCCATGACCACCCATTGTTCCATTCCGTACCACTGCTCCCAATAGAATCAATGAGCCTCACCAAGCACCGTGTCACAGGCAGTCATAGTGCCACGCTATACCATGAACCACGTTAGTACCAATCAGAGCCATTAATCACTTCAATGCCAATCACTTCCAACACTACTCGATGTACAAATCACTGTCACCAACAATTCACAGTTCCAAACAGTGCTAAAAACTCTCTAAGTGCCTGTACCAACCACAATACTAAACATTATTCCAAGTTACTTCATTACTATTGCCATCCACAATGACACTAATCACCTCAGTGCCAAGCAGTGCTGCCAACCTCTTTAGTCCCATTACAGTGTCACAAGTCATTTGAGGTCACATTACCACTTTTAGTGCCAGTTACAGTTACCACTCAACTCAGTGCTATAATCATCTACACAATCAAGATCTTCAGTGCCACTACCACCTACAGTGCCAAGCAGTAGTATCAGCCATGTACAGAGCACCTTACCACCCACACCGCTAAACAGTGGCACTATCTACCCACAGAACCATCATTATTTACAGTGTCAATCGATGCCACCATCTACCCAAATAGTCTTTATCACTCACAGTGCCAAATAGTGCCACCAAACATCCACATAGCATTTAACATTCACAGTGCCAAACAGTGCCACCAAGCATCCACAGTCTTTATCACTCGCAGTGCCAAACAGTGCCATCAAGCATCAAGTCTTTATCACTCACAGTGCCAAACAGTGCCACCAAGCATCCACAGTCTTTATCACTCACAGTGCCAAACAGTGCCACCAAGCATCCACAGTCTTTATCACTCGCAGTGCCAAACAGTGCCACCAAGCATCCCAACGAACAAATATACAGACAACACACTCAACTCATACTAACTGGCTATCATGTGTCGTGAATGTAAGCTTACTCGTTTGCTAAGGAGAGAGGACACACACACACACACACACACACACACACACACACACACACACACACACACACAACACACGCACACACACACACACACACACACACACACACACGCACGCACACGCACACACACTCCACACACACACACACACACACACACACACACACACACACGAGGTTCCATTGTAGTGAGACAGTGAATGTCATACATTATAGTACTGTATAATAGTGTTATTTAGACACCTCGTCGCCTTGTTGACTATACTTTAAGATTACTTATAAAGTGGATTATATGAACCTCTGTACTTAATTTGTTATTATTTACCTCTAACAACACCTGGCTTATGTTGATGTGTTCGTTCCCCCCTGAAAAAAAACATCCTCAAGAAATATATTAATTAATCATTGATGTTCTCACTTAAAACATATTTAATCCTCGATATTCTAATCTAAAACAATTAATTATTGATGTCCTCACACACAACAGATTCAGTGAATGACTTCCTTGTGTGGATGGGTTGTCCTGGGTCCTTGTATGGGTGGTTGTCCTGGGTCCTTGTGTGGATGGGTTGTCCTGGGTCCTTGTGTGAATGGTTGTCCTAGGTCCTTGTGTGGATGGTTGTCCTGGGTCCTTGTGTGGATGGTTGTCCTGGGTCCTTGTGTGGATGGTTGTCCTGGGTCCTTGTATGGATGGTTGTCCTGGGTCCTTGTGTGGATGGTTGTCCTGGGTCCTTGTGTGGGTGGTTGTCCTGGGTCCCAGGATGGTTAACCTGTCCCAGTATGGATGGCTTGGGTCCCGGTATGGATGGTCCTGGGGTCCTGTGTGGATGGTGGTTGTCTGGGTCCTTGCAAGGGTGGCTGTCCTGGGTCCTGTGTGATGGTTGTCCGTCCTGTATGGGTGGTTGTCCTGGGCCTTAGGTGGTTGTCCTGGGTCCTGTGTGATGGTTGTCCTGGGTCCCGGTACATGGATAGTTGTCCTGCCAGGTGATGGTTCTGGGGTCCTGTGTGGGTAACCTGTCCTGTGGATGGCTGTCCTGGGTCCCGCATGAATGGCTGTCCTGGGTCCTGTGGATGGTTGTCCTGTCCCCGTGTGATAAGCCGTTCTCAGTCCTTGTGTGGATAGGTTGTTCCTGATGGTTGTCCTGGGTCCAAAGTGTGGATGGTTGTCCTGGGTCCTTGTGTGGATAGGTTGTCCTGGGTCCTTGTGTGGATAGGTTGTCCTGGGTCCCTGTGTGGATAGGCTGTCCTGGGTCCTTGTGTGGATGGTTGTCCTGGGTCCTTGTGTGGATGGTTGTCCTGGGTCCTTGTGTGGATGGTTGTCCTGGGTCCTTGTGTGGATGGGTGGCTGCCAACATTATACACTGTTTTCAGAAATATCAGTCCAGGTTTAGGTATACAGTACAGGTACAATAATTACCCAGGTGTTGACAGTATCATTGTATCATTAAGGTGGTGCCTCATCTCAGGTGTGAAGGGAAGTGTACCTCAATACAACCAACCTTCGTCACACACACACACACACGCACGCACACAAAACACGGTCTAAAGACACATAACGAGTGTAGAAAACAAGAAAAAGGTGTTAGATAACTCTTTATATGGACAATTTACAGGTATTTAACACCGGTTTCCAGAGCAGGTGATACTAGGGTGTTAAATTCAAAGGTGGAAGCTCATTCCTGTGTTTTACTGCCCGGAATATCTTTATGTTTATTCAACCTGACAAGACCAGCATGCGGGAGACACAGGTGATGTCCCGACCCCTTCACCAAGACACTATCTTTATGTTATACTAATCAAACGTTATCTTAATTACGTAACCAAACACATAAATATATCAAATAAAATAATCACTCAGTACTATAGCATATACCACGGAATTTTAAACTCATTTTCTTTTTCTTTTAATGTTAATGATCGTGAATAATTAAGTCGAAGTCTCTCCATCAAGGTTTAGTATGAAAGGAATCGGACAAGGTCGTTGAAGTGTGCAGGTCTCTTCGCCAAGGAGGGGAAAAAATGCCATAAAACTGTGGAGACGATTCCAAGGTTCCTCTGAGTTATTCTCCCGCCATGGATCTTTTCTCTCATTTATTCGAGTCATTATGTAATCCAGTAATTATCTCAGCTATTCATGGGTAACCTTTCATCACCTGCTTGGCCCGCTTCTGTTCAGCTCGTCTTTGGCTTCATCAACCATAACGGGAGAGGGTGATGGTGGTAGTGGTGATAGTGGAGGGGTGGTGGTAGTAGTAGTAGTAGTAGTGGTGGTAGAGTTAGTAGTGGTAGTTGTAGTGGTGGTAGTAGTGGTAGAAGAGGTGGTGGTGGTAGTAGTAGAGGTGGTAGAGTTAGTAGTGGTAGTTGTAGTGGTGGTAGTAGTGGTAGAAGAGGTGGTGGTGGTAGTAGAGGCGGTGTCTCAGGAAGGAGTAATGGACAACAGAACCTGCGTGTGACACCTCAATGAGTCACCTGGACGACATGCTGAGACTCTACTGTGTTAGCTTAGGTTAGGTTAGGTTAGGTTAGGTTAGGTTAGGTCTGAAATAACTTAACCAATTTAAGATAAGTTAGATACATCAAATTTGACGTGAGTTAAGGTAGGGAAATAAATTGAGAGAGAGAGAGAGAGAGAGAGAGAGAGAGAGAGAGAGAGAGAGAGAGAGAGAGAGAGAGAGAGAGAGAGAGAGAGAGAGAGAGAGAGAAACCCTTTCATCTGATGATCCACTCTGACAAGCTGCCCCCACCCTCCCCTTGCAGGACTCTGGTGTTGGCTTAAATATTCCCTTATTTATCAACCATTGCTGTTAACTTAAGACAACTGTTGGACCATAATATTAAAATTGTGTTATTCCTTTTTATAAATTTTAGTCATTGTAGTACAGGTAAGAAATACAGGTACAGGTGATATTACAGGTGACATAACAGGTGTAAAGTATAGATATGAGAACACGTACAGGTATAGATGAAAGATCCAAATACAAACAAAGTTACAGGGATAAATTTATGGACAGATACATATGAGGAGAAGAAGGAGGAGGAGGAAGAGGAGGAGGAGGTGGAAGAGGAGGAGGAGCATTTGTGGAAGAAGGCGAGAGAAGTGGCAAAAAATCCAGCTATAGGAGGCTAGTAGTGACAGACAGACAGACACAGACAGACAGACACAGACAGACAGAGCCAGACAGACAGACAGACAGACAGTAGGCCACAGCTCCTCGCACCGTATTAGTGACAGCTCTTCGTATTAACACGGCCAAGCCTTCTAATTCACCATTGTATATTATAATCCATCAGAAGGATCCCAGCCGTAACTCACAGCCAGCAGGGCACAAGAACACTGCCTCATACAGCACTAGGCGAGCCACTACACACCCCTTGTGTTAACGTGAGTGAAACATAGAAACATATTAACGGGACATGACAGGCGTTTATAATAATAATAATAATAGAGTATAATAGTGATAATAATAACAACAACAGTAATAACACAGGAACAGACGACGGGCTTCGTTCGGTGACGCGCCAAAACGTGGAATCTGATCCCTTACAAAGAGCCCGTATGATGTTGGAACCCCTTTTAAAAGACTTTCAGTGACCACTTTGTCTTATTCAAATCCCCCTCCTTGTTCCGACCGTCACTTGTCATCCGTAATCCTCTTAATCTCCTTTTCCCGGTAATTTATCGTCCGACTCTCGCATTTTTTGACGTTAATAACAAGAAATGAGACTGAAAAATGAGACGAAGAATTAATGATGCAATGAGGCAAGTTGGCAGGCAGTGGACGGCAGCCATAATTCCCTTCCGGTCTGCAGTTTTATGGTAATTCAATGATTCTCTCCCGACTGCCATTGTTTCATCGCTCTGGGGTGGGGGAGGGTGGGTAAGGGTGTGGTCTAGGGGTAAGGGTCTGGCTAGTCGGTAGAGGTGTGGCCTATGGCAAGGGTGCGGCAGTGGGGTATGGTTGAGGAGGGGTAGAGAAGGGTGGACTGGGGATTGGGGAGGAGGAGGTGGAGGAGGGGTTGGGTGTGATATTGGTGTTGTAGGAGTTGGGTGGGTGGGTGGGGTGGTGAGGTGGGTGGGGTGGTGGGGGTGGGTGGGAGTGGTGAGGTGGGTGGGGGTGGTGAGGGTGGGTGGGGGTGGTGAGGGTGGGTGGGATGGTGAAGGGGGGGTGGGGATATTGACGGTGGGTGGGATGGTAGGGGTAGTGGACTTTTGGGGGGAAGCCTTAATATTTTAAATTTTGCTGCGGACAACAGCTAGTTTATTGTACACTCCCATACCCATCCTGTGCAGGGTAGTAGTGCCTGTATAAAACTCTCCCTCCTCCTACTGGCAAGAGTGGTGACGACTTGGCATTATCAGGGATCTCTTGAGCTTTCCCATAAACAGATGAACCTGTACAAGGATACCCTCCCTATATGAACACCTATCCTCCCTTCACTACACGTAACTTACTAACCTAACCAGTTGCCCCTCAGCTACTCGCGGTAGTTCGTCATCCGAGTCTCAGAAGGCACAACACAAAGTTCCCCCTAACTGTTGGACGCTGTTACGCCTTGACGCTCCACCCCGTCCAATAGACAAGCTTCCGCGCCGAATCTTTCAATCCAAGGCTTCGTGACCACCGACATTAACTAATAAGCCCTCGTTCGCTTCATGCTTGAGTCCAAAGCGAAATCCTACAACGACTGTAAAATATAGAACCAAAATTATTCCTAGTTAAAAAAAAAAAATTAATTGAGAGAGATGTAATTAGTGAACACCTGTGTGGATTTAGTTTACCTGGTTGATTATCGCGGTATTGTGGTCACTTACGAGTATTATTATGAGTTAGTTCTCTTATTCCAGGTATTATTATTACTTACTTGACTAATACAGCTACTATTGACTAGTTATGTGTCAATTACGCTATCTATCCTTCTCTATTTACGGGTTATATAACATTTATCTATCTATCTATCTATTAGTAAGCATTTCCATTAATTTACACAATATTTTACGCAATTAACGCAAAGATAAATACAAAAGGAGAAATTATTTAAATGCTTAAATAATTGTGGTTGATTAATTGTGGTTGTTTAATTGTGGTTGATTAATTGTGGTTGATTAATTGTGGTTGATTAATTGTGGTTGATTAATTGTGGTTGTTTAATTTCAACTTGTCAATTCCTGTGATTTATCAATATTTCTTTGGAGATAAATGATTCTTCACGATTTTATTCTGAGATTCTCACAAGATAAGATTTTCATCCCAGATTCTCTTACGATTATTTTATTTATTTTTCCGACTAAAGATTCTGTGAAAGACATGATTTTACTTATAACAAATTCTAACCAGATACATTTTTTTTTATTCCAGATAAATTAAATCACATTAAAAATTCTCAGATACGAAAAACTTCCCCGAAAGAACTTAGGAAAACATACGAAGACCAGAGAAATGAAATAAACTAAAGAAAACACAAAAATCAAGGGAAAAAAACAAATCCGCTAAAAAATAAAATATTACCAAAATCATTAAAAAACCCAATTAAAAAAATCATAAATTAAATAAATAAAAGTACTCCTAGGCTTCACCACCACTATCACCTTACACGTTCATTTATCAGCCTTTCTCTCTTCTCTTCTACACCTTTTCCTCATAAAACCATTTTGACTCGACAAAGGACATAAATTTCCTGAAAACAAAAGAGCCCGCATGGATGGACCGACCAGATATTCAATGATTGGAAGGAAAGTAAGGGAAGGAGGGAGGGAGGTGAGGGAAGGAGGGAAGGAGGGAAGGAGAGAGGGAGGGAGAGTGAGGTGATAGGTGATGATGGTAGGATGGTATAAATGATGAGGGTAGGGGATAGGTTAGGATTGTATCTATCTATCTATCCTTCCTTCCTTCCATGACACACACACACACACACACACACACACACTCGCGTGCCAACAACAAGACAAAGATGTCATTTTGTAGGGTAATAAGATGACTTACGAGGAAATTAATAAAAAAACAAAATGGATCGCGTGTGAGTAAATGGCATTGGTGAGGTGTATAAAACTCACCACAGTTATCAGTTCACAGGAAACATAATGGCGTCATTCCTAGAACCACAACACAGGGGCCGTGAGCATTGTGTTCCTGTTGTTATTTATGGAAAGAATAGGTGTTTTAATTAGGAGGTGATTACAGATGTGGTGTGGTGTTAATTTCACTTGTGTTGATATTTATAGATAGGAAGAGATTAATGTATCTATAAGGATTAAAAAATTATTAAAGAAAAGTGTGGCATTAATTTTATAGACATAAATATATATTAATTAAGAGGAATATAAATAATTATATCAGTGTGTGACCTTATGACCTCTGACACAGTTGAACCCGAGTGCAAAATTAATAATGATATACAATCCCTCATAAAGATCTCGACTACCACACTGACCCCTGACCTTAAATTTGAACTTTATGACCTTATAATAAAGTAGGTAATTTATGCTTAGGTCAAACTTTGTACTATGTTTGAACTTATGAACGTTAGCCACTTGTGAGTTATGGTGTTAACAGACAAGGTATAGTGACAGAAACACAATATCGTATTTATAGTGATGATTTATAGTGAATGAGAGAATTTGGCAAACACAGTCCAGATTGATCTACCTCATAATAATAATAACAACATAAATAAAGTTCATAATAATCATGATGACGAAAACAATAATAAAAATAAGATTAATAAAATAATAATAATAATCACGCTAGCAGGAAAATTTTCTCCTATAATACCGATGTCAGAAAAATAATCAGAATTTTCGTCGTAACTGAGATGATTATAAACGTGCAGGCTATAATGGAGACGCCAGGGGGTGTGTTGGGTGATGTATCGGGTGCGGTCAAACATATCATCATTATTCCGTCACAAGTTAGAACTCTAATCCTAGCCGCTGTCTGAAAACGGCCAAAGCCATACTCGCTTAACAGAACTGAACATTCCCCCCCAAAAGGTTCCTACGTTGAATATTACTAGAGGTGAATATATACCAACATACTTAACTGACTTATTCTTAAAAATCAATTATTAAATATGGCGTCAAAAGTACATTAACCAACACACACACACACACAAACTCTAAGTAACCCCGGAGGTGTTACTTATAAAATAGATCCAAGAGGAATTTCGTGTTTACTTAACTGTCTACCGATTAATGTTATAATTCCGTGTTATGCATCAGCAAATTATGTCTTTAGAGTCTTGTCTTGTCTATTGAATAATGTCATAATTCCGGTTTATCATCCTGTCTGAGGGTTGGCCACCATTACCCTCCATTATATATAAAAAAAAAAAAAATTCCCTGGCTGTTTTTACAAGTATTTTTTTTATTTTTCCGGGGACTACAGCTTTTAATTTCATTCCTCTAACTCAGTCTCTGCCCTCTCATAGTTCATCCATTAACATTATTATCTGTTTCCTTTTACGTTATATAATTTTACCAGTACGTCTCTCGTTGTTGTAGTCATTGTCATAATTTTTTTTTCTATCAACCTAACATAATCTTGTGGTATCCTGACTCATGTTAAAAATGTACAGAGTGAAAAATAAAAGGTACAAAATCTGGCATGCGACTAATGTCATTATTTCGTACTGAGCGTGAGATTAAACCTAAGTTACGGCTCACTCGCTCCACTCTTAGACGCTCCTACGTTAATTTGTCCTCATAACTGGTGATGTGAGAGCGCATCTAACCCAGTCCCATCAGATCTTAGCACGACACAAAGATAGCGGTCAAACTAATGCTGACTTGACAACAGACAGAATCGTAATTAAGGTAATATACTCTTACTATATCTTACTAATCTTTAAGAATTCATCATATTACAGTAAGATTAGGTAGAATTTTATTGCCATTGTTGCATTAGATCCCATATGTATTCCAGAAAGTTGTAGAGAATTCAGCACAAGAGTTTCTGGAGCCACGAAAGCAAACGCGCATAAGGCTTCAGAGACGCGGGCGAAGACTTCCCACCAACTCACCCTTGATCTTCACATGAGCCAAAATGTTAGGAAAATAAACAAACCCAGCGAATAGTAATAACAATAACAATGCCACAGTCCACCCCTTCCATAAGGTGTATTGTCCCACGTTCAGTACAACAAGAGATCAACCTTATTTGTATTCCACAGTAAGCCGTTCCACCGACTCGTTCTGTATCTGACACGGTTCATTTCTCCTCCTCAACATAAGAACACCATTTTGGCGACAGATATTACCCCCGGTTCATCAAACACCACTCTACTAAGTATATTTACCCCCACCACCTGTCATTTTTATTCACCATTTACACAGTGAGTGTCTTTAAACAGCTCACGGCAGCGTCCAGATGGTCAATATGTACTTAAAATCGATCCGTCTCGCAGCCCGGCGTTCATCCTTAAGCAGAGATACGACCAATGACAGGACCAGGAGGCTTCCTCACTCTCACACACCTAGCTGCTACCAGTACATCCCCGCCCCCCCCCAGCTAAGTTAATCTGTTGGGAGAACCGACTTACAGCTAAATTTTCAAAGCTATCTTAAAGTAAAGGCTCTTACAGCTATATCTCCTATAGCTTTGTCAACATGTAGAGAGTCTGTTCTCTACAGTTTTATAACCAAAGCTAAACCAACCTGGAAAAATTGGTCTTTTACAGCTAATATGTCCTCCCAAAGCTAAAATATGATGAGGACGATGACTTGACCTGCTGAGGATGATGACTTAAGTACTGAGGGTGATGACTTTAGTAATGAGGGTGATGACTTAACCTAATTCTTACGATAACAAAACTTTAGTTCAATAACCTTTTATAACAAAGAATTTCTAAACCATTACGATAACATTAACCAGTGAGCAAGATAACTACAGAACACGATGACCTGACCCTCCAGAAGTATGATGACTTTAACTTGTAATAATAACCCTTTGAGTATGATGGTTAATGTCCCGGTACTGGAGAGGTTAATGTGGTAGGCTAAGGTCATCACTACCAGGTAAATATGCCAATAAATGACTTTACACGATTAATGTCTAGTTCGCATGTCACTGTAAATGGGGTATTGTGTAGAGAGAGAGAGAGAGACAATGGATAGATAACTAACCACATACGCCACATGACCCAGAAGAGACAGTGGGGGGGATATCACAAAAGTCAATACTAAACTTTAGCTTCAGAAGTAGAGACACCGCGGCCGGCACTACACTCTATACTCTAGTGACTAGAGTATAGAGTATAGAGTCTAGAGTCTAATCTATGGCCTGGTGGTCTGGGGGCTCCCTAGTCTAGTGCTCGGTGGTAGAACTCGAAATGGGACTCATTGGGTCATCCACTTCTGCTTAAATTCCTAAATAACCTCTAATCTAACCTAATCTACAACTTTTGATGAAATACAAATAAAACATGTGAATCAATCAAACAAACACACAAACATTTATCAAGGCTGGTGTAATGTTATAAAAGTGTGTATGTGTGTGAGGGGGGGTAGGGGTGGGGTGGGGGGGGGAGGGTTGTAAAATAGTGGGGATCAATAATTCAGACACACAACATTAATAAAAAAAAAACATTCAATCTAAAACACATTCAGAGGTCAAATAAAACACTAACTACTAAAATAAAGATTCATACTTATCCTCCCGGTAGCTTATACATGTCAAGACTGCTGAGAGCCTCCCTGAGAATACGTTCTACATGTATTATGCCCTGGTAGTGGCGTCTCCGAGTACCACATGTGACTAAATCCATCTTTATGTCTCCCGCATGAACAGTGGCCGCGACCCAGCCATGTATAACTGCATCCAGGGTAAAACAAGGGATTAGCGACAGACAAATGAGCAGAGCTAATGCGAGTGGACATCCCTGGAGGTAACGCTATAAAAAGGTGATTAGGGGCCCCACCTCCCACCGTTCCCCAGAGTAACAAGGAGGCTCCCGGGAGGACAGCAAACCTCCACAAACATGGCTAACATATATAAACACCAGACTCACCCCGCACAACTCCCAAAATCAGCTACTTATAACCCAGGATGTGTAAAAAGATCAGCATTATCGTCAGTCCATTTTTGTCTTGGAGAACTTAACGAAGACGTTGCGATGCGCCGCGGGTCCCCGATGCTGGGGAGACTCAAGCAATTAGCGAGAGGTTGGTATGTGGGGCCGCCCCGTCCCGCCCCCGTCTGCTAGCACTCCCCCGGGGCCTCCCCTGATGGATTTGTCCTAATTGTGGATTTTTGAGTCGAATTCACAAGTTTTTCCACGTCCGAGCAGACGATCACGACCGCCAGGGTAAGATGGAGCCAGAATGTTAAGATCAACTCCACCATGATTCACCCAGTCGCTGGCGGGTCGTGGCAGCTCGTTAGTCTACAAAAAGGTACTTATCCCATCTAAGTCTTAACAACCATGGTGTTTTAACATTTTCTTTAATATTATTATCATTTATACTCCTCCGTGTGCTTTACACAGATATAAATATATTCACGGTAATACCTCGTTTTTGGTAATGCAGTACTACAATATTTCAAGATAAGATCAACTTTTAAAGCATAATTTTTCGGCATCAGGTACAAGTTGGCCCCATGTATAAACCTTCCAGGATATCATTAGACGTATCTTGTAAAGGAATATTAATTGATAATATAAATGCTGAATTAAACCCACCCTCGTCTACCCAACAGTCTTTTTATAGCAAGACCATTGTTATACTGCTGACCCTCGCTCGTGACCTTCGACCTCTCCTGCCTAACACAGACCAGGGTCACAGGACACTCATTAAGGGCAAAAGATGTGCCTCTCAGGTCACTGCACACCTGATGGACACGAGGGAAACAATCTTTTATTCATAGAGTTTCAAGAGTTTGATCTGATTGACTGATTGGCTGAGTGGCTAACTGGTTGATTGACTTAATACCTAAATGACCAACTGACAACTGACTTACTCACCAACACCTGACTGACTGACACACACACACACACTAAGGTAACTGTGTACATTCAGAAACACTCATAATAGCATACATCAGGTGTAAAACGACGTATATGTGAGCTTCAGTCGTCTCAATTATCTAACAAACACAAACATTTCAGGAACACACTAACAAACACAAACATAATTATATAAATACACTATAAAATAATGAATTTGTATGATTTTTAAAAGACTACAGTATCTTGACAACACCGTAAATAATCGCACAACACAATACTGGAACCCTCACCAGTATATATACATAGGTAGTTTAATGCTACTAGTATATCTTGTACTCTAATCACATCGAGGAGTAGTTATATATGGTATTAATTAACGAAAGAATGGCACGCTGATTGGCTATTAGGTTTTATATCTAAATTGAGTGGGAACTAGTTTTTGTGACGTCAACATATGAGCTCATCACTGCGCCATCATGTAGCTCACTCCTCTTATTGCTTAGCTGACGTTTTCTCCTCTTTCTCTCGCTTTACCTGACGAGTTCTCTTCACCTCTCTCTATTTGACGTTTTCTCCTCTTTATCTCGCTTTACCTGACGAGTTCTCTTCACCTCTCTCTATCTGACGTTTTCTCCTCTTTATCTCGCTTTACCTGACGAGTTCTCTTCACCTCTCTCTATCTGACGTTTTCTCCTCTTTCTCTCGCTTTACCTGACGAGTTCTCTTCACCTCTTTCTATCTGACGTTTTCTCCTCTTTCTCTCGCTTTACCTGACGAGTTCTCTTCACCTCTCTCTATCTGACGAGTTCTCCTCTTTCTCTCGCTTTACCTGACGAGTTCTCTTCACCTCTCTCTATCTGACGTTTTCTCCTCTTTCTCTCGCTTTACCTCTTCTCTTCACCTCTCTCTATCTGGAGTTCATGTTCTCTCTTATCTCTGACATGTTTCTCTCTATTATCTCTCTTTTACTTTACGTGTCTTCGTCTTTATCTGAGGTTCTCTTCTGCATAATAAACAAGGAGACTGCAGGCGACTGATGATTCATTTCTTCTGTACCTTTTCCTGTGTGTGTGTGTGTGTGTGTGTGTGTGTGTGTGTGTGTGTGTGTGTGTGTGTGTGTGTGTGTGTGTGTGTGTGTAGTAGCCGTCGTGTAAACTCTTCCATTAATATCCAGATGGAATACAATTGAATTTCTAGAAGTGAATTGAATTTATTTACTTGGGTCAACACAGGCGGTGAAAATAGAACTTAAAAAAAAATGTATTCTTTGGTTTTTTGGGGATCGGGGGGGGCGGGGCGGGGCGGGGCGGGGCGGAGGGGTGGGGCAGTTCTATAAAAGTTAAGAACCACTGTAATATACTCTTGTTATACCTGGATTGTTATATATATACGTTGTTATAGTTTACAGTAAATGGTATCCACTTCCAATACTTTCTGTTAACACTGGTTAGGTACACTGTAGGTACATTACAGTTGTACAATACTTAACAAACCATTTGATCAAAGACTATACCAACCAAATGTAAAGCCACTCAAACAACCAATTAATCAAAAGAGAGAGAGAGAGAGAGAGAGAGAGAGAGAGAGAGAGAGAGAGAGAGAGAACTAACTGATAATACACATGAATAATATAAATAATCAAAACACAACAACAACAAAAAAATAAATAAATAAACACCAACAAAATCAGAGCAAAGAAAAAAACAACAACACGCGGCTTTTAATTTGGTAAAAAGTATCCGTTAAATTTACCCAACTTTTGATAAATCTTGACCATACATCACAAACCTACTTTTTAACACTTCTCACTTATAACACTGCCACTTTACCACTCTCAACACTTAAATAAACACTTACATGACACAATTCTTACGTTACAACCAACAACACCTTAAAAATCAGCACTTATATCTCATTACACCTGTATCCATTCTCAGGTGAAACATAATGACACAGTAATTAACGTCATAAATACACCACGAGGGCAATTTACTGCTGGGACATGTTAATGGCTCAATCCTGTCATACACAAGGAGTGATTAAAATGGTTCCTGAGAGCTAACAGAGAGAGTTACAGCCATTAGTAAAAACACTAATTCGTTATTTATATCGTTATTGACACCTCCCGGGGGTTGAGTGGATCGATGAGTTGAGTTAATGAAGGGCTGATGTGTATGACGTACAGGTGCCCATTAGTGTGTATGTAAGGTAAGCGAATAGGTTAAAAAGTTACGTGTACGGAAGTTGCACGTATAGGTATGTTAAATAACACGTGCTAGTATGTTAAATAGCACGTTCAGACAAGTAAGGTTAATTATCAAGCGCAGGTAAGCAAGGTTATATAGCAAGTGTAAGCGAAACATCTGTATCCACCAGTCATCAAAAACCTACCTGAAAGCCACTAACTACAAAGCTATATTTACATCAACACAGGTCAGGGAGTAGCACACCTGGGCGATAATAAGTCTCTGCCAGGTGTGGGGAGGGGGGTGTAGGCGTGGGGGAGGGAGTGGGGGTAACAAAAAAAAAAGGTGAATGATTCAATAAAGTTATAATCGTTCCAGGACATGACGTTCTCTCGTCCATCATTCACGGGTGTCATTCAATCTCCGCGTGAGACTTTGTAATGATAAACGTTCACCTTCCAACATTAAACAGTCGTTCAGCATCATGTAAATGTGTCTTCACGGGGCAGTCATGCGCGTTCATCACGGGCCCAGCATGGCTCCTCTGACTGGTGTGGTGACTGTGTGGTGAGGTAGCTACCTATTACTAACTGGTAGAGTGATTGTGGTATGTATTCATCATCATTCCAGACTGATGAAGTGACCGAGTGAAGTATTATTGGCTAACTACGTATCACATCTGATTGAATGGCTGGCAGATTGACTGTCAGCTTTACAACCACTCTTCATTTTGATTGGATAGAATGTGTGTTGTGCTATACTGTAGACTGTGATGACTGACTGTGTTGAAGAGAACGTTTTGCAACGAAGCATCAATACTGACTGACTGGCTGAATGACTGACTGTGTGAAATGTATTTTTTTACAAATACACAAGTGACTGGAAAAGTTACTGTGTGGGAGCATAATCTTACAAGTGACTGTATGAGTAAGTGACTGTATACAACTGTCTTCCATCACAAAATACTCCAGAGTGACTGACAAAGACTCATAAGGTGGAACGCATTTTTACGAACACGTATCACTACTGACTGAAGGGGTGTGTGGGGGGGGGGGGGCAGTGACTGTATATACGAGACATTAACCTACAACCACTCACCACTCTAAACTGTGACAGAGACATGGTGTTTGTTACAAGGTAGTTACTGCAAGTCTGTTACGACCCCTCACTGTGATGGACAGACTGTAAGTGTTATACTGTCAATCAAATCCAGTTAAATCTGACTGGACGATGTGACTAAATCTGAGTGTGACGAAGTAACCGTTTACGGATCTGAGAGTCTTGAAGGCAGTGTCGAATGCTCAAAACACACACACACAAAGGTTTAAATGCATCATAAGTTAACAACATAGATTCTAGTATGCCATAAGGTCATATAGCACACCTTCCCTTTCTCAACCTATCTTTCGGTTTAATGAGAGCTATTTTTTTTTTAACTTATCCTTATCATTTTCTTTCTTATGTTACATCCTAAAAACACAATTAATCTCTTGTTTACGATCACTGTTGCCTACCGTAATTTTTATCCAGATATATATTTCTAATCTACAAACCACCATTTTTTTTACATCTTTACATCATTAATTCTAAATCCAAATTCTTCACTTTTTTTTAACCATTTCATTATATCAGTACTATAAAAATACCGATTATTTGATATTACTTTACCATTAACTTTTATTTAATCACCGTTCATTACATCTCTTTAAAATCAAAATGTCTCTGTGTGTACGCGTAATATTGGACACATCTCAACCTTGTCAAACTCCCCGCCTAACCTTAAACAGAGTAGAAAGTTTACGATTTCCTAACACCACCACCAACTTCCTCATGGCAGTAAATAGTTTGGTTAAATTTTAATATATCCGCTAATATTGTTGACCTCTCAAGCACTTTCATTTAAAATTCCTAAAAAAAAAAAAAACTTCCTTAGTTTCTCTTTTCTCTATATCATTATCTTTACTATGGTATTATTATTATTAGTAGTAGTAGTAGTTTTTGTAGTAGTAGTAGTTTTTGTAGTAGTAGTAGTAGTAGTAAATATCACCTAAAGTTTTCATCTAATTTACACTTTTTTCTCGAGGTTAAGAGACTGGAGAGTATATATTGTTTACGTGTGGAGTGTGAGGTGGTGGTGGACGTGTGTGTGTGTGTGTGTGGAGGTATATATGAAAGAAATTAATCTGACAACTCTCCCTCCTACCCTCCCTCCATCCCTCTCTCCTCCATCAGTCCCTCCCTACCTCCCTCCCTCCCTCCCTCTCTCTCCCTCCTTCCTTCCCTCTCTCCCTCCTTCCTTCCCTCTCTCCCTCCTTCCCTCTCTCTCTCCCTCTCTCTCCCTCCCTCCCTCCCTGTCCCGGTGTACACAGGCTGGGCGGGTGTGGTCACTTCAGAGGTCCAGTTAACACCATTAACACGGGGAAAGTTTAGTATTCAGACCTGTGTATCTCTTGCCCTACTTAACTTACCTGATGGTGTCGGTGTAGGTGTAGGTGTAGGTGTAGGGGAGGTGTGAGTGTGTGGGCGCAGGTGTAGATGTAAGACACAGGTGAGGGGTGTAAGACACAGGTGAGGGCGTAGAACACAGGTGAGGGTGTAAGACACAGGTGAGGTGTAAGACACAGGTGAGGGTGTAAGACACAGGTGAGGGTGAAGACACAGGTAAGACACAGGTGAGGGTGTAAGACACAGGTGAGGAGTGTAAGACACAGGTGAGGGGTGTAAGACACAGGTGAGGGGCGTAGAACACAGGTGAGGTGTGAAAGACACAGGTGAGGGTGTAAGACACACAGGTGGGGTGTAAGACACAGGTGAGGGTGTAAGACACAGGTGAGGTGTAGAACACAGGTGAGGTGTAGAACACAGGTGAGGGTGTAAAGACACAGGTGAGTGTAAGAGGTGGGTGTAAGACACAGGTGAGGGTGTAACACACAGGTGAGGGGGTAGAACACAGGTGAGGTGTAAACACAGGTGGGGGGTGTGAGAACACAGGTGAGGGGTGTAAGACACAGGTGAGGTGTGTGAGGGTGTAGAACACAGGTGAGGGGTGTAAGACACAGGTGAGGAGTGTAAGACACAGGTGAGTGGGTGTAAGGTGGGTGACTACAGGTGAGGTGTAAGACACAGGTGAGGGGTGTAAGACACAGGTGAGGGCGTAGAACACAGGTGAGGGTGTAAGACACAGGTGAGGGTGTGAGAACACAGGTGAGGTGTAAGAGGGTGAGGGTGTGAACACAGTGTGGGGGTGTAAGACACAGGTGAGGGGTGTAGAACACAGGTGAGGGTGTAGGTGTAAGACACAGGTGAGGGGTGTAAGACACAGGTGGGGGTGTAAGACACAGTGAACACAGGTGAGGGTGTGGGTAAGCACAGGTGAGGGGTGTGGGGTAAACACAGGTGAGGTGTGTAGAACACAGGTGGGGTGTAAGACACAGGTGGTGGAACACAGGTGAGGGGTGTAAGACAAGACACAGGTGAGGTGTGGTGTAGAACACAGGTGAGGGTGTAAGACACAGGGGTGTAAGACACAGGTGAGGGTGTAGGGTGAGGGGTGTAGACACAGGTGAAGACACAGGTGGGGGTGTGGGGTGAACACAGGGGTGACACAGGTGAGGGGTGTAGAGACACAGGTGAGGGTGTAAGACACAGGTGAGGGTGTAAGACACAGGTGTAAGACACAGGTGTGTGAGACGTGTATGGAGGAACTCTACGGGATAAATATATAGGGAATAGAGTAACACGTGGGGGGAGGAGGAGGAGGGAGGAGGAGGAGGAGGAGGAGGAGGAGGAGGTGGGTGGAGGAGGAGGAGGAGGAGGAGGCATTCGAGAGGAGGTTATGGGAGGTGATGGCAGGGGATGATAAGAGAGCTAAAATATGAACTAAATAAATGGGCAACTCTACGGTTTAAACATATGGGGGCGGGAGGAGCGGGGTGATTGCGCCTGGGGTGTGGGGTGAAGTAGGGGAGAGGAGGAGGGGGAGAGCTGATGGCAGGGGTGATAGTGGAGGGGGTGATTAACAGTGGGGTATTCTTATGCAGCCATCAACAGTTACAGCCATTAAGCTCTCTTAGACAAATGGCAAACATGGTAGACCTTTGATAATAACTGGGTGTGTGTGTGTGTGTGTGTGTGCTTCAGGTGTGTATGCATGCTACAGGTGTGCACGTATGCTTCAGGTGTGTACGTATGCTTCAGGTGTGTACGTATGCTTCAGGTGTGTATATATGCTTCAGGTGTGTATATATGCTTTAAGTATGTACACATGCTTCAGGTGTGTACATAAGCTAGTCCTAGTTGAGGCAGTGAGGGAGAGCGGGGGTGAGGGAGGGTGGGTGAGGTGTGGGTGTTGGTACTCTTTAATATTGATGACTTTGCGGATTACTAGATGAGCTGAGAGTCTCACCCCGTTGAGTGGATGTTGGCAAGAGCTTGTTTATATAATGTGCACGATGTATCAAGGTGAGGACGGTGAGGTGAGTGTTTACGGTGTTACAGGGATGTTGTTCCACCTACAGGGATGTTGATGTTGTTCCACCTAACTGTGAAAACTTTATCTTCATTTGGGTAACGAGGACTGTAGGGTAGTTATGAAAGTGTTAAAAGTGAGGGTGTACTTGTTAAGGGTGGTGGATATTGTGAAAGTAGGTGGAAATAAATATATAATACTTTTCAGGAAACTTTGTCTTGGATGGCACCCCGAGGTTGTAGACACTGTTTAAGCTGTGGTCTTGAACGTCTGCTGAAGAGAACCACCCACCTGATGACTAGGCAGCAGATCTTTGGTCATTAATGTTCCCTGAGCGAAAACAATAAACAAATAGATACAAAAAAAAAGTACTATAATTGACAAAAATCTTGACAGAGAACTTCAGGGAGGATTTAATCTTTTTAGGGTCTCAGGATTTTAATTGAAATGCTGAAGGTATACAGCCGTCGGGTGAACCTGCAGAAACTAACTAACTAACACCTGAATTGTTGGTTTGGTCCTCTAGTCTGTAAGTCAACAAAGGCTAAATAAACAAATTTAGTTCAGATGATAAACAAAAATTACGTTCACAGCTTGGATGAGCGAGTCAACACAACTGGTTCTGGAAATCTAGTACACGGTCCTTAGCTCTGATATATAGTCTCAAGTCTAGATTAATTGTGCAATTTAACAAACTTTTTACGTTGGCGAAAAAACTTTTAGATTTAAATACGAGTTGTGGAGCAAGTTTTCTATGTTAACTAACTACTGCGATTTTGGACGAGAGAGGCCAAGAGTAAACATTGGACGGACGAACCAAGGTTGAGGGTGACTGAAGGACCTCATGTAGGAGACTGAGTAAGGAACACACCTAGTACTGTATAAGAATATTAGATCCACAAGGTTTGGTTCCTAGAAGCAGAGAACAACTAAGGTTACACCAATTACCTGAGAATGGGCGTGGACCCATCGGTGATATTATCCAAGGCTTCACCATCTGGCTACAGTGACCCCAGGGTAAGGTTGTATCGGTCGGTCGTATCGGGGAAAATCTATATCGATACACCAATACCCATCTATAGAACTTAATTATTATCAACTGGTCACACAACGAAATAGAATCAGGTTATATTGAAGTGTGTCTATTGATGGAGTTAATATTGCGTAAATTACTAATACACTCACTATATAAGAAAGAGAACAACAAGATCTTTTTAATGAGAACAAAATAATATAATTTCTAAAAAGTTTTGAATACGTGTTATCTTGGATACATAATCAGGTTAATTAGTATATGAATAAATCACTACACTCAGGTAAACTATGTATCATCTAGGTGCCCCATGATGGTAAACTATGTATCACCTTATGTATCACTTACGTTTACACACCGACAACAGGTAAACAGGACTCATATTGTAAACAAACAGCTCTGAGCACAAAATGGACGACCACATTGTTTATACCTGGAAATAAGTGTTGTAAAAAATATCTGGATTCACGAAGAGAAAGTGATCTGATATCATTTACAGGAAGAATGACACGTATTGTAAATAAGGATATAAGAAGACCTATGGATTATTTACAGAGAGAGAGAGAGAGAGAGAGAGAGAGAGAGAGAGAGAGCAATCGTTGTAAAAAAATACTCTAAATCTATTTGTAAAAGAATGAAAAACTGGAGACAAGTACCGTTTACAACAGGAGGTAATTTTAATATGTTACATATATATAATACCTGTTTGAAGGATAATTTTAAGACTGACCCCGTTAACAGGAGTGACTTAGGCTTAGAATACATCTATTTTAATGGATAAATCTAAGGGTTGACGTTTAACAGGAGCGACAGGTGCTAGGATAAATTTTATGGGTTAACAGATATAAGGGCGTGCCGTTAACAGGAAGAAGGCGTAAGGTAAGAGGAATGAGTGGGTCAGGGGAACATGGGTGTGGTCAGAGAGGGGTGAAAGGTGACAGTAGCAGCCAGTAGTGTGTGTGTGTGTGTGTGTGTGTGTGTGTGTGTGTGTGTGTGTGTGTGTGTGTGTGTGTGTGTGTGTGTGTGTGTGTGTGTGTGTGTGTGTGTGTGTGTGTGTGTGTGTGTGGTTGTAGTAGTGGAGTGAATGTGGGTGACCTTTAGTTTTAGTGACGCCAGGTAGATCTGTGAATACCAATGATGACTGACTGACTGACTGACTCACTCACTCACTGATAGAGAAGATATGACAACCTATCCTCATTGACCTATACCACAAATAACATATGGTCAAATCTAACATATACCATCACTGTAAAACAATAAACATACACTTACTAAATAAACACCAAAGTCTTTATATACTGAGAAAACATTAATTCCGATGCAGTTAAAATGGACTAAAGAAATTTATATCGTTAAAAAAAAAAACAATAATAATTCTGATTTACCTGTAAAACTCAACTCAAGGTAAATACACAATGCAGAACAGCAATTTCCGGGACAATTAGGATGGTGGCCACGTGTCTCTCTCTCTCTCTCTCTCTCTCTCTCTCTCTCTCTCTCTCTCTCTCTCTCATGATCTTGATGTAGAGGCGGACATTCACCTACCCAAGCCAAGCCAAGCCATGAGGTGATAACATCGTGATATACTGAGTCATACACATTCTTCTCCTGTATAACGTGTGCATCTGTCACATGTGAGAGAGAGAGAGAGAGAGAGAGAGAGAGAGAGAGAGAGAGAAGAGAGAGAGAGAGAGAGAGAGAGAGAGAGAGAGAGACATGTGTGTGTGTGTGTGTGTGTGTGTGTGTGTGTGTGTGTGTGTGTGTGTGTGAACATTAGTAAAAGATTGATACACTTATCAAGAGATTAACAGACAGACAGACAGACAGACAGACAGACAGACAGACAGACAGACAGACAGACAGACAGACAGACAGACAGACAAACAGATAGACAGAAAACAACGTTACCTAAACACTACGAGATGATGTATAAATGATGTAGAAAACCTCCCCAACGCCGCCTCCAAGAACGACTCACTCACCCGGGATGATGTAAACACAGGCATCACCCCATCATGTTAAAAAACCCGGGATGATGTAAACAAAGGCATCACCCCATCATGTTAAAACACCCGGGATGATGTAAACAAAGGCATCACCCCATCATGTTAAAAACACGCGTCAACAACCTTACCTCGGACGGACAAACGGATGGACGGACAGACAGACGGACAGATATAAAAAAAACATTCTTATACTCAGAGTTAGTTTATCAAGTTCATCTTAAGGTTTAATTAACATGATAACAAGTATGAGTCACGTGATACACAGGTATGAGTCACGTGATACACAGGTATGAGTCACGTGATACACAAGTATGAGTCACGTGATACACAGGTATGACTCACGTGATACACAGGTATGAATCACCTGATACACAGGTATGAGTCACGTGATACACAGGTATGAGTCACGTGATACACAAGTATGAATCACGTGATACACAGGTATGAGTCACGTGAAACACACGTGATACACAGATTTCACACATGATTGGGCAGTGGGTGGAGGGCGAAGCAGAGGGGCGGAAGCAGTGGGGTGAAGTGAGAGGGGAAGAAAGAGGGTGAAGCAGAGGTGGGGAAGCAAAGGGGAAGAAGGAGGGTGAAGAAGAGGGGTTAAGCAGAGGGGAAGAAGGAGGGTGAAGCAGGGGGGGGGGAGGAGGTGAAGCAGGGGGAGGAGGGTGAAGCAGGGGAAGGAGGGTGAAGCAGAATTACAGACTATCAAGGGTAAGGGAGAGAGGGAGGGGAGTATACTCAAGAGAGGAGGGGAGGGCAGGGAGTATACCTGAGGGGAGGGGGGGGGAGGTAGGGAGTATACCTGGAAGGGAGGGGAGGGGAGGGCAGGAGTATACCTGAAGGGAGGAGGAGGGCAGGGAGAGTACCTGAGGGAGGAGGGAGGCAGGAGTATACCCAAGAGAGGGGAGGGGAGGGCAGGGGAGAGCCTGAGGGAGGGAGGGCAGGGAGTATACCCGAGGGAGGAGGGAGGGCAGGGAGTATACCCGAGGGAGGAGGGAGGGCAGGGAGTATACCCGAGGGAGGAGGGAGGGCAGGGAGTATACCCGAGGGAGGGCAAGGGTGAGGGGTGGTATAATGAGAAGCACCATTATACGCGCTAACGATCACTCAGCTCATTTATCAACATCAAGATCAACATAGCAGTAAGGAATTAGTACTACCACCACTACCACTACTACTACTACCACTACCAACACCACTACCATCATCTTCACCACACATACTACTCTGATCACCACCACTTTCATTACCACTATAACCAATACTAATCAACACTCATCACCACCACAATCAGCCAATAGTTCCTCATAACCACATAAACAAACAATCAACAAGACAAAACTTAAACAACCACTCAAACAACTAATCAACTAAGGGAGAGAGAGAGAGAGAGAGAGAGAGAATTCTATGACAAAAATTCACAATATTTTCGTCGTAGCAAAAAAACAATAACTCACAGGTTGTCTGACAAGCAATAAGTCCTCATTAGTGTACTGTAGAAGGAGAGTCTAAGTCTATCGTCTGTCTATCGTCTATCAAAGTGGTGTCTACAATGTCCTCTTATAGAATTTGATGACAGCCAAACCAAGAGAGACATAATCATACTGTTATCTGTAATTTGTGACATTAATTACAAAACATGTGAACATTTAATAACACGTAGAATAACATTTAAGTAATATGCCACTTCACCTCAGGAGCTAATTCATCATATATCGTTCGTCACACAATTGGTTTTCTTGTGTTTCAAATGTCAGCAACACTAGGGATTTGGAAAACAGATTTCTATGTATACCTCCTACACTAGGGTGACTAAGGGCATCACACCTCTCGTTTACTCCATCTACCAAGGAAATTCTAGTTCAGGAAATCGTCCACTGATTAACTGCGGCATTAAGGTAACACCTCACCGTCTTACTGGAAACTAATGACTTAACCCCTTGAATATGATGACTTGACGGAAAGAATATGATGACTTATATCCTATGTACAGTATATCTTCACTACTTGGCTAACGAAATATTTCACCCCCCCCTTACCCCCTCACACACCCAAAAGCACGCATGCACGCACGCAAGTACGCACGCACGCACATATATATATCATTCAGCCAATCATAATGAGGCTGTCAAGAATTTCAACAAATCAAAGGACGTGATTAATTACGGTTGTAAATAAACCCAAGTTGTATATTTCAGGGTTACGAAGAAGCGAAGGGGGGAGGTGCAAAGGGGGGAGAAAGACGTCAGTGGAGGAAGAGGAGGTGAAGAGGATAACACAGCAAAAGGAGGAAGAGGAGGTGTAAGAATGGCAGATAAGAGGTAATGAAACAAGAGACTAAGAGGAAGAAAAGAAGAATAAGTGGAGGAAGAGGTATTAAGAGGAAGAGGAGAAAGAAACATGAGTCATTATGAAGAGGAGGAGGAGGAAGAAGAGGAGTTATGAAGAAGTGTATGAAGAGGCACTAAGAGGAGAGAGAGAGAGAGAGAGAGAGAGAGAGAGAGAGAGAGAGAGAGAGAGAGAGAGAGGTGTGCTTTGTTTGACTGAGGCCTGTTTAGTGAGGTTTGTAGTATATATGTTTGTGTGTGTGTGTGTGTGTGTGTGTGTGTGTGTGTGTGTGTGTGTGTGTGCAGGAGTGTCTATATATCCGTAAATGCACACATAATCTACAAAAAAAAATATATAATAAATAAAAAAATCTTTAACAGTGCACTCAAGTCTACGAGAATATTTTTTTTTTGCGTGTGCACTAACTCACTCACTTCCACCACTCGTCTAACCACAGCTACAGTCGGTGCACAGCATTTTCATCTGAGAAGATTTATATCCCAACCTTACAAATATGTAATTACATCAACATATATCTTGTGTTTGTGCAGTCAGAAGCAAAGTTTTGAGGCACACCCCACTCCCACCCCCACCCCACCCCATCCCACTCCACTCCGCTCCACCCCACCCCACCCCCACCCCACCCCACTCTTTGTCCTAAACATAACAAAGAGAGGTGGAGAGGGGTAAGTGCGGGGGGGGGGGGGGAGTCAGTGGAGAGGGTTGGGCAGTGGTCGGGTGGAGGGGGCTCTGGAGGAGGGGGCCGGTGGAGAGGGTGAGGTGGAGAGGTGGGAGGTCGGTAGAGAGTGGTTAGGTGGGAGAGGTTAGGTGGGAGGGGTAGGTAGAGAGGGTCAGGTGGAGAGGGTCGGTGGAGAGGGTAGGGGTGGAGAGGGTTAGGTGGGAGGCTAGGTGGAGAGGGTCGGGTGGAGAGGTTAGGTGGGAGGTTAGGTGGAGAGGGTTAGGTGATAGAGTAGGTGGGAGAGGGTTAGGTGGAGAGGGTTAGTGGAGAGGGTAGGGAGAGGGTTAGGTGGAGAGGGTTAGGTGGGAGAGGGTCGGTGGGAGAGGGTTAGGGGAGGGTAGGTAGAGAGGGTTAGGTGGAGAGGGTCGGTGGGAGAGGGTAGGGGTGGGAGAGGGTAGGGTGGAGAGGGGTAGGTGGGAGAGGGGTAGGGGTGGAGAGGGTAGGTGGAGAGGGTAGGTGGAGAGGGTAGGAGAGGGTTAGGTGGAGAGGGTTAGGTGGAGAGGGTTAGGTGGAGAGGGTTAGGTGGAGAGGGTTAGGTGGATAGAGTAGGTAGAGAGGGTTAGGTGGAGAGGGTTAGGTGGATAGAGTAGGTAGAGACGCTAGTTGTTCGTGAGTCAAGTAATTTATCGTCTGTTTACAGGTGAACGCAGGTAAAAAATATCACCTTTCCTCTCACTTTTTATAAAATCAATCCCACTCTCCAGGTAAAACAAAGGTGTTCATCATGCACACGTACTTGTTGCAATTAAGGTGTGCTTTGTGCAAAAATATCAATACCCAAAAGCATGGTGGGTTTTGCAATTATTTCCTAGTCAATACTGAATTACGTTGCAGAGAGAACTTTATTTTGCTAATTCATGTGCCACAATTACGTAACACTCACACTATGTTACCAGCGATGATCGATACCTATTAGATACATTATTTAATGGTAGTTAAGAGTATACGAGATTTTTTTTTTCCTTATTCCAAAAAGTATTGTAAATATTACTTCAGAGTAAATGTGTTTTATAACGTCAAACAAAAGATTGAAAGTAATAATATTTTCTCCAGGTTAACGTATGATGAAAGGCTTTATATGGTGATAAAACTTTGGCCGAAAAGAAGACCGACTTATGAGTTACAGACCTAAGGCGGAAAGTAGGGGAGAGAGAGAGAGAGAGAGAGAGATGACTTACGCATATGGCTAGAGACTGACAGAATAAAGATACCAGCCTCTTCACACCCTCACCTTTACATAAATTCTGATTACATAGTGTGAGGCATGACTGGTGGTTATATAGTGTGAGGCATGACTGGTGGTTATAGTGTGAGTGTATATAGTGTGAGGGCATGACTGGAGGTTATATAGTGTGAGGCATGACTGGTGGTTATATAGTGTGAGGCATGACTGGTGGTTATATAGTGTGAGGCATGACTGGTGGTTATAGTGAGCATGACTGGTGGTTATATAGTGTGAGGCATGACTGGTGGTTATATAGTGTGAGGCATGACCGGTGGTTATATAGTGTGAGGCATGACTGGTGGTTATATAGTGTGATGCATGACTGGGGGTTATATAGTGTGAGGCATGACTGGTGGTTATATAGTGTGAGGCATGACTGGTGGTTATATAATGTGATGCATGACTGGTGGTTATATAGTGTGAAGCATGACTGGGGGTTATATAGTGTGAGGCATGACCGGTGGTTAGATAGTGTGTGGCACTAACCTAACCTCACCCAACCTAACCTAACCTAACCTAACCATGTCAGTCCAATATTCCTTTACCTTTCAACTTTTTGAAAATATCTCGACGTATTATTTAATTTCTTGATTTTCTTCCGTTCTCTCTAAGTGCAGCCAAGTATGCACCAGTGGACGGTCTACGTTTTCTTTTTACCAACACTGGAGTACCTCAAGGCTCAGTTCTGGCTCCTACCATCTTCTTACTGCACATTAATGACCTAGTCAACCCCCCCCCTCCAGCACTACACTGTCCTTTGTTGATTAGATTAACCTACATTGAGTTTGTCTTACTGCTCTAATGCCCATGCCCAGTCTAGTCTCCCAGTAGTTCACCTAAATACTACAACTGCCTTGAACACACACACATACATCTTGGTTCATGTCACAGCTGGGTACAAATAACCTCATTGCATTTAATATATCCAAAACACACACACTTGCTGTCTCTCACACACACACAAAAAAGATGATTACCAAGCCGCCACTCTCACTCACTAAGATCGTCACTATACGAGCCACCAGTGTGATCCTCGACCTTATATTAACTGGTAAACTCTCCTGGAACCACCACATTTCCAACATTGTAAAGAATGTGTCCAAAAAACTTGGCTTCTTCTTCTGGTCTCCTTCATACTTAACTTCTGCACAACTTTTTTGTCCTGAACAGCAGCCAGTATGTCTGCCCTTGCGTGGCATATTACTTTCGTGTGTGAGGTGGTGTTGTTCCGTCCTTCTTATTACTGTTAAACAAAATACAGTCAAGAACTATTTACTTCATTAGCGACCAGTCCCACCACTTCCTCTCCTCTATATCTGACAGTACGTCTCTTCACCTCCTTGCTATCATCACTGTTTCCATGGTCTGTGTGCCGTGATAGCCAAGCCTCTTGTAAACAACAGTCTCAACACACCTAGTTCCCTGACGTATCTCCCCCTAATCCATGCAAGTTTCCTTTAGTCAGGTCTCCTTATTAGTTACCTCCTTCATCCCTCGCCCTTATCGACGGTGAAACTAACTTCTCTCTCACGTCATTCCATCAACTTATAACCTATACAGTTATTTAGATATATTAAATGTGCTCACCTCTTCATTATACACACACACACATTTCCACGATGAACCAGAGGCAAGTTCAGCTTTTCTTTAAAACGTTTTGTCATTAAGTATTTCCCTTCAGAGGACACACTACCAGGTCTACCTCCCTTAATCCACCACACTGTGTATGGAAAAAGACGCAAGAACACTGGTGGTAGCCGCAAGGACACCCGTAGAAACCAGACACAAAGACACTTGGAGAGACGGACCACACAGATACAGACAATCAAGGAGAGAAGCAGACAGATAGACACATACAGACTGACAGACAGACAGACAGTACACCAAGGACCACTTAGACCATGACACAATATAATAAAACTGAGCAAGGTGTGTACGGTCGCCTGTGATAATGACGGCCCCAGCACAAAACACAACTACTGCTTTCCTTACCAACTGTGTAATTTCCTTCTTTTTTTTTTTTTTGCCCGAGTCAGTTCAACCACCGCAGCAGCTTAACTACATAACTCGGCCAGTGAATGTGTTTGTCGCCTGAGGTGGTATGTGATTGACTTCACTCTCCAGGTATTGGACACCTAAATCATCCCACCCCCGAGAAATATATATCCCAATACTATTTTTAACAGTTCCTTTCCATCAAAAATATTGCCATTTAAGTGAGTAAAACAATGGCGACTGATTATACCCGAATGATATGTTTTTTCTTTCTTTAACGGTGTATCAATAGGAGGGAGTTAATGACCAGACAGCATGCAGTGTTGCGGGACGGAAACAATAAGGTGTCAAGGTGTTCTCTCGCCTTTATCTTAATGGGGATATTTCATGATTCATAATTCTATAGTCAATAGTTAAGATTATGGTTTTGTTCTTAGAGTTTTTTTTTGTTATTTTGTCGATACAGCGTAAAAATTATGATGGGGGAGTACATTTATATGGTGTGTGTGTGTGTGTGTGTGTGTGTGTGTGTGTGTGTGTGTGTGTCCTTAAAATAATGCTCGGAAAAAATACACTCCACAAAATGTTTTATTTCTCTTTGCTTTATTTTAATGCCAAAGCTTGTAAGTTTATTTTCACACCACCTGTTCAGTGTAAGCCTCTCTACCACCAACCACTGCTCGTATTCTAACAGCTTGATTGATCATCACTCTTGGGAAAGTTTCAAGAGGAATATTTCAAATTTCACGTCGGATATAATTTATATAGAAATTAAACATGTGTACACAAGATAGAGAATTCATACAACAGGAAAAATGTCACACACACACCCACACACACACACACACACACACACACACACACAGAGGAAACAAAGGAACATCGATTCCCACAGGTTGTAAAATGGATGGACCAGACCTTCCCCCTCCTGACGTCACTGTTACCAAAATAATAATAATAATAATAATAATAAAATAAACTAAAAAATAAAAACCCTTGGGTCTGGCCACTCCGTCGATGCATCAAAACTCCCGACATTTTTGCCCACTTAACCTGAGTCTTCTCTGGGCCGAACGAGGGTAAAAAAATACGCTTGAATTAGGAACGTCAAAAACCAGATGGATTAGTTTTAAAAAAATGACCCACGACGGAGGTGTCACCGAGGGAGGAGGGGAGGGGGAGGGGGGTGGTGGTGGTGGTAGGGGTTGGTTGGTTGGCTGTAATGTTCCCTCCTCCCTCCTCCTCCCTACACACACATGCGACACTGATGGATGTTAGGATGCTTGGATGTTGGTGCTGTAAGGTGTCCCCCACACAAGACGCTATTGGATGTTGGAAAGTTACAGGACATTTAGGATTACCTGGATACATGCGCCTTCCCTCGTACCAATGTGATTTTTCTTAAGATCGTGCATAGAGTTAATCTTTATCTCTCTATCTCACTTTCTTTCTTTCTCTTAATCCTTATGAAGTTATTGTACATCGTATAACACTCACCTCTCTCTCTTACTGACCCAGGTGTGGGCTGGGAGATCACCCCATTCATACGTTCAATTGATTTCTGAATGATTCACTTATCTGGGAATTTTCTAAACTAATACTCAGAATCGTAATTTCAATTTGACTTGTGAATTTACATACGAGTTTTTTTTAATTATATTCTTAAAACTAAAAGAAACCATATAACGTTTTGGTGCTGTATTAGCAAGACTGATGCCCATTGGTGGACTTTTACCAATAGCAAAGGAGGATGTCTTGTGACGTCACGAAGCATTGGCCAATAGGGAACCATTTAAGGACGAGAGTTAACTGAATACGTCATCGATATTGATACATGAAACAAAGGTGCCAATAACCTTGCAGGTCTGGCTGATATATACCTAAATATATGCACGCACGCACACACACGCACGCACACACACGCACGCACACACACGCACGCACACACAACATAACGTATACAACTAAAGACCACACAAATCAAAACATCAGATTATATATAAATTTCGGTAAATATATTTATTATCCAGTATGAATATAATTTCTAACTTAATATTCCTCAACAGGAGAGAATTTAATATACCTTCATATTTCAATTAAGTTGGCCGGATACTGGAGAAGCCACGCGAGTGAAGGCAGAAACACGAACTAGAAATATATTACCAGAGTCTTACAGCTTAATCACACATCTGTTACTTCACGGTACAGCTAACATCATTCCCTTCTCACTCATACACCTCCTGAGTGTTCGTAGTTAGTGGTAGTTAGAGCGTCTAGGTACTCGATAACAGAGGAGGTTCACTGTATCGAAGTTTGTAATCCTCTACTCCCCCCCCCCACCCAACCAGCCCACCAGCCCACCAGCCCACCCCCATGGATCAATCTGGCGCATCACGGCTGATTATGTTTCCGTTTTTGTGCAGCTAAACTGTCATGGCAACGGGATTGATCAGTAATCTAGGATGGGGGATGCGCTAATCACCTTTCCGAGAGTTGGGATGATGGAGGTCTGGTCGTCAGGGAAACGCAGACAACACTATGTACCTGATTGCATTCCTCTGATGGACGGACGAGCCTAGCCCCTCCTCCTGAACTTGGCGTATAATATGAGTCGAACGATAACCCCTCCCCCTCTTCCATCCTCCCCCCTTCCTCCCCCGAGTATTGTGAGAAAGAATGAACAAAAGTTGAGGACTAAATGGCGTAGAATTTACGTCGAGACTCTAATATCTTCCCTTCATTTTAAAAAGAGTCAATACGAATATTATTTTAACCTCTTCTTACATAACTTACAAGAGACTTACAAACTTACACGTAATTATATAGCTTGTGAAGATAGTGCTATCCTTACAACAGAGATGTTTTCCATCAGTCTGTCTGTCTGTCTGTCTGTACGCGCACAATACATACACATATAAATAACGTTCTGTACCATCACACACACACACACACGCACACACACACACACGGTTCCACATTTTTTATTATCTCAGTCTGGCCAAATAACCTGACCTTCCTGACCTAATTGATAGTCTTTTACGCGCTTGAGGGAGTTGTATATTTTTTGTTCTGTGGTTTGATCAGAGTTAGAAGAATTATGCATTGTTTTTAGGATAGTGGTAGAGGTTGTAGTGGTGAGTGGTGGTAGTGGTGAGTGGTGGTGGTGAGTGATGGTGATAGTGGTGAGTGGTGATGGGTTGTGGTAGTTGAGGCCGAGTGAAGGTGTTAATAAGATGTTTATAGGATGTTGCAGGTGTTTAAAGAATGTTTATATGGTGTTACCGATGTTTATAGTGTGTTTTCATAGTGTTTCAGGTGTTTAAAGAATGTTTATATGGTGTTACCGATGTTTATAGTGTGTTTTCATAGTGTTTCAGGTGTTTAAAGAATGTTTATATGGTGTTACCGATGTTTATAGTGTGTTTTCATAGTGTTTCAGGTGTCTATAGAACGTCTACACGGTGTTGCAGGCGTTATGTGTACGTCGCTGTACCTCTGGTGGAGTTAAGTCGCTGTTGTGTCTTAGTTAAAGTGAGTTATTGGACATTATACGCACAAAAACAAACACCCAGACATGCATTCAAAGGCAATCAAACACACACACACACACACAATGAAAAAAACAAAAATAAGGACAAATAAAGGTGTTGACACATATGATAGTGTGTTAGTACAAGTGGGTTGTAATAACACTACTCGCGTAATACCTGTCATGTTATGCCTTTTATACACACACACACAGTAATCACACCGAACAGATGAATACCAAAAGTAACACACACAAAAAAAAAAACACAGGAAGAAAAACAAGAGAGGAATTTATGTGTGTGAATGATGATAATTTAACCAACTAAACACACACGCATGCTGATAACCAATACTACCTCTCTGTTGTTAGCAAAATACATATCCTAACAATGGATTAAGTGAAGGATATACAAAAAAAAAAAATAACAACTACGAGAAGAACAGGATAGTAATAAGGATAATAAAGTAATGGTGGACTATCATATAATTCACCTTTAAGGAAGAACATACATACAAGGAGACAGGATAGTAATTTCCCGATATGAAACTGGCAATTGGTCAAGCCATACATAGAAAGCCAATCAGTAGACATTTAGACATGACGGCCAGTAACTACATAGTCAAGTGAAGATAGCCGGGTAATAAGTATATGCTTAAGTAGTGGTCACCCCCAGGTAGTAGTGGTAGTTGGTAGTGAAGATGGTGGTAGTTAGGAAGAAGTAGTTGTTAACCCGGGGGTAAACATTACAACCTCCACCTGATACTTAACACGGGGTAAACATCAACAATACTAAGTTATAGTTGGATTAACCATCATAATCGTCATTTCATAGCCCCTAGCCCCTTATCAGCCTCCAGCCCCTTACTAGCCCCCAGCACTCTGACCCTTGCCCCTCACCCTAACCTAACTTCTACCCTTACCGAAACCCCTAACCCATTTCCCTAGCTCTTACCATAACCCCTACCCCCTACACTTAACCCCTACCCCCTACACTTAACCCCTACCCCCTACCCCCCCCCTCCCCTTCCCTGCACCTTTATTACGGGGAAATTAATTCTTTATTGATTCAATTTTATAATACAGGAGGGGTGAAGGGGAGGGGGGATGGGGAGAGGGGGAGGGGAGGGTGGGGAGGGGTGGAGGGGGAGGAAGGGTAGAGGAGACAGGAAGAGAAGGATCAGGGGAAAGGAATAGATAGGAAGGAGAGGGGAGAGAAAGAATGGACAAATGAAGGGAAAATGAGAGGATGTGGGGAGGGGAGAAGAGAAGGTAAGGGAGAAGAGACGGTAGGGGTGGCGAGGTGAAGGGGAGAAGGGAGAGGGAGGTTGGGGAGAGGGAGGGGAAGTGAGAGAAATAGGGGAGTAAGCAGTTATGGGGAGAAGGGAGGGTGTAGGTGAGGGGAGAGGGCAGGATGAAATGGAGGGGAGAGAAAAGAATGTAAGGGCGAGGGGAGGGGAGGATAAGGATTAAGGGAAGAGGAGGAGAGGGAGGCTTAGGGTGAGGGGAGGGTAAGGGTGAAGGGATAGGGATGAGGGGTGAGGAGAAAGGCTAAGGAGGGATGAGGGGTGGTCTTGGAGTGAGGGAGGAATAATGGTCAAGGGGGGATGAGAGAGGGATGAGGGAGGGAGAGGCGGGACATAAGGGTAGGGGGTTTCCAGTATCAGGTTGAGGCAGAGTGAAGCCCTGAGTGAGGGGAACAAGAAGCCTTCCTGGGTATTGCTTCTCTTGATTACAAACACTGGATATATTATTATTGCCTCTCTGGACGTGTGTCGGGGTGTCTGAGTGTGTGTGTCTGGAGTGTGTGGGGTGTCTGAGTGCGGTGTGGGGGGTGTCTGAGTGTGTCGGGGTGTCTGAGTGTGTGTCGGGGTGTCTGAGGTGTGTCGAGGTGTCTCTCAGTGTGTGGGGGGGGTGTCTGGAGTGTGTGTGTTGGGGGTGTCTGGAGTGTGTCGGGGGCGTCTGAGTGTGTGTCGGGGGTCTGAGTGTGTGTCGGGGTGTCTGAGTGTGTGTCGGTAAGTGTCTGAGTGCGTGTCGGGGTGTCTGAGTGTGTCAAACCTGAGTGTGTGTCGGGGTGAGTATCTAAAATGTTTGTCTATTATTCAGACTAACTGTTTCATACAACTTCTAAACGACGAACCCAATATCCACAGTAACTGGCGCCTATAACCAATCTAACAACATCAGACAGTCAGTGTAGAATCGCTAAGAGGCAGTGAAATATAGCCAAGGGCCTTATATAAAACACACCCATTCGCCTCGCTGCTCTATTAAAATCCCGTAATATTTGCATCAAGAACCAATTTGCGTTTCAGTAATTGGGATTATATTTCACGTATAGGAGAGAACCTGGACGTAATTATAAATCTTTGTCATTTATGGTGGTGAGGGTAGGAGGGGAGAGGGGATGAGGGGAGGGGAGGGGGGTTGAGGGAGGGGAGGGTGAGGGAAGCAGAGGGGGTGAGGAGGGAGGGGTGAGGGAGGGAGGGGTGAGGGGAGAGGGGTGAGGGGTGTATATACAAAAATAACAGCATTATAATAAGACAGAAAGACTTTTAGAAGGTTTGGTGTCATTTATATTGTTTTAAGGGGGAAGAGCTTGTTCGGGGTGTATCAAGAGATGGTGGAGACGGGGACTACTACTACTACTACTACTACTACTACTACTACTACTACTACTACTACTACTACTACTACTATCAATAACAATGGATGAAGGGATAGGAGAAAGGGAAAGAGGAGGTGGAGAAAAAGGAGAGGAGAAGGAGTAAGAAGAGGAGATGCAATGGAGGATAATATGAGGGGATAGAGAAAGAAAATGTCGGAAAAGAGAGGAAGAGGAGGAAGAAGAAGAAGGAGGAGGAGGAAGAGAAAAAGGGAGGAGGAGGAAGAGAGAAAAGAGAAGGGAGGAGGAGGGAAGAAGAAGGAGGAGGAGGAAGAGAGAAGAAGGAGGAGGAGGAGGAGGAAGAGAGAAAAAAGGAGGAGGAGGAAGAGAGAAAGAGAAGCGAGGAGGAGGAAGAAGAAGGAGGAGGAGGATGAGAGAAAAAGGAGAGGAGGAAGAGAGAAAAAGGAGGAGGAAGAAAGAAAAGAAGGAGGAGAGGAAGAAGAAGGAGGAAGAGGAAGGGAGAAGAAGGAGGAGGAGGAGGAGGAAGAGAGAAAAAAGGAGGAGGAGGAGGAAGAAGAGAGAAAAATAATAAGAAGAGAGAGTAGAGAAACCTTACTCAATAATAATAATAATATCATCAATTCCCCAACACACAGTAAACAAGACGAAGACAAATCATGTCACACCTCATTTACTTTGTTGTGTCACTCCCACAATACTGGAGACAACAGGTAATGTACGTCTTTATAATCACCTAAAACGACACAAAACACCTCCACGACACACACACACACAAACACACACACACACACACACACGCACACGCACACGATCCGTCACTGTGAAGGATGGTCGTGGGGCATCGGACCTCAAACGCGCCACCAAATTTTCAACAACTTGGTGAAAACTGACGCTGGGATACATTAGTTACCCTTAAGAACATCCATTACTTTCGCGTTTTCTTCAGCAATTAGTTACGCTCTGTTACCTCGCTTTGTGTGTGCGTGTCTGTGTCTGTGTGTCTGTCATCTACCGCCTCAACAGCAAACTTTCAACGAATGGTACAGGGATCTCTCAATTGGTTGGGTTAAAAACGTCTTTATTTTATAGTCATCAGCCCAAGATTCTCTCTGTCTCTTTCTCATTTTGTCTCTCACTGTCTCTCCTCATTCTATCTGTTTTTTATCTTCCCTTTATCTCTCTTATGTTCTCTCTCTCATTCTCTTTCATCCCCCCCTCTCTCTTCCTCCTACACACATACACACACACACACATACAGATACATACATACACAAAAATTTCCCTAGAGTCGGTAATTTACCTCAGTGAGACAGAGACGTGGGCATTAGTAACCCCGTCACCTCACCATTTGTAAAACTTCCCCCCACAAGACGAGTTTTACAGGGGAAAAAAATACCTGAAGTGGCGCTGATGGGGAATTTTTGTCGAATAAATGTCAAGTTTGATGTCTGCCACCTTGTTTGTGTGTTGTAAGTGGCGGGGGAAGACGGGGAGGTGGTGGGGGAAGACGGGGAGGTGGCGGGGGAAGACAGGGAGGTGGTGGGGGGAAGACAGGGAGGTGGTAAAGACGGGGAGGCGGTGGGGAAGACGGGGAGGTGGAGGGGGAAGACAGGGAGGTGGTGGGGAACATTAGGGGAGGTGGGTGGGGGGGAAGACGGGGAGGGGAAGAGAGGTGGTAGGGGGAAGACAGGAGGCGGGGTGAGGGGAAGACAGGAGGTGGTGAGGGAAGACAGGAGGTGGCGGGGGAAGACGGGAGGTGGAGTGGGGAAGACGGGGAGGTGGCGGGGGAAGACAGGGAGGTGGTGGGGGGGAAGACAGGGAGGTGGTGGGGAAGACAGGAGGTGGTGGGAAGACGGGGAGGTGGTGGGGGGACACAGGAGGTGGCGGGGGGGAAATATCAGAGGTATGGGAAGACGGGAGGTGGTGGGAGAAGACAGGAGGTGGTGGGGGAAGACGGGGAGGTGGTGGGGAAAATGCTGCCAGATGCTGCCCAGAGGAGTGAGGGGGGGGAAGAGGAGGAGTAGGGAGAGAGTGAGGGAAGGAGAAGAATGGAGGAAAACTGAGGAGGAGGAGGAGGAGGAGGAGGAGGAGGAGAAGGCTAGAAGAAGGGAAAGGAGGAGGACAAAGGCAAGGAGGAGGAGAAGGAGTGACGGATGGAGGAAAGGAAGAAGAGAGACAGGGTGAATAAATGTATAATGAGGGATTGCGAGAAGAGAAAAGAAGAGAAGAGAAGAGAAGAGAAGAGAAGAGAAGAGAAGAGAAGAAGCAACACAACAAGATAACGAGTCTATCATCTTCTGCCTTCATCATCACATCTCACCTGTTCTCACCTTCAACACCATCACCTGTCACACACACACACACACACACACACACACACACACACACACACACATACATCCTATTTATTATGGAGATGAGGCTTAAAACAACGTTGTTAACACTGACTACAAGGTATAGGCGTAGGAGGAATGACCTGTGAACCTGGGAAACATAACAGGAGGAGGAGGAAGAGGAAGAAGAGGAGGAGGCGGAGGAGGAGGAAGAGAGGAGGAGGAGGAGGAGGGAGGAGGAGGAGGAGGAAGAGAGGAGGGAGGAAGAGGGAGGAGGAGGAAGAGGGAGGACGAGGAAGAGGAGGACAGAGGGGAAGAGGAATATAAATAAGAGCTTATGTCAGGGGAGGGGAAGCAATGGAAGGGCTAAGGATATCAGATAAGCCTATTTACTCTGGTTTATGGCGGGTGGGTGTGTGCGGGGGGGGATGGAAAGGGGAGGAGCAGGCGAAATGGGAAAGGGGAGAGTGGTAGAGTGAGGGGAGGAAGCGGAGGCGTGGAAGGAAGAGGAGCAGTAATGGAAGGGGGGGGAGAGGGGAATTGGGGGAGGGTAGGAGGTTATAGGGGAGAGGAACAGAGAGGGAATGGGGAAGAGGAGAGGGGAAGTGTGGGAATGGGGAAGGGGAGAGGAGAGAGACTGTAAGAAAGGTGTTGAAGATGAGGATTTTGGAATTTAAGAAAACAAGGGTGATGATGGAATGGGAGGGAGGGAAGGAGGGAGGAAGAGAGGGAGGAGACGGTGAAAGGAGGAAGAAATAGAGGGAGAAAGAGAAATAGCAATAAAGGATAATAAAGATAAAATAAATATATATATAGAGAGAGAGATAAAAGGAGAGAGATAGAATATGAGAATAATTATTTTTCTTTTCATTTAAGGAGATAAAAATCGGGAAATTTCAATCCATCGAGAACTAAAATATTTCCGAAACTCAACAATAAATTGACCAAGTTTTCAGATACACCGCCCCTCCCCCTCCCTCCCTCCCGATATCACCCTCCCGATATCACTCTCCAGTTATCGGTGTGAAATTCGTATCGGAGACAAATTTTCTTGAGATATATGAAACAAAACAAACGTAAAAACTGAAGCACAATCTTTTTTTTTTAACTTGATGGTTGAAGAAGAATAGGATAATAAAGGAGGAATTAAGCAAATGAAAAGAAATTAAGAGAATATAGAGAAACAGAAAGTATAAGAAATGACGAGAATAAGAAAAATGGATAAAGAAGAATAGACGGAATGTGGTAAAGATGATGAGACAGAGAATGTTGAAAGGGTGAGTGGTGATGGTGGGTGGTGATGGTGGGTGGTGATGATAGGTGGGTGGTGGAGGCAGGAGGTATATAGGTGGGTGGTGGTGATGGTGGTAGTGGTCAAGGAGGAAGAGGGAGGTGGGTGTTAATTTATAGGTAATAACTATCACAGCCTGTTAAGGTGGGGGGTTTATCTTGCCCACCCACCCATCCACCCACCCTATCACCAACCCCCCCTTCCTCCCACTACTCCCCCACCTCCCCCCGCCTCACACTCAACCCCCCCACACACACACACTCGAACACCCCCAACACGGGCACAAACCCCCCAATAAATGTGTCATATTACAAGCTCTTGCTGGCTGGTGTTTTAACCCAGTGTCAGTACTGTCCAAGCTTAACCCCTTGAGGATGATGATTTAACCCCTTGAGGACGATGATTTAACCCCTTGAGGATGATGATTTAACCCCTTGAGGATTATGATTTAACCCCTTGAGGACGATGATTTAACCCCTTGAGGATGATGATTTAACCCCATGAGGACGATGATTTAACCCCTTGAGGATGATGATTTAACCCCATGAGGACGATGATTTAACCCCTTGAGGATGATGACTTAAACCTTTGAGGATGATGACTTAAGGGGATTAAGTTATCGTACATAAGAGGTTAAGTTATCGTACATAAGAGGTTATTTTTCGTACATAGGAGGTTAAGTTATCGTACGGAAGAAGTTAAGTTATCGTACGTAAGAGGTTAAGTTATCGTACATAAGAGGTTATTTTTCGTACATAGGAGGTTAAGTTATCGTACGGAAGAAGTTAAGTTATCGTACGTAAGGGGGGAAAAATACCTCACCCAAGGGGCTAATTCGTTAAACTAAAGGGGCTGGTATCTTACTAAAGGGGAAGATAAAGGGGGTGTCAAGAGCGAGGGAGGTCATTAAAGTGATTTAAATGGGTTTTACGCGCATTTAACAGCATGTTTTTATCCTTGTATGAGACTGGTGAAGGAACAATGTAGGAGGTTTGGCCAATCACAAGACATCTCTGCACTGACGTCATGTACCTTAATGTGAAATATCGGCTTCATTGTCTACCGCGAGAGAGAGAGAGAGAGAGAGAGAGAGAGAGAGAGAGAGAGAGAGAGAGAGAGAGAGAGAGAGAGAGAGAGACTCATAATATTCAACGGGCGAGGAAAAATACATCATTGTCAATCACACTTTTTTTTTACTACATATATACACACACACACACACACACACACACACACATACACACACACATTGCAATGTGCAGCAGGTGCAGTGTGTCTAAGTGTCTGGTGCGTTGGCATGGTGTTTGCTGCAACACAGGAGGAAGTCACCACGGTATAAGTTTTCTACTCTCACACTTACCAACACTCTAGTAAGCTTAGAAACACACACACTGATCCCCTGTTTGTTTACGAGTGTGTGTGTGTGTGTGTGTGTGTGTGTGTGTGTGTGTGTGTGTGTGTGTGTGTGGGGTGTGTGTGTGTGTGTGTGTGTGTGTGTGTGTGTGTGTGTGTGTGTGTGTGTGTGTGTGTGTTAAACTACTGATACAATTAAATGTCTTATACACATCATCACTACCGACCATTATCATCCTCAGCAGTCATCATATTCTTACTGGTCATCATACATTATAATTATCCATCATCATCACCTCACCACGCCCCCTCACCACGCCCCCTCACCACACCCCCTCACCACGCCCCCTCACCACGCCCCCTCACACCCGTAAGTGAACATATACAATTAGTTAACATGAATGTGAAAATCGTCTCTATATAAACAGGAAGTAAAGGTCATTGTGAGACACTTGAGTTGAAACTACCGTGAGAAGGGAGGGAGAGGGGGTGGGGGTGGGGGGATGGTGGTGTTGGGGGTGATGGGGGTGATGGTGGTGATGAGGGTGATGGTGGTGATGGGGGTGATGGTGGTGATGGTGGATGTTAAGATCGGGCATTGTGGCGCTAGGGCATGGTGGCGGCCAGGGCGTGGTGGCGGCTAGGCGTGGTGGCGGCTAGGGCATGGTGGCGCCAGCTGGCGTGGTGGTGGCGGCTATAGGGCATGGGTGGCGGCTACGGCATGGTGGCGGCTAGGGCATGGTGGCGCTAGGACGTGGCGGCTGGAGACGTGGCGGTGGTATAGGGCAGGATGAGAGAGAAGGTTCCCACGGGGTAGGTGGTGAGCGCTGCAGTTAAGAAGCTGATGTGTCTCCGTTCACCTAACACCTTGCTCCCGTCTTTATGGGTGTCTCCATTTCTAAACTCTCTTTCTTTTCTTTTCTCTCTCTCTCTCTCATCTTCCTGCTCTCCCATTCATTCTACCTATGTATTCTTCTTCCTTTCTTCCTATTTCTCCTTCGTCGATAATCCTCCTATATCCTTCCTCTTCCTTCTTTAGTACTTCCCTCTTCCTTCCCTCCTTCCTTCCTTCTCTCCTTCTCAATTAATCCAACTATCTGCCTCAATAGACCTAAGATGGCGTCCAAGATGGCGCCGTAACTAGCCTGAGACTACAGTATAACGACTTGATTCACTGTCCGTACTGAATGTTCATCTTAATACTTAGTAGTAGTGGGGACAGACAGACAGACAGACAGACAGACAGACAGACAGACAGACAGAAACAGACAGACAGACAGACAAAAACAGACAGACAGACAGACAGACAGGCGGACAGACAGAACATTACAGAACTAGAGAAGAGAAGAAGGAAAAATAAAATAAGAGAAGGTAAGAATAGAGATGAATGATAAGATAAAGAGAATTGAGGAGAGAGAGAGAGAGAGAGAGAGAGAGAGAGAGAGAGAGAGAGAGAGAGAACACACACACACACACACACACACCAGTATAACGTTACCATCCGTCACACCACCACAAAGTTTAACAGCTGTTAGTAATCTCTAAATTGTTCTTATATTCCAGTGACCAAATTATACGTTCTAGCATCACATATAAGAGTTGCTCTATAACACACACACACATATATACATGGTAGGTATAACGAATTTGGAAGAACCTAGGAGACTTTGAGTGAGTGAGTGAGAGAGTGAGTGAGTGAGTGAGTGAATCCCCTTATAAGAGCCACCTGTACGTTCTTTTGTCTTATTCTAGTCGTTCTTGGTCGTTCTGGTCGTTCTTGTACGTTCGTTGTCTTATTCTAGTTCTTTTTTATACGTCCTTTTGTTTTATACTAATCGTTCTTGTACGTTCTTCTTTTACCCTCTATTTCACATTTTTATCCTGGTCTTCTTCTAAAGCTACCATCATTATCACCTTGTTCTTTATTTGTCCTTTTTACTTTTATTTCTTTTCGTGTTCCTTCTCTTCACCTTAACACACTTTGAGTCTTCTTTTGTATCTCCTTCTTCTTCCCTGACACTTGTTATGTCTTCTCTTATGTCCCTCATTTCGTCTCCATTGTTACCATTTTTTCCTTCGTGTCTTTACTTGACAAAAAAAAAATCTCTCACCGTAATTCTTTGTTCCTCACCTCTAGTTGTCTCTCATCTATTCTAATCTTGTTTTATTTCTCACTTAAGTCGTCTCTTCATTTATTTCATTCCTCCTTTCTTCTCTTCCTTTAGCTCTCTCCCTCTCTTCCCTTTCCCTCCTCGCCTGTCACCTTTCCCTCCCTCCCTGTCATCGCTAAACACTTTCCTTTTGCTTTTTGTCTCGCATTTTTTTCTCCCGTGCACAAGGAGTTTCTCTCCCCGCTAACGAGGAAGCCGCAAGCACCCCTTGGACTTGTCTTCCTTCCTACCTTCCTTTATTGTTCCTCTTCTCCTATTTTTCTCGGTTAGCACTAATGAGTTGTACCTAGGGAAGGGGACGAATGAGGGAGGAAAGGGTAAGGGGGATGGGGAGGGGCGGGGAGGGGAGAGGAGGGATAGAAGGAAGAGGAGAAGACAGAGGTGTAGGGTAGGTTGTAAGCGGTTAGGTAGGTTCCTGAAATATATGTATATGTTGATCTTACACGAACGCTTTCCCGCATTTAATACAGATTCAGTCGGATTCTTACCACGAACTCTTCCACAGGTCCTCCTCACTGGTCTCCGTGATGTGTGCTGGATATCTTAACTTTATTGTCTCATTAGGTTAGGTTAAGTTAAGTTAGGTTAGGTTAGGTTATATGAAGACACGTGAGAACATTACCCTCATCTTTCTCTTCCTTCCTCCCGCCTCTCTTCCCCCTACACCCCCTCCCCCCCTCCTCCTTCTCTTCCTAGCTGAGAGACAAACAGGATGGCCACTACCTCCTCCCCCTCCTGGCTGAGACACACACACGGGATGACCACCACAGCTCCTGCGGGTCGTAATCGCTAAGGCAATCCATCTTGCTTCTCATTATTTGCGGGATTTGCTGTTTATCTCAGGCTGTAAATCTGCCTACGTGCAGCATCCAGCAGGTGGGGGATAGGGGTGAGGGAGAGGGGGGGGGAAAGGTGGGTAGATGGGCATAGGTGGGTAGGTGAGGTGGTCGAGAAGGATGTGGGTGGGGAAGGAGAGGCGGAGGGGGAGGAATATGGTAAGAGGTGGGAGTGGGTAGCCGAGGGGGGAGAGGTGGGTAGCCGAGGGGGGGGAGAGGTGGGTAGGATGGGGAGAGGTGGGTAGGCGAGGGAGGGGGGGTAAATGGTGATATGTCTGTAGATGAGGGCAGGTGAGGGATGAATGTGATGAAGGGAAGTACGATAGGTAGGTAGGGGGAAGGTGAGTAGGTGAAAAGAACTTAGTAGGTGGTGTAGGTAGGTTAAGGGGGTGTGGAATGGGAGGAGGTGGGTCTATATGGGTGTAGAGAAGGGAGGGAGGAGGTGTGGGGGAGTGTGGAGTGGAGAGAGGGCTAGGTGTGGGGGAATGGTGGGGGGAGGGGAAAGGTGTGGGGGAAGGGTAGACAAGGGGAGTGTAATGGGAGTGAGGAAAAGTGTCAGGACAAAGGAGGGACTGAGAGAGGAGAAAGAGGAAAACGGAAAAGAGAAAACGGTGAAGGAGGAGGAGGCAAATGGAGAAAAAGAAGAGGAAGGGAGGGGAGAATAGAATGGGGGAGATTTACGAATAAAGGACCGAAAAGAAATGGCAAAAAGAGGAAGAGAAGGGAGGAGAATTGGGGTACAGAGGGAGAAAGAAGGAGAAGGAGAATAAGGAAGAAAGGAAGGAGGGAGGGGGTGATCTAGTAGAAAATACCATTCACAGGAACAGATAAACGAGAGAGAGAGAGAGAGGAAAATGTAACAAGATCAATAACTAAGAACCACAGATAGATTAGCAGTTTGTTTTGCCGAGACCAAACTTGATAAGAAAATCTGTCTTGCTATGTTGACGAATACAGTAAATGGTGAACAGAGGGACAAACAGACGGACACACGAAGGGAACAAAGACAGAACTACACATATACACCCATAACATAAACTACACGGGGACAAGCATACGATAAAACTAACACGGGGAACACACGCTTCACACGGCACAGAAGGGGGTTAGGAGAGGCGGTGTATAAAGTAGATGTATAGGAACTTGGTAAATCCATCGCTGTTATTATAGTGTGGCTGTGAATGTAGGGCAAGTGAGCCTTTTGCCTAAATAGTTGGCATGATACCAGACTGACTCAACGCATGACACCAGCCTGACTCAATGCATGATACCAGCCTGACTCAACGCACGACACTAGCCTGATTCAACGCATGACACCAGCCTGACTCAACGCATGACACCAGCCTGACTCAACGCATGACACCAGCCTGACTCAACACATGACACTAGCCTCACTCAACGCATGACACCAGCCTGACTCAACGCATGACACCAGCCTGACTCAACGCATGACACTAGCCTGACTCAACGCATGACACCAGCCTGACTCAACACATGACACTAGCCTCACTCAACGCATGACACTAGCCTGACTCAACACATGACACCAGCCTGACTTATGACAACTCTATTGTTTAGTTAATAAGTAAAATTGTCTAAACAGGTGATAGAAGACACCTACCATTGACAGATCGAACTAATGCCCCAAAAAAAAAAAACGTTTCCAAATGTGACAGTAAAATTTGTTGGTAAAATACTGGATGTACACAGATAACACTGGAGACCTGTGTATTATCATGGCAGCCCAGCACCTAGCACCTAGCACACAACACCTAGCACTTACCACACAGCACCTAGCACACAACACCTAGCACTTACCACACAGCACCTAGCACCTAACACCAAATAACTACTACACAGCATCTAGCATCCGGCACCTAGCACACAGTACCTAGCACCCAGCCAGTGTGTGTGGGGAGGGGGAGGAGGGGGGGGCATTCAGGTGAAGGGGTGGTGATAAAACAAATCTCTAATGTCCTCTACCAACACACTCTAACACACACACTATACCACCACACTCTAACACTACACTTCTAACACCACACTCTAGTACCACACTCTAACACACACACACTATACCACCACACTCTAACACTACACTTCTAGTACCACACTCTAGTACCACACTCTAACACACACACACTATACCACCACACTCTAACACCACACTTCTAGTACCACACTCTAACACACACACACTATACTACCACACTCTAACACCACACTCTAGTACCACACTCTAACACACACTATACCACCACACTCTAGTACCACACTCTAACACACTATACAAATCACACTCTAACACCACACTCTAACACTACACCTCTAGTACTACACTCTAGTACCACACCTTAACACACACTATACCACCACACTCTAGTACCACACTCTAACACACACTATACAACCACACTCTAACACCACACTCTAACACCACACTCTAGTACCACACTCTAACACACACTATACCACCACACTCTAACACCACACTCTAACACCACACTCTAACACACACTATACCACCACACTCTGCCACGAGACACTAACACACACACTCTACCACCACACGCTACGACCACACTCTAACACACACTATATCACCACACTCTATCACTACACTACACCACCATACTCTACTACCACACTATACCTCCACACTACCCCACCACACTATCACTATAGATGGGGAAGTGATGGGGAAGTGATCTGTTTATCTTCTCCAGTAGTGATGGGGAAGAAGAGAGTAGTGATGGGGAAGGAGACAGTAGTGATGGGGAAGGAGACAGTAGTGATGGGGAAGAAGACAGTAGTGATGGGGAAGGAGACAGTAGTGATGGGGAAGGAGACAGTAGTGATGGGGAAGAAGACAGTAGTGATGGGGAAGAAGACAGTAGTGATGGGGAAGGAGACAGTAGTGATGGGGAAGAAGACAGTAGTGATGGGGAAGAAGACAGTAGTGATGGGGAAGAAGACAGTAGTGATGGGGAAGAAGACAGTGAGTGATGGGGGAAGAGACAGTAGTGATGGGGGAAGAAGACGTAGTGATGGGTGAGACAGTAGTGATGGTAAGGGAGACAGTAGTGATGGGGAAGAAGACAGTAGTGATGGGGAGGAAGTAGTGATGGGGAAGAAGACAGTAGTGATGGGGAAGGAGACAGTAGTGATGGGGAAGAAGACAGTAGTGATGGGGAAGGAGACAGTAGTGATGGGGAAGGAGACAGTAGTGATGGGGAAGAAGACAGTAGTGATGGGGAAGGAGACAGTAGTGATGGGGAAGAAGACAGTAGTGATGGGGAAGAAGACAGTAGTGATGGGGAAGAAGACAGTAGTGATGGGGAAGGAGACAGTAGTGATGGGGAAGAAGACAGTAGTGATGGGGAAGGAGACAGTAGTGATGGGGAAGGAGACAGTAGTGATGGGGAAGAAGACAGTAGTGATGGGGAAGGAGACAGTAGTGATGGGGAAGAAGACAGTAGTGATGGGGAAGGAGACAGTAGTGATGGGGAAGGAGACAGTAGTGATGGGGAAGAAGACAGTAGTGATGGGGAAGAAGACAGTAGTGATGGGGAAGGAGACAGTAGTGATGGGGAAGAAGACGGTAGTGATGGGGAAGAAGACAGTAGTGATGGGGAAGAAGAGAGTAGTGATGGGGCACACGCGTGATGTATGGAGGAACACAGACTGGACAAGAGCGCCTCAGACAACATTAGTGTGGTGGCAGGCAGTGTGTGATCCCTCCACCACTCGAGCCATTAAAAGGTTTTTACCTCACACTCAGACGGTGAGACACTCATCAGTAAGGGTCTCGAGGATACCTTAAGTTCATTCTCTCATAAATTACAAAGTGGTTTTAATCTCTCGCCAGAAAAAAAAAAAAACTTTTAAATTGGCTAAATTTAATACTGGCAAACTTGTATGCTTGAATTCACGTTCCAACACAAATTGTTTTATCATAAAAAAGATTGAGACAAGTCTTAACTGGATGTTAGGAATTAATATTGAGAATTTCTTTATAAAGTTGGAATCGTCAGAGAAATATTTTAATGTATGTTTCGTGTTCTGAAAGTTTTTATTATTATTATTATTATTATTATTATTATTATTATTATTATTATTATTATATATATAATGGGATTCATAAGTACAATATTGTGTTTTTAAACCATTTCCGCACTGCTTAAAGAAGACCTTTGTGAGTGTGTGTGTGTATCTCGTACTCTGAAACCTTATATTGCAGAAAATGGTCAAATAAGTACACACACACACACACACACACACACACACACACACACACACACACACACACACACACACACACACACACACACACACACACACACACACACACACACACACACACACACACACACACACACACACACAAAGATCCCAATCCATCAGTACCTTCATAAACACAGAGAGAGAGAGAGAGAGAGAATGATATTAATAATAATAATATTAATGACTTCTGTCAAGCGCCACGATCGATGTACAGTGAATGATGTGACAAAAGACATACCCACCAAAACGTATACATTATCATAAACAGTACCAGCATGGCGGAGAGCAGTCATCACCCCACAGCTCATCAAGATCACTTATCGTCACCAGGGGGTCGAGAGCCAGGCCAGTAGACTCACCTGGGGGTAGGCTAATCACCCTTCCTTACCTCACAGTGTATGGGAGGAGGTCACCTGTCTGGATGATTCTTGGGAGCTGAGTCCACTACAGTTCGCCTAGGATCCTCCAGCGCGGACACACACACACACACACACACACACACACACACACACACACACTACTAATTAGGTCGAAAATTGTCTACTTCTAAAGCACCATTTGTTAGGTCATACTTAAGGGTCTGTTCTTACGCACCTCGCTTGTAAGTGCTTAAGAGCGTCACCTTAAGTAATGATTATAAGTAATACTCTACAGTGATGCCTTAAGTAATAATTCCAAATGGTGATTACTTATGAGAGTAATTTTGAACAATAACATGTGGGTCATTACTGAAGTCTCATCATAAATTATCAAAATCGATAATTACTTAAGACCGTCACATAAAGTAATCACAAAAGACAATTACTTAAAACAGCTACGTTAAGTATTTACAAGTGGTAATTAATCCAAGTTACGAACATTCATTATATCACAATATATTTTACCAAAACTGAGTAATTACACAAAAAAAAAGCTATTACCACAATTACCAGAATAGTTTCAAGAAGGTTCTCACTAAAATATCATCAAATCGCCGCTATACAAGTTTTTACCTCAGGTCTTACAACAAAATTACTAATATGATCGTTCAATAACTCTCATTAAATTTCGGTCTCAGTAGAAAATTATCAACCGGATCGTATAGAAACCTTTAATTACTTCTAAATTTTATAATCACTTACGACAAAATTCTTTACATCGTGATGGTAAATTCCCTTCATCTATCTTCATTATTTTCATTCACACGCAACGGTAAAGTACAGGTAAAGGCTCTATTAGTTTACCCGAGTTATACCTGAAGGGTAAGGTATACAGTATATTATATCGTCTGGAAGCTGCAAACTCAATCACCTGTAATCAACAATGTACTCAAGACTACTTCAGCATTACCTGGTACACACGACTAAAAACTAATATCAACAGCAAGATCAACCTTCAGGTGTAGTAGACGTCTATGTTAACAATTCCTTGACGAGATAACATTTCCAGGTAATAAGAATATACCTGTACACTGAGCTTATGTTACTAAATGAATGACTTACTCCCTCATAACAGAGATATAAATCTACGGTGAAACATCGCGAGGTGTATGGTGTACAGTACATACTAACACAGGCAAACAAAGAGATTTCCCAGGATAAACTCTTCAGAATACGCCTTAAAAGTCTCTCCTGTACGGGTATTACATCTCACCATTACAGCTTATTACCACAACTCATCAACACCACAAGTCATCACCACAGGTCATCACCACAGTTCACTGACCAAATTCACTCCTACAACACCAGAAATGTCTAAAATTGGACTTTGGGATGATAAAATTTGACCTTAGTAGTGGAGAGGTATTTACTTGGACAACATCAGTGGAGAAAAAAAGAGTCTGTCAGGCAATACATCATCGTGTACTTATTACTATATGTTACACGTCTTCCCAACATCATCCTCACAGCTAACACAACCAGATCATCACAAGTGTTCTCCATACAGCAGCCAACAAGAGATTCTCAGAGGTTCATAAGGTAACATTCCTCGCATCTGGCGGAGGAAAACTAGAGCGGAAACAAAACACGATAACTATAGACGCACAAATACTTACCGATATTAACGTATTGTATCTTTGTTGAATAGTGATCGTAGTTCTATTTAACAGTAGATAAACCTACAAGATAATTATAGAATAGATGTAAATAGAAGCATTTTGTATATTACCGTTACCTAATGAGTATTTTGTAACATTATACCACAAACTTTATATTGATGGTTGACACATTTGTATATCTTAATAAAGTGATTAATTAAGCTCCAGTTTTCTATTTATTATCTTGTATTATGTTATGTAATTAAAACATTGAGCCATTGCTTGTTTCATCAGGCCCTTATGACACAGTTCCATCACCACCACCACTACCATCATCATCACCACCATCACCACCACCATCACCTGGCAGTAACATCATGAGATTGGTTTACTACTACTACTACTACTACTACGACTACTACGATATACTACTACTAATAATAATAATAACAATAATAATAATAACAACAGGGGCACCATGAAGGGACAAAACAGCTCATTTATTTAGGGCTTCTGAACTAAACATCAAAGAACTAATGAATTATAAGACTAACAATAATTACAATAATGATAATAAACAAAATATTACGATTAACTGAACTAGAGACGTGTCCAGAGGGTAGGGTGGGAGGGAAGGAGGGAGGAAAGGAGACCCCATTTATCGCGACTGATTAAAATTACAACCTCTTAAAATGGGTGAATTCCTTCGGCTATAATATCTATTCTCACCAGGTCAAACTAAAGCTGTTTGTAGAATGTATAATATGTCCCGCTGGCTACAAAATGTCAGAGTCTACAAGTCGAGTAAAAATCTAATAATAAATAAGAATTAATAAAAAAAAATCGAAATTTCAATGTTCTTCACCTTCGGATAGACAGCAGGAGGATGTACCGAAGGGCAGACAGACAGATACAAATTAACATGGAAACCACCTGCCCACGCTGTTGAGAGATACAGATGCCCCCCCCCCCCAAAATGAAAGTGTCACAATGATCTAATTTTGTTAGGGTGGTGCAGTAATCGTGAAGCTGCGTGTGACTGTTTGTGATGGGCGGGTGGATGACATACAACGGATGGGTGGACATGGGTAACACTATATACCCCTCCCATTATCGTGGTGGGGTATGAGAATAATAACAACAGCCGGAATAAACAAACAAGATCAACGGGACACAGTAGATTTCTGTTGAATCAAGTGACGTCAGTGACCAGTCGACCTAGGGATGTGTATCACCTCACGGGCGGTCCACTAGACGGATTCAGAGAACAACAATTATGAGGAAACCAAAGATAAATCTATTTCCTTTGGTTATAATCACCCTGGCCTCTGACATTTTGACCCCACTATCATAAGGTATCTGGTAGTGTAACTCCCTGGTAGAGTTTGGTCGAGGTATGTTAGGGAGAGAACAACTTACGTATCTTGAGGAAACCAAAATATTAACAGCAGCTGCTAATATTTTGGCGCCGTCTTTGTCTAGTAGACACAGACGACGCCGCCTCGCCCGGCCACAACTTTTCAGGCAACAACAATAGCTTATTGTCTTAACACCCGTCACTATGGGGACGCCACTTTTAATATTTTATTGGCTACCGCTAGATGAATTTATTCAACTCAGAGGGGGACCCGTACACACGGGGTTAACAAGGCCCAAACGGTAGAAATCAGCAGGAAATTTGCCAGAGGCTTTTCAGTCGATCAAAAAGCAATGACCAAGACCTTTCACCTTACAACCCTAAAATAGAGTGTGACCTTCCCTTCCCTATGGGCGGGTGAGGCACTGTGCCAGCACAGGGTCATCCTCAATGGTTCGAAAACTAGTTGTTAACATACGGATTTACAGAAAGAAAGAGAGACAGACAATGCCATACCATTAAATACTGATTCTCTGGTCGTACAAAAATGGAGGAAAGACAAGTTGAGCGGATATTCACGAGGTATGGTAAGGCTGAGACTGAGACAGGAGGAGAGATGATGCAGAATATTTTGCCAGTCCCTGTGTGCCATCTCCACCACACACTGGCTATGTTCGCTCCTACAGTATATGACACTTCACCTACCAACAGTCACCCAGGCTTCTAACATCAGCGGACCAGGCAGTACCCGGTGAGCTTCGTCAGGTCTTCGGCAGATAAGACGTCCCTGTAAGCCACCGAAGTTCACCTGTGTAAAAAGATCCGCCCGCCGCCTCCTCCCTAACATTTTCCGATTTTCACAGCAGACATGTCCTCAGTATACCAGCCAGCAGGATCCTCAGCAGACAAGCCCGCAGGACACTAGCCAGCAGAATTCTCAGCAAACAGATCCTTCTGAGGATTGTTTGTTCCACAGTAAATAAAACTTCCTGTAAAACCTTCAGATATTCAATATAGAAACCTTGCAGACCTCCAGCAAGCAATTCTCCCTACAAGACCATCCCCAGATGAGCCACGCAGACACCCCCAAGAGACAGGTCTTCCAAAGCACTTTACTCTTCCACAGCAGACACATCCTCCCCTCCAACAAGAAGACAAATCCTTCAGATCCCCCAGAAAGCAGACAACCCCCACACCGCCAAACAGTCATGCGTAGAGTGTCTGCGAGCTAGTGAGGTCAGACAGCGGTGACCTGCATTGAGAGGACCCTCATGCAGGAACGAGAGATAAGGGACGATAAGAGAAGGGAGGGGGAGGAAGAGAGGGAGGGGGAGGAAGAGAGGGAGGGAGTGGGAGGAAGAGAGGGAGGGAGTGTTTGGAGCGGCGGGGAGGGGTGAGGAGGAGTGGGGGTCACCTCATGTCCCCCCACACACAACCGAGCTCCCCCCCTTACTGATACTGTCACTGCGAAATACTGTAATGGCTGCAACACTGAGGCTCCTGAATACTAATCAGTGACCAGCGGAGAGTGTATCTGAGAGCCTCGCCATCCTCACCAGCCACCGCTTCCTCTCTAGCCTCGCCTTCCTGCCAGATACCGCCTCCTCATCAGCCTCGCCACCTCGCCATCTCCCTAAACTCGCCACCTTCCCATCTCGTCACTGCGTCAACCACCGCCACCTCGCCATCTTGTCACCACGCCAGCCACCGCTTCCTCTCTAACCTAGCCACCTCGACCGCCTCGCTACCACCATCGAGCTTTACTTGGTGGCGGAGGGAATGAGGAAAGGAGAGGGGGATGACGTGGGGAAAGGAGTAATAGAAGGAAGGGGGATTCGGGAAAGGTAGCAAGGAGGAGAAGGGAAGGGAAGGCGACTAGGGAAAAGGGTAAGAGTAAGAGGTGGGTATTGGTAAGAGGGAAGGAAGGAAACTAAGGGATAGGAGTAAAAAGGGGTAGGGGGTATAGGGAAAGGGAGGGGGGTGGAGTTATTCAGGGAAAGGGCGAAGAAAGATAGAAGGAAAGGGAAAGATGAGAGGAAGGAAGGAGAGACAAGTAGGAAGGTGAGGATAGCTTTAATTAGGAGAAAGAGGAGATGGGAAAGGTAAGGAGAAGGAAGATTGAAGAAGAAGGAAATAGAGGAGCACAGAATAAAAGAAAGGAAGGGAAAAGAAGGAAAGTTAGGGAAAGAAAAACAAAGGAGAAAAAGGTGGAAAGGAAGCAGAGAAGGAAAGTCAAAGGAATAAACTAGGAGAAGGAGAAAAAAGAATGGAAGATGAAGAGAAAAAGACGGTCAGACAGAAAGAAGGAAGTGGAGAAAAGAGAAAGAGAAGAAAGAAAGAGAATTAAGTTTAGGTAAAGGGGGAGGGGGAAGAAGAAGAAGAAGAAGAAGAAGAAGAAGAAGAGGAAGAGGAGGAAGAGGAAGGGTGGTGTTGATCACTTATGGAAGCATCTTATCACAAGCCACACTTAAGATCACTGACACAAACACCTTACCTCGTCTCCCCTCAGGTAATGCACCGCCGACATGATCCACGCATACTAATGTTCCTTCCACCGTCTTCATTCAGCTGCGACACTAAAGATACAGCTACACGGCACTACAGGTACAGGTATATAATATTACAGTTATAGGTACATGGCATTTACAGGTACATAATATTACAGGTACAGGGTACAGGTACATGGCATTACAGGTACACGACACTTACAGGTACAGGTACATAAATTTACAGGTACAGGTACACGTAATTACAGGTAACAGGTGAAGAGATTTAGTAATAACAAGAGTATTAATAATAGTACACACACACACATGTTATATATTTCTCCTAAAAAACTCACATACTTACAAGAAATCCCCTCTCTCTCTCTCACACACACACACACACACACACACACACGTTACATACTGAGATACAAAGCCAAACTCTTACAGCATTACACCTGAAGGAAAAATACAAAATATAATACAGAAAATACAAAATATTTTCCCTGTATTAGTCATCTATATCTGTGTGTGTGTGTGTGTGTGTGTGTGTGTGTGTGTGTGTGTGTGTGTGTTTGTGTAGTTATTGCTGAATCAACTTAGTCATTATACCAGTTCATGTTACATCATAATGTTGACTGACTTAAGTGATCAGTGGATGTTCTTCAGATAATCAAAGAACAGAGAACATCTTAAATAACAGAGAACAACTTAAAGAACTGAGAACAACTTAAGGAACAGAGAACAACTTAAAGAACAGAGAAAAATTTAAAGAACAGAGAACACCTTAAAGAACAGAGAACAACTTTAGGTAAGAGAGAACAACGCAGGACACGGGCAGCAGTAGAGGGGAGGGGAGACACTATGGCAGGTCTTCGCACACAGCGGGTGGTCGTGCTGAGGTCGTGTAGGTCCGTCCTTCTTACCTCCCCATCACTCCTACCTTTCCTTACCTCCCCCATCACTCACCTTACCTCCCCATCACTCCTACCTCACCTCCTCACTCACGCCCCACCCCCACCCCTCCCTCTACCACTTGCCTCACCCCCCTCTCCCTATCACTTGCTCCTCCACCTGTCCTCCCCTCCCCTTCTCTCCCCAACTCTGCCCCTCCTCCTCCTCCCCCCAACACGTGCCCCCTCCCCCAGACGAGTGTACCTGACATGACATGACATGACAGTGAGTCGCCCGCATCACCCCAGCTTGTACACCTCCTCGCTGGCCTACATAACGATGGTGACAAATTGTCGTCACATGTCCGGGCAGCTGCAGGTACTACCATCACCACCACCATCATCATCACGGCAACCACAAGTAAATGAATGCTTATTTTGTTAGGGGGTGTGGTTATCGCGCCACCACTACTACCACCACCACCACCATCATTACTACCACCACCTCTACCACAACCATCATCATTATCAGAAGGTTCGATGTAGCTTTTATCAATCTATTTGACCAATCACAGGGACAAATGGAATATTATTAACAATGTCAACCAATCATAAGGTTTACTGGATTAAGTCTTATCCAATCAGGTGTGAAAGAGCATTATAAATAACACTAACCAATCAGAAATCAACATGTAAGTATTATTAACGGTTTTTAACAAATCAAAAGGTCATGTGGAGTATTATTAATGTCGCCGACCAATCACAACGTTAGCTGGTGCGCTGTAAGAGGCGGCGTCAACCAATCAGACGTTAGGAAAGAAGAGCGGGTAGGAATTACGTCATAAGCTACGATAGTGAGGGCGATAAAAAAGTATACGATATTTAAGATTAATAATAACATAACTAATATATTTTTACAACAACACTAATAATAATAATAATAATAATAATAATAATAATAATAATAATACAATAACAACAACAATAATAATAACAATAACAACATCTGCAGGGCACAGTGGTGGGTGAAGTGAAGGGAGGAAGGCAACACTGGTGGCTGAACAGGTGACAGGTAATAATTCAGCATCTTCAATATACCTTTTTGCTGGAGACTAGTGACTGACCCCCTGGCCATCACACCCAACAAGGCTCCAGGGTTAACTAAACTCACGCTACACAGTTACACATTTTTTACCCATAATAATGACTGGGGTTTAAAATCAGAATCATAAACTTTACACCACAAGAGCATCAACATCTGAAGCTACAAATACCACCTGTGTTTATCGTAAAATATCACGATCTTGGAAGCATCACCTGGCGAAGAATTGGAGAACAGATTATCCTTCGTGGAGAGTAAAGATGAGAGAGGGAGAGAGGGTGAACTTGGTGGACATGTCAGATAAACAATATTTAATACTTTACATTTATCTAGATGAAGGAAAATACCAAGTTCAAGGATTTTAACATAAAAAAAAATCCCTCCAGTATCTGACTCCTGAGTGCACCTGTTCTCTCCCCCGGCAGCTCTGATATTACCAAAGGTTCTGTGGTTCCTCTTGACTTAAACCTCACCTGGCGTCTGTTAAAGCCACTAAGCTATTAAGAAAGATCCACGGTGTTGACGAGGACTGAACCCCTCTTAACATTCTTCTATCGGAAATAGTTAATTGGGATTAAATACCAAGCGCTTTCATCATTGTGAGACGGTCATGGTTGAGTTAACTTTAAAATGTTTAGTGCTTTCGTGCAGTGTAGTGTGGGAAGATGGCGGCAGCTCTGGAGATGACGAGAACATGAGAAACGTTTTTAACATAATTTGACGAATGACGTTTATGAGGGATTAATTTGGTGGGGGGGGAGAGGAGGTAATTATGTTAAAAAATATTAATTAATTCGATATCTTAAACATATATTTTTTACCGTAATGGTTCTTTTAATACATTGTTTATTGTACTACAGAATTCTCATAAAGAAATTATTATTATTATTATTATTATTATTACTATTATTATTATTATTATTATTATTATTATCATTATTATTAGCATCATTATTATTGTTATTATTATTGTTGTTGTTGTTGTTGTTGGTATTATTATTATCATTATTATACTGGTAACTTGGTACACACTCCAACGATTTTCAATACAATTTAAGAAAAATTCTTGGAAAAGTTAAACTCATTCTTGCAGTGCGTCTGAGTCGGATTTGATTTAATATCTAGTTATTAAATGCAATTATGATGTCATCCTTATGAAGGACCACTGTTTACCCACAAGACGGGATACTGAAGCACCACTGTTTACCTACAAGACGGGATACTGAAGCACTATTGTTTACCTACAAGACGGGATACTGAAGCACCACTGTTTACCTACAAAACGGGATATTGAATCACTATTGTTTACCTACAAGACGGGATACTGAAGCACCACTGTTTACCTACAAAACGGGATACTGAATCACTATTGTTTACCTACAAGACGAGATACTGAAGCACCACTGTTTACCTACAAGACGGGATACTGAAGCACCACTGTTTACCCACAAGACGGGATACTGAATCATCACTGTTTACCTACAAGACGGGATACTGAAGCACCACTGTTTACCTACAAGACGGGATACTGAAGCACCACTGTTTACCTACAAAACGGGATACTGAATCACTATTGTTTACCTACAAGACGAGATACTGAAGCACCACTGTTTACCTACAAGACGGGATACTGAAGCACCACTGTTTACCTACAAGACGGGATACTGAAGCACCACTGTTTACCTACACGGGATACTGAATCACTATTGTTTACCTACAAGACGGGATACTGAAGCACCACTGTTTACCTACAAGACGGGATACTGAATCACTATTGTTTACCTACAAGACAGATACTGAAGCACCACTGTTTACCTACAAGACGGGATACTGAAGCACCACTGTTTACCCACAAGACGGGATACTGAAGTTTACAAGACGGGATACTGAAGCGTTTACAAGACGGGATACTGAATCATCACTGTTTACCTACAAGACGGGATACTGAAGCACTATTGTTTACCTACAAGACGGGATACTGAAGCACCACTGTTTACCTACAAGACGGGATACTGAAGCACTATTGTTTACCTACAAGACGGGATACTGAAGCACTATTGTTTACCTACAAGACGGGATACTGAAGCACCACTGTTTACCTACAAGACGGGATACTGAAGCACTATTGTTTACCTACAAGACGGGATACTGAAGCATTATTGTTTACCCACAAGACGGGATACAGGAACAGGCAGGTAAGACACACCTGTACTGTATCCTGTTAACCACAGACGTAAATGAGTGCTCTTAAATTTCATGTATTTTAATTTAGAAGTTTTGACAAAATATGATCAATCACTAAGTCACCACGGACGATGGAACACACACACACACACGTACTCCTTCTATTCACGAACAACGGAACACACACGTACTCTTACCATCACGGACAACAACGGTAAGGGCTAATGTCAGGTACTTATGTCTGTCCGTGTGTCTGGTAAGTAGTTTGACCACTAATTAAAGACTAGCATGGAATCCTGCTGTCTGTCCCAGATGTACTTTGCGTGATGGATGGTATGGCTGTTGTCATGTTACACTAGTAGTTGGCTCTTGAGGGCTACACCTGGGTGAGGTGATTGATCTTCTTGGTACAGGTGCTTGGTGGAGGGTGGGGGGGGGGTGGATGGTTGAGGTTTTGGTTGTTTACTTGTTTATTAATAATAGGTTTATGGTTGTTGATTACTGTTATTACTATTTTTTTTTTATTTTTTTTATTAGACGGGTTGTGTTGCTGTTATTGTTGTTCTTGTTGTTATTGTTATCATTTTTGTTTTAATTGTTATTGTTGTCATTGTTGTTATTGCTTATGTTGTTATTGTTATTGTTGTTTTTGTTGTTACTAATATTGTTGATGCTGTTCTTATTATTCTTAGTGTTAAGGTCACTGTTGTTCTTTTATTTTTGTTGCTAATTTGATTTTTTTTATTATATTATCGATGTTCTTTTGTTCTTTTTAGTTCCAGTGTTGTTATTGCTGTTATTGTTATAGTGTGCGTTATTGCTTTTTTGTTCCCTTTTGTTATTATCATTATCCTATCCATTGTTACTGTTTTGGGATGACTCTCGCCTACACACTTATCCGCCCACATCAGCGTCCCCCCCCACACCCCTCCCCTCCCAGGTGAGTGTAAGGGACACCTACCCTACACCTTGGGGTATCTAGACACAGGAGACGGCCGGCACCCTGTAAGTGGCGTCTTGCTTATCTCATGCAGGGGCCTACGTCTGTTTATTTATCTCCTTCAGCTGACTTGATATGTCACCGTTGGCTACACGCTATTCCAGCCAACCCTTGTGACTACCTGTTGTAACATCACCAGCATAACTTAATACTACTACTACTACTATTACTATTACTACTATCATTATCATCACAAACTTCAATACTATCGCTACCACTACCAACATTACCTGCGACACGACAATCATCACTACTCTCTCTCTCTCTCTCTCTCTCTCTCAAACCAAACCATACACCTCTACCATTAATTATTCCCATTAAACACTAAGATGACCACCTTTACCATCTCTCAAACACGTAGTTCATTCTCTGACCTCAAACCCACAGAGGTTTACTTTGCTACTAGCTGGTTTATTTATTGTTGTTTTTTTTATTTAGTTGTTTTAACTGACACTCTGACTAGCACCCGTTCACTAGGTTTAAATTTTTCGCGTTAATACGATGACTTGTTACATTAATCATCTATAAACTATTGTCTATTTACATCTCTGTTATTAACTTCTAACACATGGGAGTAGTGTGTGTGTGTGTGTGTGTGTGTGTGTGTGTGTGTGTGTGTGTGTGTGTGTGTGTGTGTGTGTGTGTGTGTGTGACGTAAACAAAGACGTTAAAACCAAACCTAATGACCAGTTATCCACAAGAGCATTAGTAAACATAGGTTGTTTAATAATATCTTTTGTGTGACAGAAACTTGTCTTTATGATCTCCCACACCTCTGAAACACTCGTCTTGGGTATCACAAAATTTATTCAGAAACATCAAAACACCTGGAAAATGATAATGAAATACAGGTTATAGTACATTAAGGGTGTGGTGGCTGAGTGGCTATACAACGCTCGCTAGCCTCTCGTCCTAAGGGTCGATGGAATAATCCCAGGGCACCCAAAGTCCATCCAGCTGGTAATGGGTACCTGAAGATTTATCTAGACGAACACTTTATCATCAAAACGTTCAAGAATTCTTAAACCTAACCCAACATACACATAACACAAATTAATCTAACCTAACCAAACACACATTAAACACAACTTAACCTAACCTAACCTAACCTAACCTAACCAACCTAACCTAACCTAACCTAACCAAATCCGCAATTTTAGCATAAGCAATCGGGCTCAATCCGGATAAGAGAGAGAGAGAGAGAGAGAGAGAGAGAGAGAGAGAGAGGAGGGGGTACAGGTAGGTAGGTAAGTAAGTAGGTAGGTGGGTGGGTGGGAGGTGTTGGTATACCTCAGGCCTTGGGCGAGACAAAAACTAGTCCGTATGTGTCGTATTTACTCAAGGAACGGTCGGCTCGATATTTGGAAACGCACAACGAGAGGGAAATGCAAATCTTTGGGGGTGCAAATGCCAAGGCTGGGAGCAAACCCCTGGTGGTGTTCCTTATATGAGGAATTGGTGTAGATATATCACTATCCTGTTCATGGTCTCTCTCTCTCTCTCTCTCTCTCTCTCTCTCTCTCTCTCTCATTCCCTTCTCCTCTCTCTTCCTCCCTATCTTCTTCTTCTTCTTGTACTCGGGTCATACTCTTTCTCTCAGTTGGCATTTATCTTTTATTTTATTTTAGTGTTTTTTCTTCTCAGTTGTCGTTCCATTATCTTCAGTTAATTCAATCAAAACTTTATTATTTCTAAATAAGTTTCTGCTACAAGTAATTCTGTACATCTATTCACCAATATTTACTAAAATATGGATTATAATTTATTTATTTACAAACTACTACTACTACTACTACTACTACTATTACTACGACTACTACGACTACTACTAATACTAAAGGAAATAGACATTTTCTCATTTCTGAAAACAAAGAATAAGGCTGAAGGAACAGATTGGGTGTGGTCCTGTGACTAAGTGACCCGTTAACACTATCACCACCACCACCACCCACCACAACCACCACCACTACCACATCTCCTCCCTGTGTATACGAGATGGTATATTTGTGTGCGTGTCTGAATGTGAGTATGCATGATCGAACGAGAGTGTGTGCGTGAGCGTGTGAGGTACAGTATGTATGTATGTATGTATGTATGTCAGTACTCATGTTTTAACACCTGCCTACCTTTAGCACCAATACTAACTGTGTAGAAACCAGGTAAAGGCAGCGGGCAGGTGTTGAGGGGGCAAGGAAATAATTATACTGTACGTGAAGGTACTATTAGGGGGGGGGGGTGCTGAGGACAGTGGTGTACAGTACGTCTTGGCGTATTAGTGACACCTGCCAACTACTGTCAACACTTGCCAACACTTGTCATCTGCTGTCAACACCTACCAACACTTGTCAACTACTGTCAACACCTGCCAACACTTGTCATCTGCTGTCAACACCTGCTAACACTTGCCAACTACTGTCACCACCTGCCAACACTTGTCAACTACTGTCACCATCACAACACTTTGTCAACTACTGTCACCACTCTGCCAACACTTGTCAACTACTGTCACCACTCTGCCACTACTTTCCATCTGCTGTTAACAACACTCGCCAACACTTGTAGGATCTGCCGCTCAACATCAGCCAACACTTGTGATCTGGCCGTCAACACCTGCCACACTTGTGATCTGCCGTCAACACCTGCCAACACTTGTGATCTGCCGTCAACACCTGCCAATACTTGTCAACTACTGCCACCACCTGCCAACACTTGTCATCAGCCGTTAACACCTGCCAACACTTGTCAACTACTGTCACCACCTGCCAACACTTGTCAACTACTGTCACCACCTGCCAACACTTGTCATCAACCGTTAACACCTGCCAACACTTGTCAACTACTGTCACCACCTGCCAACACTTGTCAACTACTGTCAACACCTGCCAACACTTGTCAACTACTGTCACCACCTGGCAATACTTGTCAGCTCCGTCAACACCTGTCAATACTTATAAGCTGCCGTCAACACCTGCCAACACTTATCAGCTGCCGTCAACACCTGCCAATACTTATCAGCTGCCGTCAACACCTGCCAACACTTATCAGCTCCCGTCAACACCTGCCAACACTTATCAGCTGCCGTCAACACCTGCCAACACTCTATCAGCTCCCGTCAACACCTGCCAACACTTATCAGCTGCCGGCAACACCTGCCAACACCATCAGCTGCTGTCAACACTGCCAAGATTTCATCAGCTGCCGTCAAACACCCGCCAACACTTATCAGCTCCCGCTTCAACACCTGCCACGACTTATCAGCTGCCGTCAACACCTGCCAACACTTATCAGCCCGTCAACACCTGCCAACACTCCTTATCAGCTGCCGTCAATTCCGCCAACACTCTATCAGCCGCCGGCAACACCTGCCATCACTCTCATTTCATTGCTGTCAACACTCGCTGTCATAATTTATCAGCTGTCGTCAACACCTGCCAACACTTATCAGCTCCCGTCAACACCTGCCAACACTTATCAGCTGCCGTCAACACCTGCCAACACTTATCAGCTGCCGTCAACACCTGCCAACACTTATCAGCTGCCGTCAACACCTGCCAACATCAGTTAACGTGAATCAAATCCTATTAACATTTACTGAAACTATTAATATCTCTTAATACTTGCCAACACCTGTCCACATGTTACCGGCAACACACGTGGCTGCCCCAGACTCGGGGTATGGGATGCCCAGTGGTTCCTAACATCACTTTTCGGTTGAATCTCCGTGAAATTCTACCCCCTCCCATGTAAGCCGCCATCTTCGTTTCGTTCGTAGGATAAGGAACAACTTAGCTTTCTGAAGTTATTATTATTAAACTCGCTATTATTCTTATTCTTCTTATTATTATTCCTCATATACTATTATCATAAATTACCATAGATAAACATATACGTAGTGTAAGTATTCAAATAATGATAAATAGTAACTAAATTCGACCAAGGTTAGCCAAATAAAGCCATCATAAACTTATTACCAAACACCCATCAGAGGCGTGAAGGCCAGGTGTTGTTTTTATCACATCTGAAGACACAAAAACCACAGCTGCACGTATATAAAGGGAACCAAACCACGAGTTATGACAATATACTGTTATTAAGAGGTCTGTGTCTGTGTGTGTACTGGGGCGTGTGTCTGTGTGTGTACTGGGGCGTGTGTCTGTGTGTGTATCAAGTGGCAGGTCTGTGTGTACTATGTGTCTGTGTGGTAGACTAAGGGTGTGTCTGTGTGTAGTACTGGGGAGGGTGTCTGTGTGTGTACTCTTCAAGGTGTGTCTGTGTAGTGTACTGGGCGTGTGTCTGTGTGTGTACTGGGGCGTGTGTCTGTGTGTGTATTGGCAGGGTCTGTGTAGAAGGTGTCTGTGTGTAAGAGTTGGTGTGTCTGTGTGTGTACTGGGGCGTGTGTCTTTTAATACAACATGCAAAAAGGTGATACGTGGTGTATTTTGAGGGAGAGGAAACATAATGTATTATTAAACAAAAAAAATTACCGCTTAAAATACAGTATAATAAACGACCAAACAAAATATGGTTGAGTCGTTCACTAATTGGTCTTGCGTGTTTGTCTATATTTTGATGGTAAAATTTTCCAACAGATATAAAACAAAGTCACACGCTATGGTTGAAATGTGGTGTTTTGGTTCAAGTTTCACCATTATTGTGAAACAGGACGATTTAAAATGCTTACAAAATGAACGCTACAAACAGACAGGAAGACAAATACCTCCAAAGTCCCACAGACACAACCACACAAAAATACAGACAGACCCAAAGACAAAGCTAAATGGATTCTGGACACAGTTTCATCGATACCGAGACAGAACATATCACACCCAGGCTTTAGATGAGCTCAGGAGTTACAGACACTACTTCCACTCACCACTATTAGGAAATAATCTCGAGTTACTTTCATCAATGACTGATATTTATATAACCCGAATCTAATATTTACCACCACGAAATTATACATTATTTGAAAGGGTAAATGCACGACTAAGAAACACATTTTTTTTCATATGTTTAGGTTACAAGACTACAATATTACCTCCAGTGTTACCAGAGAGTGTTTACAAGGAAACCTACAGTCAAAACACAAGGGTACCTACAGTCTTAACACAAGGACTCCTAGGAAAGCTTCCATATTTGCTGCCCTGTTGGTAGTATCTGTCAGCGTCCAAATATGGCTGACCTGGCGAAGCTGTCAGCAAAGGGACACACACACATACACACACACACACACACACACACACACACACACACACACACACACACACACACACACACACACACACACACACACACACACACACACACACACACACACACACACACACACACACACACACACACACACACACACACACACACACACACACACACACACACACACACACACACACACACACACACACACACACACACACACACACACACACACACACACACACACACACACACACACACACACCAACTACCTCGCACAACGGCAGATATTCCAGTCCTGCGAAGTTTGAGGTGTGTGTTGACTACGATCACCCACAATTAAAAGAAAAAAAATAATCACGTTTCAGTCTGACAGGTGAGAGAGAAGCAGAAATTTGGCTACTTAAATATAACCCAAAATAACATAAAACACACTCACTACACACTTAAACCATGATAACACACTTACTACACACTTAAACCATGATAACACACTTACTACACACTTAAACCATGATAACACACTCACTACACACTTAAACCATGATAACACACTTACTACACACTTAAACCATCTTAACACACTCACTACACACTTAAACCATGATAACACACTTACTACACACTTAAACCATGATAACACACTTACTACACACTTAAACCATGATAACACACTTAATACACACTTAAACCATCTTAACACACTCACTACACACTTAAACCATGATAACACACACACCTCATAATTCTAAAAACCATGATAACACAATTACTACACACTTAAACCATGATAACACACTTACTACACACTTAAACCATCTTAACACACTCACTACACACTTAAACCATGATAACACACTCAGTACACACTTAAACTGTTATATTTTGAGATACCGAAAATCCCCTTAGAAAATCTGGGTGATATATAAAGTTTACCTTAACACTAAAATGTACACCTATTAAAAACAACAGTATATCCTAATACGCACACACACACACACACACACACACACACACACACACACACACACACACACACACACACACACACACACACACACACACACACACACGTTATTAAGAAAAAAAAAACTGCTGGAGGAACAAAACATAATGATCTAAAGAACAATTCATTCTGGAGAACAAATAGGAATGTCTAAAGAACAGTTCATCTTGGAGAACTTATAAAAAATATTTGGTTTCAATTCCTCTACACAAAAAAAAAAATTCATACAAAAACAATTTCACCACACACACACACACACACACACACACACACACACACACACACACACACACACCAGATCCCTCTGTTTAACCCGTATCTATTTATATACTAATCATACAAACAAGGACACGAAGCTCTGGGATTATTCATGTATTAAAAAAAAAAATCTCAATAGTTTATGTGATTAGCGCCTGTTATATTTACTGTACCGAACATTAGCTCCGTTAATAGGTTGTGTTACGTCTATAAGAGACAGTACCGTGCCCTATAACCCACAGTAACATGTTTTACTTAACAGTGTCTGTGTCTATTACATTCCTCCAACCCTACCCGTTAATACCTCGAAGCGTCTCCACCTAAAACATGCCATTTTCCTTTCCCTTTCCCTTAACCCCTCTAAGCACCTCTCCTAAAACAACCCCACGCCTCCCCCTCCCCTTAAAACACCCCCAAATACCTAACCTAACCCCAGGACACCTCTAACCTCCACCTGTAGAACCTCCACCCCAGCCCACTCTACATAAAGAATTTGGGGAGGTAGATTCTTCAAGTATAAATCACACTTACGTTTCCCCGATTTTACCTGCTTGGATTGTTCATTGATATAGTATACAGGTATATTGTTCTTCTAGTAGTGAATGATATCGTCAGTTCATCTACGGGACAGAAGGTTATAATTTTATTCAGTCTTGCCAACGTAAACATCACTACAGTTGCTACCAAAATATATATATCACAGTAAAGGAAGAGAGGTGATTATCTTTATATTATTTAAGAAGTTAGTATGACTATCCACTAAGCAGACGTCATTTATACACGTTAGAGTTACTGTACAAACTTTCTTCGACACTTTTCAAGGAACTATTACGTTGTGTACAATAGTTTGTAATAGTGTATCCGAGAGTGTAGTTTTGTACACATTGTTTACAAGTGACCTTCAATATTTATAGTTGACATAACACTTTTGGTCCCACACACACACACACACACACACACACACACACACACACACACAGTATAGTATTTCATAAATCAAAGGTACACAATCACCTAACCTAACCTTACCTAACCTTACCTAACCTAACCTAACCACCCATAGGCTCGTCTTTATTAGTAGTATGATTTATAGAACTACCATAGAAGAGTGTTTGATGGTGGTAATATAAGGTGTGTGTGTGTGTGTGTGTGTGTGTGTGTGTGTGTGTGTGTGTGTGTGTGTGCGAGGCGGTTTGTGTGCATGTACTGTACAGCGTGTATGGTATACGAGTACAAGTCAGCATGTACTGTATATCCTTGTGTTTGAATGTATGTATGTATGTATGTGTTACTAGTGTACATGTTTATGTGATCTCATGAACATACATAGCTCACTGTCTTACTAATTTCACCTCCAGTGTCCTTAGAAAATTTTCAATGACAATAAATTTAAATAATAAATACAAAAAATACTGAAACTTATACAGGAAGACCTCAGGGCAACACCTCAACCTACAAACAGACTAATGTTGCCAAAGTCACGAAGGACAGTGTTCGGAGAGGCTCACAAGAGATCCACAAACATCATGCAGTAACTCTGACTTACGACAGATGTTTATACCCTCCCAGACGCGGTACAGTACTTCAGGGTTGTGTCTCATAAATACTGAGTCATGGTTAATAATATTTTTCTGTACTTTAGCAGTCACTTAGCGTAAGGTAAGGTATATAAGACGCCTGGGTGTAGTAACCACGGTAACTCGGCGTAATGAAGGAGTTCGTCTAGCGTAGCGTATAGCAACGACCAAATGTTGTGTGAGACAGAGCAATATATATAGCAAGAGCCACCACACCACCTGCCATAACTACATGCTAATTGCCGAAGCTCTGCCGTAAATCCTGCCGAGAACGAACTAAAAATTTAATTTCTAATCGCTGGAGATGATTTATCCTGCGGTAGTAATGGTTCATTCCTAGTGTCAGTTAACGCTGTATTCAAGAGAACTTTTTATATAAGGTCTTCTCAAGGTCAGGCGTCTTACGTAGTCTTGGTTGTGGCTTCGACTTGGGTGATTAATTATTATTTTTTTATAAGTATATTTACCATCGTTGAGTTTTTTTCTGAAGAAGATTTTTTGTTGTTGTGATTTTAATGTTTTAGACTATTTATGTGCGTATGACTAATCCCAAGGTGCTCAGGGGGGTAATAACATAAAGTGGGATAATGTGTGTAATGTGAGTGATAAGAATGTATTCACCCTGGGGTCACTCCTCTACTGTACCACAATCCCTATGAAAGTTTTTGGGGGAGAAGATGAGCCACAGTCGTACAACCCGGCACCAGCGCCTCCCCCAGCACACAGCGAGGAGGCTTACCTGGGCCCCAGCACTTCGTTATACCT
>NW_024737041.1:0-11176 GCF_018991925.1 Homarus americanus | reverse complement strand
GTAGTCACGCATTGCTCCAGGGCACCTCTGACACTCCCTGCACACCCCTGACAACTCCAGGCACACCTGACACGCACACCTGACACTCCCCAGGCACACCTGACACTCCCAGGCACACCCCAGACACTCCCACAGGCACACCTCACACCTCGCAGGTACACCTGACATTCTGGAGGTACACCTCTTACACCCCAGGCACACCTCTGACACTCCCAGGCACACCTCTGACACCCCAGGCACACCTCTGACACCCCCAGGCACACCTCTGACACCCCAGGCACTCCACTGGCATCTGCACACCTCTGACACCAGGCACACCTGACACTCCCAGGTCACACCCCCTGACACCCCCAGGCACACCCCTGACACCCCAGGTACACCTCCCACACTCCTGGTACACCTCTGACACTCCCAGTTACACCTCCGACACCCCAGTTACACCCCTGACACTCCCAGTTACACCTCTGACATTCCCAGGTACACTTGATAATTCCCAGGTACACCTCACACTGCCAGTGCTACCTCTGGGACCCCAGGCCACCTCTGACACTGCCAGGCACTCCACTGATATTCCCTGGCACACCCTGACACTCCCAGGCACACGTCCGACACAGGACACACCCCTGACACCCCAGGCAGCCTGACACTCTGGTGCACACTGACACCCCACTCCACTGACACCCCCTGGCACACCCCTGACACCCCAGGCACACCTGACACACCCCAGGCACACCCAGACACTCCACAGGTACACTTCTCACACCCCAGGTACACCACTGACACTTCTAGTACCTCTGTCACCCTGACACACCCCCACACTTGCCGATGAACCCCAGGTACACCGCTGATACTGCCAGGTACACCCCAGACACTGCCAGGCACACCCCAGACACTGCCAGGCACACCCCAGACACTCCAGGCACACCTTGACACCCAGGCACCCACCCCACTCCCCTGGCACACCCCTGACACGCCCAGGCACACCCCTGACACCCCAGGCACACCCCAGACACCAGGCACACTTCTACACACTCCCTAGGCACACCACTGACACTTCTAGACCTCTGTCACCCCTGATACACCTCTAACACCCCAGGCACTGCTGACACCCCAGGTACACCGCTGACACTGCCAGGCACACCTCAGACACTGCCAGGCACACCAGACACCCAAGGTGCACTGACACTCCCAAGTGCACCTTGATAAACCCAGGCACACCTCTGACACTCCCAGGCACACCTCTGACCTCCCAGGCAATCCACTGACACTCACTGGTACACCCCAGAAACCCAGGCACATCTCACACTCCTAGGCACACCCTGACACTTCAGGTACTCCTCTGACATCCCTGACACACCTCTAACAACCCCAGGCACACTGCTGACACTCCCAGGCACACCGCTGACACTCCCAGGCACACCCCAGACACCCCAGGCACCCATGACATTCCGTGGCACACTCTGACACTCCCAGGCACACTGCTGACACCGCCAGGTACACCCGACACTCCCAGGAACACCTCCGACACTCCCAGGCACACTTCTCACACTCGCAGTACACCTCCGACACTCCCCAGGCACACCCTCTGACACTCCCCAGGTACACCTCTGACATTCCAGGGCACACCTCTGACACCCCAGGAACACCTCTGACACCCAGGCACACCTCAGACACTGCTCAGGCACTCCACTGACATTCCCTGGTACACCTCTAGACCTCCCAGGCACACCTCCGACACTACCAGATACACCTGACACTCCCAGGTACACCTCCTCTGACACTCCCCAGGCACACCCCAGACACCCCAGGTACACTTCACACCCCAGGCACACCTCTGACACTTCTAGACACCCTCTGACACCCCTGTACACCCCACCCCAGGCACACCGCCGACACCCCAGGCACACCCTGACACTCCCAGGCACACCTGACACTCCCAGGTACACCTCTGACACTCCCAGGCACACCTCAGACACCCCAGGCACACCCCTGACACTCCACAGCACCCCCACACCCCAGTGCACCAGACACCCATGCACCCCACACCCCAAGGCACTCTGACACTCCCCAGGCACACCTCTGACACTCCCAGGCACACCTCTGACACTCCCCAGGCACACCCTGACACTGCCAGGCACCACTGACATTCCCTGGCACACCCTGACACCCAGGCACACCCTGACACTCCCCAGGCACACCCCTGACATCCCAGGCACCCACTGACACCCAGGCACACCCCTGACACCCCAGGCACACTCTGACACTCCCAGGTACACCCTAGACACTCCCAGGTACACCTTGACACTCAGTACCCAACAGCATTCCCTGCACACCCTCTGACACTCAGGCACACCTCTGACACCACCAGGTACACCTCTGACACCCCAGGCACACTGGCCACCCAGGCACACCTGACACTCCAGTACACCTCTGACACTCCCAGGCACACCTCCTGACACCTCAGTACACTGCTGACACTCCCAGGCACACCCTCGACACTCCCAGGCACACTTCTCACCTGCAGGCACCTCTGACACTCCCCAGGTCAACTTCGACACCCCAGGCACATCTCTGACACTCCCAGGCACACTCTGACACCTGAGGTACACCTCTGACACTCCAGGCACACCTCTGACACTCCCAGGTACCCACTGACATTCCGTGGCACACCTTGACACCCCAGGCACACCGCTGACACTCCCCAGGCACACCCCTGACACTCCAGGCACACCTCTGACACTCCCAGGTACACCACTGACACCCCAGGCACACTTCTGACACTCCCAGGCATACTCTGACACTCCCAGGTACACCTCTGACACCCAGGTACACCTCTGACACCCCAGGCACACTCTGACACTCCCAGGAACACCTCTGACACTCCCAGGTACACCCCTGACTCCCAGGCATAACATCTGACACTCCCAGGCACACCTGACACTCCCAGGCCTCCTCTGACATCCCTGGTACACCTCTGACACTCCCAGGTACATCGCTGACACTCCCAGGCACACCGCTGACACTGCCAGGTACACCTCAGACACTGCCAGGCACACCTCAGACACTGCCAGGTACACCAGACAATCCCAGGCACACCAGACACTCCAAGGCACCTCTGACACCCCAAGTGCACCCCGACACTCCCAGGCACACCTCTGACATTCCGTGGTACACCTCTGACACTCCAGGTACACCCTGACACTGCCAGGTACACCTCCGACACTCCCAGGAACACCTCCGACACTCCCAGGTACACTCTCTCACACTCCCAGGCACACCTCTGACACTCCAGGCACACCCCTGACACTCCCAGGCACACCTTGACACCCAGGGCACACCTCTGACACTCCCAGGCACACCTCTGACACTCCCAGGTACACCTCTGACACTCCCCAGGCATACCCTCTGACACTCCCAGGCACACCTCTGACACTGCCAGGTTCTCCACTGACATTCCCTGGTACACCTCTGACACTCCCAGGTACACGTCCGACACTCCCAGATACACCTCTGACACTCCCAGGTGAAGCTCTGACACTCCCAGGTACACCCCTGACACTCCCAGGTACCCCTTTGAAACTCCCAGGTACACCCCAGACACTCCCAGGTACACTTCTCACACCCAAGGAACACCTCTGACACTTCTAGGTACTCATCTGTCACTCCCTGATACACCGCTGACACTCCCCAGGCACACCTCTGACATTCCCAGGCACACCTCTGACACTCCCAGGCACACCGCTGACACTGCCAGGGCCACCCCTGACACCCATGTACACCTCCGATACTCCCAGGCACACCCCTGACACTCCCAGCAGGCACCTCTGACACTCCCCTGTACACCCCTGACACTCCCAGGCCACCTCTGACAGTTCCAGGCACACCTCTGACACTCCCCAGGCACACCCCAGACACCCCCAGGCACACCTGAGACACCCCCAGGCACACCCCAGACACCTCAGGCACACCTCTCACACTCGCAGGCACACCTCCGACATTCCCCAGGCACACCCTCTTACACTCCCCAGGCACACCTCTGACACTCCGGGCAACCTCTGACACCCCAGGCACACCCTCTGACACTCCCCAGGCACACCTCTGACACTCCGGCACTCCACTGGCATTCCGTGGTACACCTCTGACACTCCCAGGCACACCGCTGACACTCCCAGCCACACCCCGACACTCTCAGGCACACCCCTGACACTTGCACATCCTCACACCCTGCACCTCTGACACTCCCAGTTACACCTCCACACTCCAGTTACACCCCTGACACTTGTGCCACACCCCTGACATTCCCAGGCACACCTCTGATAATTCCAGGTACACCTCTGACACTGCCAGGTATACTCTGGGACCCAGGCACACCTCTGACACCCAGGTACACCTCTGGGACTCCCAGGCACACCTCTGACACTGCCAGGCACTCACTGATATTCCCTGGTACACCTCTGACACTCCCAGGCACACGTCCGACACTCCCAGATACACCTCTGACACCCCAGGTGCAGCTCTGACACTCCCCAGGCACACCTCTGACACTCCCCAGGCACTCCACTGAACCCCTGCACCCCTGACACCCCAGGCACACCTCTGACACCCCAGGCACACCCCAGACACCTGGCACACCTCACACCCTAGGCACACCACTGACACTTCTAGGCACCTCTGTCACTCCCTGATACACCTCCTAACACTCCCAGGCACACCGCTGACACTCCCAGGCACACCGCTGATACTGCCAGGCACACCCCAGACACTGCCAGGTACACCTCAGACACTGCCAGGCACACCTCAGACACCCCAGGTACACCTCTGACACCCCAGGTACTCCACTGACACCCCTGTTACACCCCCTGACACGCCCAGGCACACCTCTGACACCCCAGGCACACCCCAGACACTCCCCAGGCACACTTCTCACACTCCCAGGCACACCACTGACACTCTAGTACCCTCTGTCACTCCCTGATACACCTCTAACACTCCCCAGGCACACCGCTGACACTCCCAGGCATCCGCTGACACTGCCAGGCACACCTCAGACACTGCCAGGCACACCTCAGACACCAAGGTGCACCTCTGAACTCCCCAAGTGCACCTTTGACACCCCAGGCACACCTCTGACACTCCCCAGGCACACCTCTGACCTCCCAGGCAATCCACTGACACTCACTGATACACCCCTGACACCCCAGGCACACCCCTGACACACCCAGGCACACCCCAGAAACTCCCAGGCACACTTCACACTCCCAGGTACACCGCTGACACTCCCAGGCACACCGCTGACACTGCTAGGTACACCTCAGACACTCCCCAGGTACCCACTGACATTCCGTGGTACACCTCTGACACTCCCAGGCAAACCTGCTGACACTGCCAGGTACACCTCCGACACACTCCCAGGAACACCTGACACTCCCAGGCATATTTCACACTCGCAGGCACACCGACCCCAGGCACACCTCTGACACTCCCAGGCACACCTCTGACATCCAGGCACACCCTCTGACACTCCCAGGAACATCTCTGACACTCCCCAGGCACACCTCAGACACTGCCAGGCACTCCACTGACATTCCCCTGCACACCTCTGACACTCCCAGGTACACGTCCGACACTCCCAGGTACACCTCTGACACCCCTGGCACACCCCTGACACTCCCAGGCACACCTCTGACACTCCCAGGCACACCCACACCCCAGGCACACTTCTCACACCCCAGGTACACCTCTGACACTTCCCAGATACCCCTCTGTCACCCCTGATACACCCCCAACACCCCAGGCACACCGCTGACACCCCAGGCACACCCCCAGACACCCCAGGCACACACTTCTGCTCCCAGGCACACCTCTGACACTTCTAGATACCCTCTGACACCCCAGGTACACCTCTGACACTCCCAGGCACACCGCTGACACTCCCAGGTACACCTCTGACATGCCAGGTACACCTCAGACACTCCCAGGTACACCTCTGACATTCCAGGGTACACCTCTGACACTCCCAGGATCATCCCTGACACCCCAGGCACACCCTCAGACACTGCCAGGCACTCCACTGACATTCCAGGGCACACCTCTGACACTCCCAGGATCATCTCTGACACCCCAGGCACACCTGACACTGCCAGTACTCCACTGACATTCCCTGGCACACCTCTGACACTCCCAGGCACACGTCCGACACTCCCCAGATACACCCCTGACACCCCTGGCACACCCCTGACACTCCCAGGCACACCTCTGACACTCCCAGGCACACCCCAGACACTCCCCAGGCACACCTCTGACACTCCCAGGCACACCCTGACACTTCTAGATACTCCTGTCACTCCCCTGATACACCCCTAACTTCCCCAGGCACACCTCTGACACTCCCAGGCACACCCCAGACTCCCAGGCACACTTTCACACTCCCAGGTACACCTCTGACACTTCTAGATACCCTCTGTCACTCCCTGTTACACCTCACACTCCCCAGGCACACTGCTGACACTCCCAGGCACACCGCTGACACTGCCAGGCACACCTCAGACACTGCCAGGCACACCCCAGACACCCCAGGCACACCCCAGACAATCCCAGGCACACCTCAGACACCCAAGGTGCACCCCCACACTCCCGCGCACCTCAGACACTCCAAGGTGCACCCCTGACACTCCCAAGTGCACCTGACACCCCAGGCACACCTCTGACACTCCCAGGCATACCTCTCACACCCCCAGGTACACCTCTGACACCAGGTACCCACTGACATTCCCTGGCACACCTCTGACACTCCCAGGCACAGCCTGACACCTCCAGCACCCCCACATTCCCAGGCACTCCACTGACACTCCCAGGCACACCCCAGACACCCCAGGCACACCTCTGACACACCCAGGCACACCTCCAGACACCCCAGGCACACCTTGACACTGCAGGCACTCCACTGCATTCCTGGCACACCTCTGACACTCCCAGGCACACCGCTGACACTGCCAGGCACACCTCCGACACTCCCCAGGCACACCCTCACACCCAAGGCACACCTCCGACACCCCAGGCACACCTCTGACACACCCAGGCACACCTCCGACACCTCAGGCACACCGCTGACACTGCCAGGCACACCCCAGAGCTGAAACTCCCAGGCACACCTCTCTCTGACACCATAGGGTACACTCTGACACCCCCAGGCACACCACTGACCACTCCCAGGCACACTTCTGACACTCCCAGGCATACCTCTGACACTCCCAGGCACACCTCTCTGACACTTAGGCACACTTCCCACATTCCAGGGTACACCTGACACTCCCAGGATCACCTCCCCACAATTCTGAGGCACACCTCTGACACTGCCAGAACTCCACCGACATTCCTCCCTGGCACACTTGAAACTCCCAGGTACACGTCCGACACTCCCAGATACACCCTGACACTCCCTGTACACCCCCTGACACTCCCAGGCACAATTCCTCTGACACTCCCCAGGCACACCCCAGACACCTTGGTACACTCTCACACTCTTAGGTCACTTCCTGACACTTTAGGAACTCCTCTGTCACCCTGATACACCTCTAACACTCCCAGGACGACTGGATATTCTGCGGTACACCTTGACACTGCACACTGCTGAAACTCCCAGGCACACCCTCTGACACTCCTGAGGTGCTCCACTGACACTCCGTGGTACACCCCTGACACCCCTGAGGCACACCCTCTGACCCTGGCACACCCAGACACCCCAGGCACACTCTGACAATGCAGGTACACTTCTTACACTTGTACACTGACACTTGCACACCTCTGAGACTCAGGCACATTTCCGCTGACACCAAAGGTGTCACCTCTGACACTCCCCAGGTACAATTCTGGTGACACCCCAGGTACACTTCTCACACCCCAGGCACACCTGACACACCTGGGCACACTTTGACACTGCAGGTACCTAACAGACACACCCTGCACACCTCTGACACTTAGGTACACCGCTGACACCGCCAGTACACCTGACACCTCATTTGAACACCCCTGACACCTAGGCACACACACCTGGCACACCTCCGACACTCCCTGCACACCTCTGGACACTCCAGGCACACTTGACACCCCAAGGCACGCTTTCTGACACCTGAGGCACACCTCTTTCACTCTGGCCCCTCCTGCACACTCCCCAGGCACACCTCTGACACTCCCCAGGCACACCTTGACACTCCAGGTACACCCCAGACACTCTCAGGCACATTCCTCTGACACCCCAGGCACACTGGACACTTGCGGTACAACCTGACACTTAAGATACCCACTGACATTCCAGGTACACCTCTGACACCTTTTCCACACCTGCAGTACACTCTCCGACATTCCCAGGCACCTCCTGACACTCCCAAGTACACTCTGACACTTGTACAATTCTGATCACCCCAGGCACAATTCTGACACTCCCCAGGCACACCTCTGACATTCTGGTACTCCACCGACATTCCGTGATACACCTCTGACACTTGCAGGACACCAGCTGACACTGCCAGATACACCTGACACTCCCCAGGAACACTCTGACACTTGGTGAAACACCTTTCGACACTTGCAGGACACTCCCTACAATTCCAGGCACACTCCACACCCCAGGCACACCTCTGACACCCCACGAACACCCTGACACTCCAGTAGGTTCTATTCTCGTACGGGAGATGATATTACAGAGGACACAGGAAGCCTGTGGGCACACCACCAGGACTCAGTCTTAACTACTTCTATCTCTATCTATGTATTACTACGCGCTGGCCTATACAGATGCCAGCATTCACAAGCTGAAAACATAAAGTATAAATGTGATAATTTATATACATAATATGGTGCACAATAAATGGAATATTACATAGAATTAATACATGTTCTGTAATACTTTACTATACATAATTAATAATAGTAATATAAGAGTAATATAATAATATACAGCTGAAGGCACTACTTTGAGTCCATATATATCATACACCAGGTACAGCTCAGACACTGCCAGGTACACCTCAGACACTGCCAGGTACACCTCAGACACTCCCAGGTACACCTCAGACACTCCAAGGTGCACCTCTGACACTTCCAAGTGCACCTCTGACACTCCCAGGCACACCTCTGACACTCCCAGGAACACCTCAGACACTCCCAGGTACACCGCTGACACTCCAAATTTTCTCTGACACTCCTGGAGTGCCTCTGACACTCCCAGGTACGTCTGGCTCCCGGGCCTCTGACACCCCCAGGTACATCTCTGCCACTCCCAGGTGCCTCTGAGCACTCTGTGCACCTCTGACACTCCCAGGTACACCTCGGCCTCTGGGGTACCTCTGGCTCTCCCAGGTACCTCCAGCCTCCCAGGAACCTTCTCACACTCCCAGGTACACCACCGACACTCCCAGGTACACCTCTAAAACTCCCAGTTACACTTCTCACACTCCTAGTTACACCTCCGACACTCCCAGGTACAACTCCGACACTCCCAGGTAAACCTCCGATACTCCTAGGTACACCTCTCACACTCCCAAGTACACCTCTGACATTCCCTGGTACTCTTGTGACACTCTCAGGTACATCTCTGACACTCCCAGGTACACCTCTGAAATTCCCAGGTACACCTCTGACACTCCTAGGTACACCTCTGACACTCCCAGGTACACCTCTGACACTCCCAGGTACACCTCTGACACTCCTAGGTACTCCTCTGTCACTCCCTGATACACATCTAACACTCCTAGGTGCACCGCTGACACTCCCAGGTACACCGCTGACACTGTCAGTTACACCTCAGACAATGCCAGGTACACCCCACACACAGCCAGGTACACCTGAGACACTCCCAGGTACACCTCAGACACTCCAAGGTGCACCTCTGACACTCCCAAGTGCACCTTTGACACTCCTAGGCACACGTCTGACACTCCCAGGTACACCTCAGACACTCCCAGGTACACCGCTGACACTCCCAGATACACCTCTGACACTCCCAATTACACCTCTGATATTCCCAGGTACACCTCCGACACTCGCAGTACACCTCCGACACTCCCAGGTACACTTCTCACACTCCCAGGTGCATCTGACACTCTCCCAGGTACACCGCTGACCTCCCAGGTACAGCTCAAGCACTCCCGGGTACCTCTGACACTCCCAGGTACACCTCTTCGGCCTCCCGGAATCTCTGTGCTCCCAGTGCCTCACTCCCAAATTAAGCCTCTGACTTGCTCCCAGGTACCTCCGACACTCCCAGGTGCCCACCTACGACACTCAGGTACCTTCTTACCTCCCAAATGCACCTGTGACACTCTGGGTACACCCCAGACACTCCCAGGTACCTTCTCCTCCCAGGTACACCTCCGACACTCCCAAGTACACCTCTGACACTCCCAGGTACACTTCTGACACTCCCAGGTACACCTCTGACACTCCCAGGTGCATGTTTGACACTCCCAGGTACTCCACTGACATTCCGTGGTACACATCTCACACTCCCAGGTACACCGCTTGCACTGCCAGGTACACCTCCGACACTCCCAGGAACACCTCCGACACACCCAGGTACACTTCTCACACTCCTAGGTACACCTCCGACACTCCCAGGTACACCTCTGACACTCCCAGGTACACCTCTGAGACTCCAAGGTAAACCTCTGACACTCCCAGGTTAACCTCTGACACTCCCAGGTACACCTCTGATACTCCCAGGTAAACCTCTGACACTCCCAAGTACACTTCTGACACTCCCAGGTACTCCACTGACATTCCTTGGTACACCTCTGACACTCCCAGGTACACGTCCGACATCCCCAGGTACACTTCTCACACTCCCAGGTACACCTCCGACACTCCGAGGTACACCTCTGACACTCCCAGGTACACCTCTGAGACTCCAAGGTACACCTCTGACACTCCCAGGTACACCTCTGACACTCCCAGGTACACCTCTGATACTCCCAGGTAAACCTCTGACACTCACAGGTACACCTCTGACACTCCCAGGTACTCCACTGACACTCTCTGGTACACCCCTGACACTCCCAGGTACACCCCTGACACTCCCAGGTACACCCCAGACACTCCCAGGTACACTTCTCACACTCCTAGGCACACCTCTGATACTCCAAGGTACTCCTCTGTCACTCCCTGATACACTTCTAACACT
>NW_024737040.1:0-7929 GCF_018991925.1 Homarus americanus | reverse complement strand
GAGGGCGGGCACCCTTTAGTGACATAACCCGGGGTGTGAGGCCAGGCACCCTTCAGTGCCATGAATCGGGGTGTGAAAGCCAGGCACCCCTTCAGCACCATGACCCGGGGTGTGAGGCCCAGGCACCTTCAGTGCCATGACCAGGGTGAGGCACCAGGACATGACCTGGGGTGTGAGGGCCGGGCACCCTTTCAGTGACATGACCCGGGGTGTGAGGGCCGGGCACCCATCCAGCACCATGACCCGGGGTGTGAGGGCCGGAAACCGCTTCAACCCCATGACCCGTGGTGTGAGGGCCGGGCACCTCTTCAGTGCCATGACCCGGGGTGTGAGTGCCGGGAACCCCTTCAGTGTCATGAACTGGAGTGTGAAGGCCGGGCACCCTTTCAGTGCCATGAAACGGGGTGTGAGGGCCTGGCACCCCTAGAGTGCTGCAAATCCGGGTGTGAGGGCAGGGCACCCCTTCACATGACCCGAGGTGTGAGGGTCAGGCACCCCTTCAGTGAAATGAATCGGGGTGTGAGGCCCGGGCATCCCTTCAGCACGATGACCCATAGTGGTAGCCCCGGGCTCGAATTCAGTGCCAAGAATCGGGGTGTGAGGGCCGGGCACCCCATCAGCACCATGACCCGGGGTGTGATTGCCGGGAACCGCTTCAACCCCATGCCCCGGGGTGTTAGGGCCGGGCATCCCTTTAGTGACATAACCCGGGGTGTGAGGGCCGGGCACCCTTTCAGTGCCATGACCCGGGGTATGAGGGCCGGGCACCCCAACAGCACCATGACCCGGGTTGTGAGGGCCGTGGAGCCCCTCAGTACCATGTCTCGGGGTGTATGGGCTAGGCACCCCTTCAGTGCCATGATCCGGAGTGTGACAGCTGGGCACCCCTTCAGTGACATGACACGGGGTGTGAGGGCCGGGCACCCTGTCAGTGACATGACCCGGGGTGTGAGGGCCGGGCACCCCTCCAGCACAATGACCCGGGGTTTGAGGGCCGGGAACCCCATCAGCACCATGACTCGGGGTGTGAGGGCCGGGAACCGCTTCAACCCCATGAACCGGGGTGTGAGGGCCGGGCACCCCTTTAGTGACATGATCTGGGGTGTGAGGGCCGGGCACCCCTCCGACACCATGACCCTGGGTTTGATGGCCGGGCACCCTTTCAGTACCATGAATCGGGGTCTGAAAGCCAGGCACCCCTTCAGCACCATGACCCGGGGTGTGAGGGACAGGCACCCCTTCAGTGCCATGACCCGGGGTGTGAGGGTCGGGAACCCCTTCAGTGACATGACCTGGGGTGTGATGGCCGGGCACCCCTTCAGTGACATGACCCGGGGTGTGAGGGCCGGGAACCGCTTCAACCCCATGACCTGTGGTGTGAGGGCCGGGCACCCCTTTAGTTCCATGACCCGGGGTGTGAGGGCCGTTCACCCCTTCAGTTCCACGACCCGGGGTGTGAGGGCCGGGCACCCCTTCAGTGTCATGAACCGGGGTGTGAGTGCCGGACTCCCTTTCAGTGCCATGAAACGGGGTGTGAGGGCCGGGCACCCCAACAGTGCTGCAAACCGGGGTGTGAGGGCCGAGCACCCCTGCACATGACCCGTTGTGTGAGGGTCGGGCACCCCTTCAGCGCCATGACCCAGAGTGTTAGGGCCGGGCTCGATTTCAGTGCCAAGATTCGGGGTGTGAGGGCCGGGCACCCCATCAGCACCATGACCCGGGGTGTGATGGCCGGGAACCGCTTCAACCCCATGCCCAGGGGTGTGAGGGCCGGGCACCCCTTCAGTGACATGACCTGGGGTGTGAGGGCCAGACACCCCTCCAGCATCCATGACCCGGGGTGTGAGGGCCGGGAACCGCTTCAACCCCAAGACCCGTGGTGTGAGGGCCGGGCACCCCTTCAGTGCCATGACCCGGGGTGTGAGGGCCGTTCACCCCTTCAGTTCCATGAAACGGGGTTTGAGGGCCGGGCACCCCTACAGTGCTGCAAACTGGGGTGTGAGGGCCGGGCACCCCTTCACATGACCCGGGGTGTGAGGGCAGGGCACCCCTTCAGTGACATGACCTGGGGTGTGAGGGTCGGGCACCCTTTCAGTGACATGACCCGGGGTGTGAGGGCCTGGCACCCCTCCAGCACCATGACCCGGGGTGTGAGGGCCGGGAACCGCTTCAACCCCATGACCGGGGGTGTGAGGGCCGGGCACCCCTTTAGCTCCATGACCCGGGGTGTGAGGGCCAGTCACCCCTCCAGCACCATGACCCGGAGTGTGAGGGCCGGGCACCCCTTTAGGTCCATGACCCGGGGTGTGAGGGCCGTGCACCCCTTCAGTACCATGACCCGGGGGGTGAGGGCCGGGCACCCCTTCAGTGTCATGAAACGGGGTGTGAGGTCCGGGCACCCTTTCAGTGTGAAGAAACGGAGTGTGAAGGCCGGGCACCCCTTCACATGACCCGGGGTGTGAGGGTTGGGCACCCCTTCAGTGCCATGAATCGGGGTGTGAAGGCCGGGCACCCCTACAGTGCTGTGAACCGGGGTGTGAGGGTCGGGCATCTCATCAGCACCATGACCCATGGTGTAAGGGCCAGGAACCGCTTCAACCCCATGAACCAGGGTATGAGGGCCGGGCACCCCTTTAGGCCCATGACCCGGCGTGTGAGGGCCGTGCACCTCTTCAGTGAAATGACCCGGGATGTGAGGGCTGGGCACCCCTTTAGTGACATTACCCGGGGTGTGAGGGCCGGGAACCCTTTCAGTGCCATGAATCGGGGTGTGAAAGCCGGGCACCCCTTCAGCACCATGACCCGGGGTGTGAGGGCCAGGCACCCCTTCAGTGCCATGACCCGGGGTGTGAGGGCCGGGCACCCCTTCAGTGACATGACCTGGGGTGTGAGGGTCGGGCACCCTTTCAGTGACATGACCCGGGGTGTGAGGGCCGCCACCCCTCCAGCACAATGACCCGGGGTGTGAGGGCCGGGAACCGCTTCAACCCCATGACCCGTGGTGTGAGGGCCGGGCGCAGGGCACCCTTCACATGACCCGGGGTCAGGCACCCTTCAGTGAAATGAATCGGGTGAGGCCCGGCATCCCTTTTCACAGCACGATGACCATAGTGGTAGCCCTGCCTGGAGCAATTCAAAAGCAAGAATCGGGGTGTGAGGGCCGGGCACCCCATCAGCACCATGACCCGGGGTGATTGTTGGAACCGCTTCAACCCCATGCCCCGGGTGTTAGGCCGGGCATCCTTTAGGTGACATAACCTGGGTGTGAGGCCGGGCACCCTTTCAGTGCTACACCCGGGGTATGAGGTGGTTGGGCAATCTCAACAGCACCATGACCTGGCTAGAGGGGGCTGCAGCCCTCAGCAATGGCGACTGGGTGTATATTAGGCACCTTCTGAAGTGCCAAGGATCCTGAGTGTGACAGCTGGGCACCCCTTCAGTGACATGACACGGGGTGTGAGGGCCGGGCACCCTGTCAGTGACATGACCTGGGTGAGGCCGGGCACCCCTCCAGCATAATGACCCGGTTTGAGGGTCGGGAACCCCTATCAGCACTATGACTCGGGTGAGGGCTGGGAACTGCCAACCCTATGAACTGGGTGTGAGGGCCGGGCACCCCTTTTAGTGAGACATGATCTGGGGTGTGAGGGCTGGGCACCCCTTCTCCGACACCATGACCCTGGGCTTGATGGCCGGGCACCCTCAGTACCATGAATCGGGGTCTGAAGCCAGGCACCCCTTCAGCACCATGACCCGGGGTGGAGGGACAGGCACCCCCAGACCTGGGTGGAGGGTCGGGGAACCCTTCAGTGACATGACTCTGGGGTGTGATGGCCACACCCTTCATGACATGACCCGGGGTGTGAGGGCGCCCAACCCCATGACCTGTGGTGTGTGGGAGGGCTGGCACCCTTTAGTCTCCATGACCCGGGGTGGAGGGCTGTTCACCCCTTCACCCAGACCCGGGGTGAAAGCCGGGCAATTCTTCAGTGTCATGAACCGGGGGTGTGAGCGACACCTTTCAGTGCTAAGGAAACGGGGTGGAGGGCTGCACCCCTACAGTTGCGAACCGGGGTGTGGGAGGGCTGGCACCTTCACATTACCTGCTGTGTGAGGGTCGGGCACCCCTTCAGCACCATGACCCAGAGTGTTAGGGGCTGGGCTCGATTTCAATGCTAAGAATCGGGGTGTGAGGGCTGGCACTCCATCAGCATTCATGACCCGGGGTGTGATGGCCGGGAACTGCTTCAACCCCATGCCCCGTGGTGTGAGGGGGCCGGCACCCCTTCAGTGACATACCTGGGGTGAGGGCTAGCACCTCCAGAGGTCCATGACCCGGGGTGTGAGGGCTGGGAAACCGCTTCTAACCCCTATGACCTGTGGCAGGAGGGGCTGGGCACCCTTCAGTGCTATGACCCGGGGTGTGAGGGCCGTTCACCCTTCAGTTCCATGAAACGGGTTTGAGGCCGGGCACCCCTACAGTGCTGCAAACTGGGGTGTGGAGGGGCCGGGGCAATTCCCCTTCACATGACCCGGGGTGAGGGCAGGGCACCCCTTCAGTGACATGACCTGGGTGTGAGGCCGGGGCACCCTTTCAGACATGACCTGGGTGTGTGAGGGCCTGGCACCCCTCCAGCACACCATGACCTGGGGTGTGAGGGCCGGCAACTGCTTCAACCCATGACTGGGGGTGTGGAGGGCTGCACCCTTAGGCTCCATGACCCGGGGTGAGGGCCAGTCACCTCCAGCACCATGACCCGGGAGGTGAGGGGCTGGCACCCTTAGGTCCATGACTGGGGTGCAGGCCGCACCTCCCTTTCAGTACCATGACCTGGGGAGGGTCAGCACCCTTCAGTGTCATGAAACGGGGTGTGTGAGGTCCGGCACCCTTTTCAGTGTGAAGAAACGGAAGTGCCGGGCACCCCTTCTTATACAGACCTGTGGCTAAATTCTTCAGTGCCATGAATCGGGGGGTGTGAAGGCCGCACCCCTGCTGGTGTTGTGAACTGGGGCGGTGAGGAATGGGTGATCCATTTGCACCTATGACCCATGGTGTAAGGGCCAGGAACTGCTTCAACCCCATGAACCAGGTATGGAGGGCCTGGGCACCCTGTTAGCCCATGACCTGGCGTGTGAGGGCCAGGCACCCTTCAGTGAAAAATGATCTGGATGTGAGGGCTGGGCACCTCTTAGTGACATGACCCTGGGTGGAGGGCTGGGCACCCCTCCAGCACCATGACCCGGAGTGAGAGCCGGGGCACCTCTTCAGTGCTATGAACTGGTTGTGAGGGCTGGGCACTTTTTTAGCCTCTATGACCCGTGTGAGGGCTGGGCACTCTGCCAGGGTTCTATGACTGGCGGGTGTGGAGGCCAAGATACCTTCAGTGCCATCGCCCAGGGGTGTGACGGCTGGTCACCGCTTTCAGTGCCATGACCCGGGATGTGAGGGCCGGGCACCCCTTCAGTGACATGAACTGGGGCGTCAGGGCTGACACCCCTTTAGTGCTATGAAACGGGGTGGAGGCCCGGGCACCCCCTCCAGCACCATGACCCGGGGGTATGAAGGCCGGGCACCCCTTCAGTGCTAAGGGGTGTGAGGCTGGAACCTGAAAAGCAAGGACCTGGGGCTTGAGGGCTGGGCTTGACGGCCATGAATCGGGGTGTGAGGGCTGGCACCCCTCTGGCACCATGACCTGGTATGAAGGCCGGGCACCCTTTTCAGTGACATGACCCGGGTGGGCTGCAACCCCTTCAATGATGCACTGGGTGTGTGAGCCGGGCACCCTCAGTGCTAAGGACCTGGGTGTGAGGCTCACACCTGTTTAGGGGCTCATGACCAGGAGTGTGAGGGCTGGCATACCTTCAGGTGCTGTGGCCAGGGGTGGGGACGGCCGGCACCGCTTGTGCAAGCATGACCTGGGGTGTGAGGGTTGGGCACCTTCAGTGGAGATGAACTGGGGCACAGGGCTGGCACCCCTTCAGTGCCATGAGCCGGGGTGTGAGGGGCTGCACCCCTTAGTGACATGAGGACTGTGTGTGAGGATCAGAACGTCAACCCCTGGCGATCTGGGGGTGAGGGCCAGGTACCCCTTTAGGTCCACATGACCCTGTGAAGAAGGGCACTTTTAGCATAAGGACAGTGGGGTGAGGCCGGGCACCCTCCATCACTATGACCCGGGAGGTGGGAGGCCCTGGCACCCTTCAGTGCCGTGAACCGGGTGTGACGGCTGGGCACCTCAGTGCCATGAACCGGGGTGGAGGGCTACACCCGTTTATGACATGACCCGGGGTGTGAGGGCTGCGCACCCTTCAGCACTGATGAGATCCTGGGGTGGAGGCGGGCACCTTCTGCCAAGACCTGGGGTGAGGGCTGGCCCCTTCAGTGCCATGACCCGAGTGGGGTGGAGGCCGGGCACCCCTTCAGTGACATGAGACCCTGGGGTGTGAGGGCTGGGCACCATCAAAAGTCATAAACATTGGTGTGAGGGCCGGGCACCCCTTAAGTGCTATGAAACGGGTGGTGGGGGGGCAGGGCACCCCACAGTGGCAAGGAACCGGGGTGTGATAGGCTGGGCACCCTTCACATGACCTGCAAGGGCCAGGCACCCCATCAGCACCATGACCTGGGTGAGGCTGTGCACACCTTCAGTACCATGACCCGTGTGAGGGTTCGGGCACACCTTCAGTGCCATGATCTGGGGTGTGAGGTTTGGGCACACCTAGCACCATGACCCGGGTGTGAGGTCTGGGCACACCTTCAATGACATGACCTGTGAGGGCTGGCACCCTTTAGTGACATGACCTGGGTGTGAGGGCTGCACCTCAGACACCATGACCCGGGGTTTGAGGGTCTGGGACCTTTTCAGTGCCATGAATCGGGGTGTGAAAGCCGAGCATCCTTCAGCACCATGACCCGGGTGTGAGGGCCGGCACCCCTCCAGCCACCTGACCCGGGTGTGAGGCCGACACCCCATAAGTGACATGAGCCGGGGGTGTGGGGGCAGGGCACCCCTACAGTGTTTTGAACCGGGTGTGAGGCTGGCACCCTTCACAGACCCGGTAAGGGCCAGGCACCCCATTAGCACCATGACCGGTGTGGAGGCGGGGCACCCTTCAGTACCATGACCCTGGGTGTGAGGGCCAGGCACCCTTCAGTGAAATCACAGGGGTGTGGAGAGCCGGCACCTTCATTGACATAACTGGGATGAGGGCCGGGCAACCTTTCAGTGACATGACCCGGGTGTGAGGGCTGGCACCTCCAGCACCATGACCCTGGATGAGGCCGGGCACCCTTTCAGTAACATGACCCCTGAGGGCTGGCACCCCTCAGGCACCATGACCCGAGGTGTGAGGGCTGGCACCCTTCAGTGCCATGAATCGGGGTGTGTGAAAGCCGGGAACCCCTTCAGCACCATGACCCGGGGCGTCAGGCCGGGCAACCCTTCAGTGCCAGCGCGAGCCGGGGGTGGAGGCTGGCACCCCTTAGGTGCGAACGGGGTGTGAGGGCCGGGCACTCTACAGAGCTAAGGAACCAGAGTTTGAGTGGCCGGGCACCCTTCTGCTGGCGACACACGGGTGTGAGGCTGGGATCCCCTTTCTCAGAGCTATGACCCGGGGTGTGAGGGCCGGGCACCCCCTTTCCAGTGACATGGGCTAGGGTATGAGGTGTGGCACCCCTCCAGCCCCATGACCCGAGGGGTGAGGGCCGGCCACCTGTTTAACCTCGGCGACCAGGGTGTGAGGGCTGGGCATACCTTCAGTGCCATGGCCAGGGTGTGACGGCTGGCACCGCTTCAGTGCCATGACCAGAGCTGGCACCCTTTAGGTCCATGACCCGGGGTGAAAAGGGTCAGGCACTCCCCATCAGTGACATAACCCCTGGGTGTGATGGCCGGGCACCTTCAGTGTCATGAATCGGGGTGTGATGGT
>NW_024737039.1:0-76079 GCF_018991925.1 Homarus americanus | reverse complement strand
ACGCCATGTATTGTTTCCACTCAGGGGCCTCACCACACACCACCTGTGGGCCTCAACTCACACCCACCTGTGGGCCTCACCACACACCTCACCTGGCCTCACCACACACTCCACCTGTGGGCCTCAACACACACACCCGCCAGGCCCTCACCACACACCCAGCCAGGTCCTCAACACACATTCAGGGCATCACCACACACTTCACCTCAGGGCCTCACCACACCCAGTCAGGTCCTCAACATTGGCATTGTGGGCCTCACCACACACCCCAGGCCTCACCACACACACTCCACTCAGGCCTCACCACACACCCCAGGGGCTCACCATCACACACCCCGCCTCACCACACCCTCCTGTGGGCCTCACACACCCACCCAGAGTCACCACACACCCACTGGCCCCACACACCCACTCTGGCCTCTGGCCACAAACTTCACTCAGGCATCACCACACACTCCACTGTGGGCCTCACTCACACACCCACCTAGGCCTCACTGCCACCAGGCCTCATCACACACCCATTCAGGCCTTAACTCACACTCACCAGGCCTGAACCACACCACACCAGGGCCCACCACACCCACCAGGGCCTCACCACACTTTTCACCAGGCCTGGCCACACACACCTGTGGGCCTCAACACACACCCACCAGAGCCTCACCACACACTTCACCTCAGGCCTCACCACACAGCTCCACTCAGGCCTCACCACACACCCCACCCAGCCTCACCACACACCCACCCAGGCCTCACACACACCCACCTCAGGGCCTCACCACACACTCCACCTCAGGCCTCACCACACACCCACCTCAGGCCTCACCACACACCAGGCTCAGGCTCTCACCACACACTCCACTCGTGCCTCAACACACATTCAGGCCTCACCACACACTCAGGGCCTCACCACACACCCACTCAGACCCACCACACACCAGGGGCCCTCACCACACACCCAAGGCCCACCACACACCTGGGCCTCAACACACACCCACCTGTGAGCCTCACCACACACCTCACCTGGGGCCTCCTCACACACCCACTCAGGCCTCACCACACACCCACTCAGAGCCTCACCACACACCCACCTCAGGCCTCACCACACACCCACCTCACGGCCCTCAACACACTCCCACCTGTGGTCTCAACACACACCTGCATTCAGGCCTCAACACACACCCACCCAGGCCTGAACCACTACACCCGGCCCCACCACACACTCCACCTCAGGCCCTTCACCCACACACCCCTCACCTCAGGGCCTCACCCACACACTCCCCACCCAGGCCTCACCACACACCCAGAGCCCTCACCCACACACCCCCACCAGGCCTCCCACACACCCACTCCAGGGTCGCACCACACACCCACCCAGGCCCCACCACACACTCCACCTCAGGGCCCTCAACACACACCCACTCAGGGTCCTCATCACACACTCCACTCAGGCCTCACCACACACCCACCTCAGGGCCTCACCACACACCCACCTCAGGCCTCACCACACACCTCACCAGGCCTCACCCACACACTCCACCTGTGGCCTCACCACACACCCACCTCAGGGCCTCACCACACACTACACCTCACCACACACCCAGGCGTCTCAACACACATTCAGGGCTCCACCACTCAGAGCCTCACCACACACCCACTCAGGCCTCTCCACACACTTCCACCCAGGCATCACCACACACCTCCACCCAGGGCCCCAACACACACCCACCCAGGGCCTCACCACACACCCACTCAGGCCCTCACACACACACCCACCCAGGGCCTCACACACACCCACCTCAGGGCCTCACCCACCTCACCAGGGCTCACCACACTGCACCTCAGGCCTCACCACACCCTTCACTCAGGCCTCTCTACACACCCACCAGGCCTCACCACACCCACTCAGGGGCCTCACCACACACACTCACCCAGGCCTCACACCACACCCACTCAGGCCCCACCACACACCTCCCGGCCCCAACACACACCCACTCAGGGCCTCACCCACACACCCACTCAGGGCCTCAACACACCCACTCAGGTCCTCACACACCTCAGGTCCTCACCACAAACTCCACCAGGCCTCACCACACACTCAGGGGCCTCACACACCCAAGGCCTCACCCACACACTCAGGGCCTCAACACACACTCCACCTCAGAGCCTCACACACCCACTCAGGGCCCATCACACACTCCATTCAGGTCTCAACACACACTCACTCAGGCTGCCTGAACACACACTGCCACCCAGGCTCCACCCACACACCCCACCCAGGGGCCTCACCTACACACCCACCTGTGGGCCTCACTACACACTCACCCATAGGGCCCTCACCACACACCCACTCAGGGCTCACCACACACTTGCTCAGTGCCTGACCACACACCCACTCAGGGATTCAAGTCCACACTTCACTCAGGCCTCACCACACCCACTCAGGCCCAAAACACACACTCCACTCAGAGCCTCACCACACACTCCACTAGGACTCAACACACACCTGCACTAGTTCATCAAAACACACTAAGCACTCAGGCCTCACCACACACCCACTCAGGGCCTCACCACCACTCCACCAGGCCTCACCACACACTCCCTCCAGCCTCAACACACACCCACCCAGAGCCCTCACCACACACTCCACACTCAGGGCCTCACCACACACTCCACCAGGCCGCACCACACACCCACTCAGGCCTCAACACACACCCAGGCCTCCCACACACACCCACTCAGGGCCTCACCACACACTCCAATCAAGGCCTCACCACACCCACTCAGAGCCTCACCACACACCCACCTTCAGGCCTCACCACACACCCACTCAGGCCTCACCACACACTCCACTCAGGACCTCACCACACAATCCACCAGGGCCTCACCACACACCCACCAGGGGCCTCAACATACACCCACCAGGGCCTTCACCACACACCCACTCAGGCCTCACCACACAACCTCACGAGCCTCACCCACACACCCACCAGGCCCTCACACACACTTCACCAGGCCTCACCACACACACCACCAGGCCTCAACACCACACCCCTTCTCACTCAGGCCTCTCAACACACTCCACTCAGGCCCTCATCACACACTTGCTCAGGCCTCACACACACCCACCTGTGCCTCACCACACACCCACCTGTGGCCTCACCACACACCCACTCAGGGCCTCAACACACACCCACTCAGAAAGCCCACCACACACCTCCACCCAGGCCTCACCCACACCCACCTCAGGCCCACCACACACCCACCCAGGGCCTCACCACACACTCCACCCAGGGCCCCACACACACCCACCAGGCATCACCACACACTACACCAGGCCCTCACCACACACCCACTCAGGTCCTCAACACACATTCAGGCCTCACCACACACCCAGGGCCTCACCACACACCCACTCAGGACCTCACCACACACCAGGGCCTCAACACACACCCAAGGCCCTCACCACACACCTCAGGGCCCCAACACACACTCCACTCAGAGCCTCACCACACACTCCACTCAGGGCCTCACCACACCAGGCCCACACACCCATTCCGGGCTCACCACACACTCCACTCAGGCCTCACCACACCCACCAGGGCCTCACCACACACCCACCAGGCTCCCACCTCACACACTCACCTAGGGCCTCAACACACACCCACTCAGGCCTCACCACACACCCACCTCAGGGGCCCCATCACACACCCACTCAGGTCCTCAAACACACCCACCTGTGGCCTCACCACACACACACTCCACCTCAGGCTCACCACACACCTCACCCAGGCCTCACCACACACCCACCAGGGCCTCACCACACACTCACCCAGTGCCCCACCACACACCCACCAGGCCTTCACAACACACTCCACCAGAGCCTCACCACACACCCACCAGGCCTCACCACACACCCCACCAGGGCCCCAACACAGACCCACCCAGGGCCCTCACCACACACCCACCTCAGGGACTCAACACACACCCACCCAGTTCGTCAAAACACACTCCACCAGGCCTCACCACCACACACTCCACTCAGGCCTCACCACACACTTCACTCAGGGCCACCACACACTCACCTGGGCCTCACACACTCCACTCAGAGCCTCACCACACACTTCTACCAGGGCCTCACCACACACCCACCTCAGGGCCGCACCACACACCCATTCAGGGCCCTCACCACACACCCACCCAGGGCCTCAACACACACTCCCACCTCAGGCCTCACCACACACCCACCTGGGCCTCACCACACACCCACTCAGGCCTCACACACACCAGGGCCTCACCACACACCCCAGGCCTCAAAATATTCCACCTGGGCCCCACCACACACTCAGGCCTCAACACACACCAGGCCTCACCACATGCCCACTCAGGCCTCACCGCACACTCAGGGCCTCAACACACACTCAGGCCTCAACACACACCCACTCAGAGCCTCACCACACACTCCAATCAAGGCCTCACCACACCCACCCAGGGCCTCACCACACACTCCACCTGTGGGCCCCACCCACACACTCCCACCAGGGCCTCACCACACACCCACTCAGACCCTCACCACACAATCCACTCAGGACCCCACCACACACCCACCAGGGCCTCAACATACACCCACCAGGCTTCACCACACACCCACTCAGGGCCCAACACACACCTGGAGCCTCACCACACACTCCACCTCAGGGCCCCACACACACTCTCACCAGGCCTCACCACACACCCACTCAGGCCTCATCACACACCCATCTGGGCCTCAACACACACCCACCAGGCCTCAACACACACCTCACACAGTGGCCTCACCACACACTTCACCTCAGGGCCTCACCACACACCCACTCAGGGCCTCACCACACCCTTCACTCAGGCCTCTACAACCCACCAGGCCTCAACACACACTCCACTCAGAGCCTCCCACACACTCCACCAGGCCTCACCACACACCCACTCAGGGCCTCACCACACACCCACTCAGGGCTCCCAACACACACCCACCAGGGCCTCACCACACTCCACCAGGCCTCACCACACACCCACCAGGCCTCACCACACACCCACTCAGGGCCTCACACACACCTGTGGGCCTCACCACCACACACCCAGTCAAGGCCTCACCACACACCTGGGCCAAACACAGCCCAGGCCCACCACACACTCCACCTCAGGGCCCCACACACACTTCATTCAGGCCTCACCACACACCCACCCAGGGCCTCAACACACTACCCAGGCCTCACCACACCCAGTCAAGGCCTCACCCACACACACTCAGGGCCTCAAGACACACTCAGGCCTCACCACATACCCAGCCAGGCCCCACCACACACCTCCAGGGCTTCAACACACACTCAGGGCTCCTCACCACACACCCACCTCAGGCCTCACCACACACTTCCACCAGGCCTCACCACACACCACCCAGGGCCTCACCACACACTCCACTCAGGGCCTCCCAAACCACACACCAGGCCTCACCACACACCCACTCAGGCCCCACCACACCCACTCAGGCCTCCCCACACACACTTCACCAGGTATCACCACACACTCACCAGGCCTCACCTCACACCCACTCAGGTCTCACCACACTTCACCAGGCCTCACCACACACCCACCAGGGGCCTCACCACACACTCACTCTAGTGCCTCAACACACACCCACTCAGGCCTCATCACACACCCATTCAGGGCCCAACACACACCCACCAGGCCTGAACACACACCACACCTCAGGGCCTCACCACGCACTTCACCAGGCCTCACCACACACCCACTCAGGCCTCACCACACACTACTCAGGCCCCACCACACACCCACCTGGGCCTCACCACACACCTCACCAGGCCTCAACACACACCCACCAGAGCCTCACCACACACTTCCACCCAGGGCCTCACCACACACACGCCACCAGGCCTCACCACACACCCACCTGTGGCCTCACCACACACCCACTCAGGCCCCAACACACACCCACCTCAGGGCATCACCACACACTCACACTCAGGGCCTCACCACACACCCACCTCAGGTCTCAACACACATTCAGGGCCTCACCACACACCTCAGGGCCTCACCCACACTCCACTCAGGACCTCACCACACACTCAGGGCCCCACACACCCTCGCGCCCCACCACACACCCAGGGCCTCAACACACACCCACCCAGAGCCTCACCACACACCCACCCAGGGCCTCACCACACCCACCTCAGGCCTCAACACACACTTCACCTCAGAGCCTCCACCACACACTCCACTCAGGCCTCACCACACACCCCACTTACAGGCCTCAACACACACCCACCTCAGGCCCCACACACACCCATCTGGGGCCCCAACACACACCCACCTCAGGCCTGAACACACACTCACACCAGGGCCTCACCACACACACCCACCCAGGCCCTCACCACACACTCCACCAGGGCCCCACCACACACACTCACCCAGGCCTCAACACACACCCACCCAGAGCCCCACCACACACCCCACCTGGGGCCCCACCACACACCCACTCAGGCCCGCACCACACACCCACCCAGGGCCTCACCACACACCCACTCAGGGCCTCAACACACACCCACCAGGCCTCACCACACCCACCAGGCCTCACCACACACACCCACCCAGGGCCTCACACACACCTCAGGCCTCACCACACACTCAGGCCTCACCACATATTCCACCACGGCCTCACCACACACCAGGCCTCAACACACACTCAGGCCTCACCACATGCCCCACCTGGGCCTCACCGCACACTCAGGGCCCTCAACACACACTCAGGGCTCCCAACACACACCCACCTGGAGCCCCACCACACACCCCAATCAAGGCCTCACCACACCCACCTTAGGGCCCCACCACACCCACTCCAGGCCTCACCACACACCCACCCAGGCCTCACCACACACCACCTCAGACCTCACCACACAACTACCTGGGACCTCACCACACCCACTCAGGCCTCAACATACACCCACCAGGCCTCACCACACACCCACTCAGGCCCTCAACACACACACTCAGAGCCTCACCACACACCCACTCAGGCCTCAAACACACTCCCCACTCAGGCCTCAACACACACACCACCAGGCCCCACCACACCACCCCACCAGGCCTCTACACACCCACCAGGGCCTCATCACACACTTCACCAGGCCTCAACACACACCCACCAGAGCCTCACCACACACCTCCACCTCAGGCCTCACCACACACCCACTCAGGCCTCACACACCTCCCCACCAGGCATCACCACACACCCACCAGGCCTCATCACACACCCATCTGGGGCCTCAACACACACCCACTCAGGCCCGGAACACACACCACCTCAGGCCTCACCACACCCCACTCCAGGGCCTCACCACACACTCCCACTCAGGGCTCCCACCACACACCTCACTCAGGGCCTCACCACACACCCACTCAGGGCCTCACCACACACTTCACCAGGCCTCAACACACACTGCACTCAGAGCCTCACCACACACTTCACCCAGGGCGTCACCACACACCCACCTGTGGGCCTCACCACACACCCACCCGGGCCTCAACACACACCCACCCAGGGCCTCACCACACACTCACACCTCAGGCCTCACCACACACCTGTCAGGTCCTCAACACACATTCAGGGCCCCACCACACACCCCGGGCCTCACCACACACTCCACCAGGCCTCACACACACCTCACTCAGGGCATCACCCACACCTCACCAGGGCCTCACCACGCACTCCACCCAGGGCCTCATCACACACCCATTCAGGGCCTCAACACACACCCACCCAGGGCCTCAACAACACACACCACACTCAGGGCCTCACCACACACCCTCACCAGGGCCCACCACACACCCACCTGGTCCTCACCACACCCTTCACGGGGCCTCCCCACACACCCACTCAGGGCCCTCCCAACACACACCCACCTCGGAGCCTCACCACACACCCCACCAGGGCCTCACCACACCCACCAGGCCCCACCACACACCCCTCTCAGGGCCTCAACACACATTCCCACTCAGGCCTCATCACACACTCCACCTGGGCCTCACCACACACCCACTCAGGTCCTCAACACACACCTCAGGGCTCTCACCACAAACTCCCACTCAGACCTCACCACACACCCAGGGCCCAACACACTCAAGGCCCCACCACACACCCAGGGGCCTCACACAATACCCACCTGAGAGCCTCACCACACACCCACCAGGCTCCTCACCACACACTCCATTCAGGGCTCAAACACACTCCACTCAGGCCCTGAACACACACCACACCTGGGGCCTCACCACACACCCCACCTGGGGCCCCTCACCACACCCACCTGGGCCCTCACCACACACCTCCACCCAGGCCTCACCACACACCCACTCAGGGCCTCACCACACACTTCACTCAGGGCCTGACCACACACTCCACTCAGGGATTCACAACACACTCCACCCAGGCCTCACCACACACCCACCTCAGGCCTCACCCACACCTCCCACCAGGCCTAAACACACACCCACTCAGAGCCTCACCACACACCCACCTCGGGACCCAACACACACCCACGCACCAAACTCACACTCAGGCCTCACCACACACCCACTCAGGGCTCACCACACACTTCACCAGGCCCTCACCACACACCCCCACCAGGCCCCAACACACACTCCACCAGAGCCTCACCACACACCCACTGGGGCCTCACCACACACTCCACTCAGGGGCCTCACACACCCACCCAGCCTCACCACACACCCACCAGCCCCACCACACACCCACCAGGTCTCAACACACATTCAGGCCTCACCACACCCCCGGGGCCTCACCACACACCCACTCAGGGCCCTCACCACACACCTCCACCAGGGCATCACCACACACCCCACTCAGGCCTCACCACGCACCCACTCAGGGCCTCACCACACACTCCACTCCAGGGCCTCAACACACACCCACCAGGCCCCAACAACACACACTGCCACCCAGGGCCTCACCACACACTCACCCTCAGGCCTCACCACACACCCACCAGGTCTCACCCTTCCACCAGGGGCCTCTACACACTCCACTCAGGGCCTCAACACACACTCCACCCAGAGCCTCACCACACACTCCACCAGGGCCTCACCACACCCCACTCAGGGCCCCATCACACACCCCAGGGCCCCCAACACACACCCACTCAGGGCCCCACCACACCCACCCAGGGCCTCACCCACACCCACCCAGGTCCTCAACACACACCTCAGGGGCCTCACCACAAACTCCACTCTGTGACTCACCCACACTCAGGCCTCAACACACACTCTCAAGGCCTCACCACACACTCAGGGCCTCAACACACACTCCACTCAGGCCTCACCACACCCACTCAGGCCTCACTTAAACCCATTCCAGGGTCTCAACACACACTCCACTGTGGGCTCCGAACACACACTCACCCAGGCCCCACCACACACTCACCAGGGCCTCACCACACACTCCACTCAGGGCCTCACCACACACTCCCACTCAGGCCTCACCACACACCCACCAGGGCCTCACCACACCCCACTCAGTGCCTGACCACACACCCACCAGGATTCACAACACACCCCACCTCAGGCCCTCACCACACACCCACCCAGGCCTCACCACACACTTCACCAGGGCCTAAACACACACCCACTCAGAGCCTCACCACACACCCACTCAGGGACTCAACACACACTCCACTCAGTTCACAAACCACCTCACTCAGGCCTCACCACACACTCCACCTCAGGGCCTCACCACACACCCCACCAGGCCTCACCTGCCCACACACCCCACCAGGGCCTCAACACACACCCACTCAGAGCCTCACACACACCCCACTCAGGGCCTCACCACACACCCACCAGGGCCGCACCACACACTCCACTCAGGCCTCAACACACACCTCAGGGCCTCAACACACACCCACTCAGAGCCTCACCACACACTCCAATCAAGGCCTCACCACACCCACCAGAGCCTCACCACACACTCCACTCAGGGCCTCACCACACACTCCACCTGGGCCCACCACACACTCCACTCAGGACCTCACCACACAATCCCTCAGGACCTCACCACACACCCACTCAGGGACTCAACATACACTCCACCAGGGCTTCACCACACACCCACTCCAGGGCCTCAACACAAACCTCAGAGCCTCACCACACACCCACTCAGGCCTCACACACACTTCACTCAAGGCCTCACACACACACCACTGGGCCTCACCACACCCTTCACCAGGCCTCTACACACCTCCACCAGGCCCTCATCACACACTCACCCAGGGCCTCAACACACACCCACCTGGAGCCTCACCACACACTTCACCAGGCCTCACCACACACTCCACCCAGGCCTCAACACACACACTCTCACTCAGGCATCATACCACACACTTCAGTCAGGGGCCTCACCTCACACCCACCTCCAGGGCCCTCACCACACACTCCCACTCAGGGCCTCCCACCACACACCCCACTCAGGGGCCTCACCACACACTTCACTTAGGGCCTCAACACACACCCACCCAGGCCTCATCACACACCCATTCAGGCCTCAAACACACCCACTCAGGGCCTGAAACACACCACACCTGTGGCCTCACCACACACCCTCTCAGGCCTCACCACACACCCTACTCAGGCCTCACCACACACCTCACCAGGCCTCCCACACACCCATTCAGGCCTCTCCACACACCCCCACCAGGGCCTCAACACACACTGCACCTCAGAGCCCTCACCACACACTCTCACCAGGCCTCACCACACACCTCCACCCAGGCCTCACCACACCCACTCAGGCCTCAACACACCCACTCCAGCCTCACCACACACCACACCCAGGGCCTCACCGCACACTCCAGTCAGGTCTCAACACACATTCAGGGCTCCCACCACACACTCAGGCCTCACCACACACCCATCTCAGAGCCTCACCACACACCCAATCAAGGCCTCACCACACCCACCAGGCCTCACCACACACTCCACTCAGGGCCTCACCACACACCCACTCAGGGCCTCACCACACACTCCACTCAGACCTCACCACACAATCCACCAGGACCTCACCACACACCCACTCAGGGCCTCACCACACACCCACTCAGGCCTCACCACACACTCCACCAGGGCCTCAACACACACCTCAGAGCCTCACCACACACCCACTCAGGGCCTCAACACACGCTCACTCAGGGCTCACCACACACACCACCAGGGCCTCACCACACCCTTCACTCAGGCTCCCTACACACTCCACTCAGGGCCTCATCACACACCTCACTCAGGCCTCAACACACACCCACTCAGAGCCTCACCACACACTCTCACTCAGGCCTCACTACACACCTCCACTCAGGCCTCAACACACACTCACTCAGGCATCACCACACACCTCCCAGTCAGGGCCTCACCCTCACACCCACCCAGGCCTCACCACACACCTTCACCTCAGGCCTCACCACACACCCACCTAGGCCCCACCACACACCTCACCTAGGCCCCAACACACCACACCTCAGGGCCTCACCACACACTTCCACCAGGCCTCACCACACACTCCCCTACCAGGGCCTCACCACACACACCTCACCAGGCCCCACCACACACCCACTCAGGCCTCACCACACACTCACCTCAGGGCCTCAACACACACCGCACCTCAGAGCCTCACCACACACCCCACCAGGCCTCACCACACACCCACCAGGCCCTCACCACACACTCCACCTCAGGCCTCAACACACACCCACTCAGGCCCTCACCACACACCACACTCAGGCCTCACCATACACCCAGCCAGTCCCTCAACATCATTCAGGGCCTCACCACACACCCCATGGCCTCACCACACGCCCACTCAAGGCCTCACCACACACTCTCACCAGGGCATCACCACACACCCCACCAGGCCTCACCACACACCCACCAGGCCTCATCACACACCCATTCAGGCCTCAACACACATTCCACTCAGGCCTCAACACACACACCACACCTCAGGCCTCACCACACACCTCCACCTCAGGGCTCCACCACACACCCAATTAGGGCCTCACCACACCCTTCACTGAGGGCCTCTCACACACCCACCTCAGGCCTCAACACACACCCACTCCCAGAGCCTCACCACACACCCCACCAGGCCCTCACCACACACCCACTCCAGGGCCTCACCACACACCCACCAGGGCCTCAACACACACCCACCCAGGGCCCTCACCACACACCCACTCAGGGCCTCACCACACACCCACCAGGGCCTCACCACACACTACTCAGGCCTCAACACACACCTCAGGGCTCACCACACACTCCAATCAAGGCCTCACCACCACACCACAGGGCCAAAACACACACTCAGGGCCTCACCACACACCCACTCAGGCCTCAACACACACTTCACTCAGAGCTCACCACACACCCACTCAGGGCCTCAACACACACCTCAGGCCTCACCACACACCCAGTCAAGGCCTCACCACACACCTCAGGGCCTCAAGACACACTTCAGGGCCTCACCACACACCCAGTCAAGGCCCACCACACACCCAGGGCCTCAACACACCTCAGGGCCTCACCACACACCCCACCAGGCCTCAAACACACCCCACCAGGGCCCTCACCACACACACCACTCAGGGCCTCACCACACACTCCACCCAGGCCCAACCACACCTCAGGGCCTCACCACACACCCACCCAGGGCCCTCACCACACACTCCACCAGGCCTCACCACACACCCCACCAGGCATCACCACACACCTCACCTCAGGCCTCACCTCACACTCCACTCAGGGTCTCACCACACACACTTCACCAGGCCTCACCACACACCCACCAGGCCTCACCACACACCACCTAGGCCTCAACACACACCCACCAGGCCTCATCACACACCCATTCAGGGCCTCAACACGCACCCATCTCAGGCCTGAACACACACTACACCTCAGGCCTCACCACACACCCCACCTAGGGCCTCACCACACACCCACCTCAGGCCCCACCACACACCCCCACCTGGCGCCTCACCACACACCCACCTCAGGCCTCACCACACACTCTCACTCAGGCCTCAACACACTCCACTCAGAGCCTCACCACACACTTCACCAGGGCCTCACCACACACCCACCTCAAGGCCCCCACCACACACCTCACTCAGGCATCACCACACACCCCACCTCAGGCCTCACCACACACCCACCTAGGGCCCTCACCACACACACCCCACTTAGGGCCTCAACACACACCCACTCAGGGCCTCATCCACCCATTCAGGCCTCAACACACACTCCACTCAGGCCTGAACACACACTACACTCAGGGCCTCACCACACACCACTCAGGGCCTCACCACACACCCACCTCAGGGGCCCACCACACACCCCACTCAGGGCCTCACCCACACCCACCCAGGGGCCCCACCACACACCTCCCACTCAGGGCCTCAACACACACTGCACTCCAGAGCCTCACCACACACCCCACTCAGGGCCTCACCACACACTCCACTCAGGGCCTCACCACACACCCACTCAGGCCTCAACATACACCCACCTCAGGCCTCACCACACACCTACACCTGTGGGCCCTCACCACACACCCAGTCAGGTCCTCAACACACATTCAGCCTCACCACACACCTCAGGGCCTCACCACACACTCCACTCCCGGGCCTCACCACACACTCACCAGGGCATCACCACACACACCCCACCACGGCCTCACCACACACCCACTTAGGGCCTCATCACACACCCATTCAGGGCTCCCAACACACACCCACTCAGGGCCCCAACACACACCACACTCCAGGGCCACACCCACACACCCCACTCAGGCCTCACCACACACCCACCCAGGGCCTCACCACACCCTTCACCAGGCCTCTCCACACCCACCTCAGGCCTCAACACACACCCACCCAGAGCCTCACCCACACACCTCACCAGGGCCTCCAACACACCCACCAGGCCTCACCACACCCACCTCTGGGCCTCAACACGCACTCCACTCAGGCCTCACCACACACTCCACTCAGGGCCTCACCACACACTCCACCCAGGGCCCCTCACCACACCCACCTCAGGGCCTCAACACACACCTCAGGCCTCACACACACCCAGTCAGGCCGCACCACACACCCCCAGGCCTCAACACGCACTCCACCAGGGCCTCACCACACACTCCAGTCAAGGCCACCACGCATTGGGCCAAACGCACCTCAGGGCCTCACCACACACCTCCCACCCAGGGCCTCAACACACACTCACCCAGAGCCCTCACCACACACTCCACCATGGCCCCTCAACACACACCCACAGGGCCCTCACCACACACTCCAGCCAGGGCCCCTCCCCACACCTCAGGCCTCAAGACACACCCCAGGGCCTCACCACACACTCCAGTCAAGGCCTCACCACACACAGGGCCTCACACACACTCAGGGCCTCACCCACACACCCACCTGGGCCCTCACACACACTCACCAGGCCTCACCACACACACCATTCAGGGCCTCAACCACACACCTCAGGGCCTCACCACACACCCACCCAGCCTCACCACACACCCACTCAGGCCTCACCACACCTCACCCAGAGTTCACCACACACCCCACCAGGCCTCACCACACACCTCCACTCAGGTCTCACCACACACCTCCACCCAGGGCCTCACCACACACCCACCCAGGCCCTCACCACACACCCCACCTTAGGGCCCCCAACACACACCCACCTGTGGGCCTCATCACACACCCATTCAGGGCCCCAACACACACCCACTCAGGCCTGAACACACACTCACACCTCAGGGCCTCACCACACACTTCACCAGGGCCTCACCACACACCCACCAGGGGCCTCACCACACACTTCACCAGGCCTCACCACACACCTCCAATCAGGCCCCCACCACACACTTCCCACCAGGGCCTCAACACACACTCCACCTGAGAGCCTCACCACACACTTCACCAGGGCCTCACCACACACCCACTCAGGGCCCACCACACACTCCACCCAGGGCCTCACCACACACCCCACTCCAGGGCCTCAACACACACCCACTCCAGGCATCACACCACACACCACACCTCAGGCCTCACCACACCCACTCAGGTCCTCAACACACACCAGGGCCTCACCACACACTCAGGCCTCACCACACACTCCACTCAGACCCTCACCACACACCCAGGGCCTCAACACACACTCAAGGCCCACCACACACCTAGGGCCCCCAACACACACCCACTCAGAGCCTCACCACACACTCCACCTCAGGCCCTCACCACACCCACCAGGGCCTCAACACACACCCCACTCAGGGCCTCACCACACACCCACCAGGGGCCCCACCACACACCCCACCCTTAGGCCCAACACACACCCACACTCCAGGCCTCATCACACACCCATTCAGGCCTCAACACACACCCACCAGGCCTGAACACACACCACACCCAGGGCCCACCACACACTTCCACCCAGGCCTCACCACACACCCACCCAGGGCCTCACCACACACCCCCACCAGGGCCTCACCACACACCCACCTCAGGGCCCTCACCACACACCCCACACCTGAGCGCCCCACCACACACCCAGCCCAGGGACTCACAACACACTCACCCAGGCCTCACCACACACCCACCTCAGGGCCTCACCACACACCCACTCAGGGCCCCAACACACACCCACCCGGGGCCTCACCACACACCACACTCAGGGCCTCACCACACACTTCCACCTCAGGCCCCACCACACACCCACCAGGCCTCACCACACACCTCACCAGGCCTCACCACACACCCACCCAGAGCCCTCACCACACACCCCACTCAGGCCACAACACACACCTGCACCTCAGAGCCTCACCACACATCACACCCCACCACACACCCACTCAGGGCCTCACCACACACCCACCTCAGGCCTGAACACACACTCCACCTCAGGCCTCACCACACACCCAGTCAGGTCCTCAACAATACCCAGGCCTCACCACACACCCAGGACCCAACCACACACCCACCAGGCCCACCACACACCCCCACCCAGGCATCACCACACACACTCACTCAGGCCTCACCACACACCCACCAGGCCTCATCACACACCCATTCAGGGCCTCAACACACACCCACCCAGGGCCTCAACAACACACACCTCACACGGGCCTCACCACACACTTCACCCAGGCCTCACCACACACCCAGTCAAGGCCTCCCCACCACACCCTTCACCAGGGCCTCTACACACTCCACCTGGGCCTCAACACACACCCACTCAGAGCCTCACCACACACCCACCAGGGCCTCACCACACACTCCACCAGGGCCCCAACACACACCCCACCAGGGCATCACCACACACTCACCCAGGGCCTCACCTCACACCCACCCAGGCCCCACCACACACTCCCACCCAGGGCCCTCACCACACACCCACCAGCCTCACCACACACTCACCTAGGGCCTCAACACACACTCCACCAGGCCTCACCACACACCTCACCTCAGGGCCTCACCACACACCCTTTCCAGGCCTCACCACACACCCACCTCAGGCCTCACCACACCCCACCCAGGCCTCACCTCACACCCACTCAGGGTCTCACCACACACTTCACCCAGGGCCTCACCACACACCCACCTCAGGGCCTCACCACACACTCTCACTTAGGGCCTCAACACACACTGCACTCAGGGCCTCATCACACACCCATTCAGGCCTCAACACACACCCACTCCAGGCCCGAACACACACTACACCCAGGCCTCACCACACACTTCACCAGGGGCCTCACCACACACCCACCAGGCCTCACCACACTACTCACCAGGCCTCACCACACCCAATCAGGGCCCCACCACACACCCCCACCGGGGCCCCAACACACACCCACCTGGCTCACCACACACTTCACCAGGGCCTCACCACACACCCACCCAGGGCCTCACCACACACCCACTCAGGCCTCACCACACACCCACCAGGCCTCAACACACACCCACCCAGGCATCACCACACACCACACCCCCAGCCCACCACACACCCACCAGGTCCTCAACACACATTCAGGGCCTCACCACACACTCAGGCCTCACCACACTCCCACTCAGGACCTCACCACACACTCAGGCTTCAACACACACCTCAAGGCCTCACCACACACCAAGGGCCCCAACACACACCCACTCAGAGCCTCACCACACACCCACTCAGGCCTCACCACACCCACCTGGGCCCTAACACACACTCCCACCAGGCCTCACCACACACCCACCCAGGGCCTCACCCACACACCTCCACGGGGCCTCAAACACACCCACCTCAGGGCCCCACCACACCCATTCAGGCCCCAACACACACCCACAGGCCTGGAACACACACCACACTCAGGCCCTCACCCACACCCCACCAGGGCCTCACCACACACCCACCCGGGCCCACCACACACCCCCACCAGGCCTCACCACACACTCCACCAGGGCTCACCCACACACTCACTCAGTGCCTGACCACACACCCACCTCAGGATCTCACAACACACTCTCACCAGGCCTCACCACACACCTACACCCAGGGCCTCACCACACACCCACCAGGGCCCTCACCACACCACACCCAGGCCTCACCACACACCCCACTGAGGGCCTCACCACACACTCCACCTCAGGGCTCCTCACCACACACTTCACTCAGGGCCTCACCACACACCCACTGAGAGCCTCACCACACACTTCACTCAGGCCACAAACACACACTGCACCTCAGAGCCTCACCACACACTTCACTCAGGGCCTCACCACACACCCACTCAGGCCTCACCACACACCCACCAGGCCTCAACACACACCCACTCAGGCCTCACCACACACCACACCTCAGGCCTCACCACACACCCAGTCAGGTCTCACACACACATTCAGGCCTCACCACACACCCCAGGACCTCACCACACACCCACCAGGGCCTCACCACATACTTCACCAGGCATCACCACACACTCACCGGGCCTCACCACACACCCCACCAGGGCCCCCATCACACACCCATTCAGGCCCCAACACACACCCACCCAGGGCCTCAACACACCACACCAAGGGCCTCACCACACACTCCACCAGGGCCTCACCACACACCCGGTCAAGGCCCACCACACCCTCTCACCAGGCCTCTACACACCCACTCAGGCCTCAACACACACCCACCTGGAGCCTCACCACACACCCCACCAGGGCCTCACCACACACTTCCACCAGGGGCCTCAACACACACCCCACCCGCATCACCACACACTTCACTCCAGGGCCTCACCTCCCACACCCACCAGGCCCCACCACACACCCCCACCAGGCCCCACCACACACCCACCTAGGGCCCCACCACACACCCCCACCTAGGGCCCTCAACACACCCACTCAAGGCCTCACCACACCACACCAGGGCCCACCACACACTCACCAGGCCCTCACCACACACCCACCCAGGCCCTCACACCACACACCCTCACCTCAGGCCTCACCACACACCCTTCACCTGTGGCCTCACCACACACCCACTCAGGGCTCCCACCACACACTTCACCAGGCGTCAACACACACCGCACCTCAGAGCCTCACCACACACCCCACCAGGGCCTCACCACACACCCACCCAGGCCTCACCACACACTCCACCCAGGCCTCACCACACACCCAGCCAGGTCCTCAACACACATTCAGGGCCCTCACCACACACCTCAGGCCCTCACCACACACCCACTCAGGGCCTCACCACACACTTCACCCAGGCATCACCACACACCTCACCAGGCCTCACCACACACCCACTCAGGCCCACCACACACCCATTCAGGGCCCCAACACACATTCCAGGGGCTCAACACAACCTCACACCAGGGCCCCACCACACACCCACCAGGGCCCCACACACCCATTCAGGGCCCCCAACACACACCCACCTCAGAGCCCTCACCACACACCTCACCAGGGCCCCACCACACACCCCACCCAGGCCCACCACACACCCACCAGGCCCTCACCACACACCCACCAGGGCCTCAACACACACCCACTCAGGGCATCACCACACACTCACCCGGGCCTCACCACACACCCACCTCAGGTCCACCACCTCCAGGGCCTCACCACACACCCCTGGGGCCTCACCACACACTCCACTCAGGACCTCACCACACACCCAGGGCCTCAACACACACTCAAGGCCTCACCACACACCCCATGGCCTCAACACACACCCACTCAGAGCCTCACCACACACCCACCAGGCCCCACCACACCCACCTCAGGCCTCAACACACACCTCACCCAGGCCCCACCACACCCACCCAGGCCTCACCACACCACCTAGGGCCTCAACACACACCCACCCAGGCCCCATCACACACCCATTCAGGGCCTCAACACACACCCACTCAGGCCCGAACACACACCACACCTGTGGGCCTCACCACACACTCCACCAGGCCTCACCACACACCCACCAGGCCCTCACCACACACTCCACCCAGGCCTCACCACACACCCACCTGGGGCCTCACCACACACACTCCACCAGTGCCTGACCACACACCCACTCAGGGATTCACAACACACCTCCTCAGGGCCTCACCACACACCCACCCAGGGCCCCCACCACACACCACACCCAGGCCTCAACACACACCCACCCAGGCCTCACCACACACACCTGCACTCAGGGCCTCACCACACACTTCACCTGGGCCTCACCACACACCCACCTCAGGGCCTCACCACACACCTCACCAGGGCCCTCACCACACACCCACTACAGAGCCTCACCACACACTTCACTCAGGGCCACAACACACACTGCACCTGAGAGCCTCACCACACACTTCCACCAGGGCCTCACCACACTCCACTCAGGGCTCTCACCACACACCCACCAGGGCTCAACACACACCCACTCAGGGCCTCACCACACACCACACTCAGGGCCCACCACACCCAGTCAGGTCCTCAACACACATCCAGGGCCTCACCCACACACTCAGACCTCACCACACACCCACCAGGCCTCACCACACACACCTGGGCATCACCACACCCCTCACTCAGGCCTCACCACACACTCCACCAGGGCCTCATCACACACCCATTCAGGCCCCTCAACACACACCCACCCAGGCCCTCAACACACACTACACTCAGGGCCTCACCACACACCTCACCAGGGCCTCACCACACACCCAGTCAAGGCCTCACCACACCCCCTCACCAGGCCTCCCTACACACTCCACCAGGCCTCAACACACACACCCACCCAGAGCCCTCACCACACACCCCCACCAGGGCCTCACCACACACCCCCACCAGGCCCTCAACACACACTTCACTCCGGGCATCACCACACACCTCACCAGGGGCCTCACTTCACACCCACTCAGGCCTCACCACACACCTCACCAGGCCTCACCACACACCCCACCTCTAGGCCTCACCACACCTCACCTAGGCCTCAACACACACCCACCAGGCCTCACCACACACCAACACTCAGGGCCTCATCACACCTCCCCACCAGGGCCTCACCACACACCCCACTCAGGGCCTCACCACACACCTTCCACCAGGGCCCCACCACACACCCCACCAGGCCTCACCACACACCCACCCAGCCTCACCACACACTTCACCAGGCCTCAACACACACTGCACCCAGAGCCTCACCACACACCCCCACTGGGGCCTCACCACACACCCACCTCAGGGCCTCACCACACACCCACCTGGGCCCTCACCACACACCCAGTCAGGTCCTCAACACACAATGGGGCCTCACCACACACCTCAGGACCTCACCACACACCCACCTCAGGCCCTACCACACACCCTCCACCAGGGCATCACCACACACCCCACTCAGGCCTCCACCACACACCCACCCAGGGCCTCATCACACACCCATTCAGGCCCCAACACACACCCACCCAGGCCCCAACACACACCACACCTCAGGGCCTCACCACACACCACCTCAGGCCTCACCACACACCCACTCCAGGGCCCTCACCACACCCTTCCACCAGGCCTCACACACACCCACCAGGCCTCAACACACACCCACTCAGAGCCTCACCACACTTCACCAGGCCTCACCCACACCTCACCAGGGCCTCACCACACACCCACCAGGGCCTCCACACACCCCACCCAGGCATCACCACACACTCCACCAGGGCCTCACCTCACACCCACCCAGGCCCACCACACACCCCCACCCAGGGCCTCACCACACACCCACTTAGGGCCTCACCACACACCTCACTTAGGCCTCAACACACACCCACCAGGGCCTCATCACACACCCATTCAGGGCCTCAACACACACCCACCCAGGGCCCTCAACACACACTCACCAGAGCCCTCACCACACACACCCTCACCTCAGGCCTCACCACACACACCCACCTCAGGCCTCACCACACACCCCACTCAGGTCTCAACACACACCCACTCAGGCCTCACCAACACTCCACTCAGGGCCTCACCACACACTCCACCTAGGGCCTCACCACACACCCACTCAGGCCTCAACACAAACTCAGGCCTCACCACACACCCAGTCAGGTCCCAACACACATTCAGGGCCCCACCACACACCCCAGGGCCTCACCACACCCACTCAGGCCCACCACACACTCCACTCAGGCCTCACCACACACTTCACTTAGGGCCTCAACACACACCCACCCAGGGCCCATCACACACCCATTCAGGGCCTCACACACACTCCACTCAGGCCCGAACACACACCACACCCAGCCCTCACCACACACCCCACCCAGGCCTCACCACACACCCTACCAGGCCTCACCACACACCCCCACCAGGCCTCACCACACACCCACTCAGGGCCTCACCACACACCCCACCAGGCCCAACACACACCGCATTCAGAGCCTCACCACACACCCCACCAGGGCCTCACCACACCCACCCAGGGCCTCACCACACACCCACCCAGGGCCCCAACACACACCCACCCAGGGCCTCACACACACACTCAGGCCTCACCACACCCAGTCAGGTCCTCAACACACATTCAGCCTCACCACACACCTCATGGCCTCACCACACACCTCCACCCAGGGCCTCACCACACACTCCACCTCAGGGATCACACACACTTCCACTCAGGGCCCACCACACACCCACTCAGGGCCTCACACACACCCATTCAGGGCCCAACAACATCCCACCTCAGGCCCCAACACACACCACACCCAGGGCCCCACCACACACCCCACCAGGGCCCCACCACACACCCACCAGGGCCTCACCACACCCCTTCCACCCAGGGCCTCCCACACACCCACCCAGGGCCTCAACACACACCCACCTGGAGCCTCACCACACACCCCCACCAGGGCCTCACCACACACCCACCCAGGGCCTCACCACACACCTCCCCAGGCCCTCAACACACACCCACCTCAGGCCCTCACCACACACCCACTCAGGGCCTCACCACACACTCCACTCAGGGGCCTCACCACACACTCCACCAGGGCCTCAACACACACTCAGGGCCTCACCACACACCCAATCAAGGCCCACCACACACACCAGGGCCAAACACACACCCAGGGCCTCACCCACACACCCACTCCAGGGCCTCAACACACACCCCACCAGAGCCCACCACACACACCCACTCAGGGCCCCAACACACACCCAGGCCTCACCACACACCCAATCAAGGCCTCACCCACACCCACCTGAGGGCCTCACCACACCCACCCAGGCCTCCCACCACCACACCCACCCAGCCTCACCACACACCCTCACTCAGGACTTCAACACACAATCCACCAGGACCTCACCACACACCCACCCAGGCCTCACCACACACTCCACCTGGGCCTCACCACACACCCACCCAGGGCCTCAACACACACCCTGAGCCTCACCACACACCCACCAGGGCCCCACCACACACCCCACCTCAGGGCCTCACCACACACACCACCAGGGCCTCACCACACCCTTCCTTCACCAGGCCTCACACACACCCACTCAGGCCTCACCACACACCCACTCAGGCCTCACCACACACCCACCAGGGCCTCAACACACACCCAGAGCCTCACCACACACCCACCCAGGCCTCAACACACACTCACCAGGGCCTCACCACACACCCCACTCAGGCCTCACCACACCTTCACCCAGGCCTCACACACACTCCACCAGGGCCCACCACACACCCCACCAGGCCTCACACACCCACCAGGGGCCTCACCACACACCCCCACCAGGCCCCCAACACACACTTCACCCAGGGCCCAACACACACTCACCCAGGGCCTCACCACACACTTCACCAGGGCCTCGCCACACACCCACTCAGGGCCTCAACACACACTCCACCTCAGGGCCTCACCACACACCACACCTCAGGGCCTCACCATACACCCAGTCAGGTCCTCAACACACATTCAGGGCCTCACCACACACCTCATGGCCTCACCACACACTCCACTCAGGGCCACACCACACACCTTCCACCCAGGCATCACCACACACTCACTCAGGCCTCCTCACCACACACTCCACTCGGGGCCCCATCACACACCCATTCAGGCCTCCAACACACATTCCACTCCAGGCCCAACACACACCACACTCAGGGCCTCACCACACACCCCACCAGGGCCTCACCACACACCCACCTCAGGCCTCACCACACCCTTCCACCAGGCCTCTACACACCCACCAGGCCCTCACACACACCCACCAGAGCTCACCACACACTCTCACTGGGGCCTCACCACACACCCACCAGGCCTCACCACACCACCCACTCAGGCCTCAACACACACCCACCAGGCTTCACCACACACTCCACCTGTGGGCCTCACCACACACCCACCTCAGGGCCTCAACACACACCCAGGTGGGCCTCACCACACACCCAACTGAAGCCCTCACCACACACCAGGGCCAAACACACACTCAGGGCCCTCACCACACACCCACCTCAGGGCCTCAACACACACTCCACCAGAGCCTCACCACACACCCACCAGGCCCCAACACACACCTCAGGGCCTCACCACACACCCAGTCAAGGCCTCACCACACACCTCAGGGCCTCAAGACACACAGGGCCTCACCACACACCCAGTCAAGGCCTTACCACCACCTCCAGGCCTCAACACACACCAGGGCCTCACCACACACCCCACCAGGGCCTCACCACACACTCCACCAGGCCCTCACCACACACACCACCCAGGCCCTCACCACACACCCACCAGGCCCAACCACACACCTCAGGGCCTCACCACACACCCAACCAGGGCCTCACCACACACTCCACTCAGGGCCCTCACCACACACTCACTCAGGTATCACCACACACTTCACTCAGGCCTCACCTCCACCCACTCAGGTCTCACCACACACCTTCACTCAGGGCCTCACCACACACCCACCCGGGCCCTCACCACACACCTCCACTTGGGCCTCAACACACCCACTCAGGCCTCAAGCACTGAAGGAGGAAGAAAAGCAGCAGCTGCAGGCTGTGCTGGAGTGCCTCAAATACAGCCAACTTTCAGGCTTTAAATTAATGAGATGACCATCATGTAGTGTGGTGACAGAAGATTGATCCACAAGTGCTAAGTAGAAATACCTGTAAACGTGTAAAACACTGTCCACACTCCAGTATACAAGTGGAGCTACTAAACCAAGTAAATATTTACAGTAATAGCATTTGGTGATCTTTGATGGTTACAGTACAGTTCCTTCCAGTAGTCAACTTGATGGTCATTAACAAAATGTTAGGATCCAAGTGTTGATTCTTTCTTGATGTGAGGGGTGGTGCTAACTTTTACACTTGGTACTACCCAGTTGTTGTTAACAAGAAGACACAGCATATGAGGGTTTCTTTTAACATCACTTAATGCAGCATCATGTATAAATGATTAAAATCATACACTTTTATTTTTCTCAGGAGCACAGTGCAGCACAGTACAGCACAGCACAAACAACACAGTACAATACACAGTAAGACATAGCACAGTATAACACCAGTACAGTACAAAGCACAGTACAGCACAGTACACATACACAGTACAGCACAGTACAGTACAGTCACATACAGTACAGCACAGTGCAGCACAGCACAGTACAACACAGTACAACACAGTACAAGCACAGTACAGCATAGCACAGTACAACACAGTACAACACAGTACTGTAGTACAGTACACAGCACAGCACAGTACAACACAGTACAACACAGTACAGTACAGCACAGCACAGTACAACACAGCACAGTACAGCACAGTACAGCACAGCACAGTACAACACTGTACAGCACAGTACAGCACAGTACAGTACTAACACAGTACAACACAGTACAGTACAGCACAGCACAGTACAACACAGTACAGTACAGCACAGCACAGCACAGTGCAGCACAGTACAGCACAGCACAGCACAACACAGTACAACACAGTACAGTACAGCACAGTACAGTACAGTACAACACAGTACAGTACAACACAGTACAGTACAGCACAGTGCAGTACAACACAGTACAGCACAGCACAGTACAGTACAACACAGTACAGTACAAACAGGTACAGTACAGCACAGCACAGTACAACACAGTACAACACAGTACAGTACAGTGCAGCACAGTGCAGCACAGTACAGCACAGTACAGTACAGTGCAGCACAGTGCAGCATAGCACAGCACAGTACAGCACAGTACAGCACAGTACTGCACAGTGCAGCACAGTGCAGTACAGTACAGTACAGTACAGTGCAACACAGCACAGTACAGCACAGTGCAGCACAGTACAGCACAGTACAGCAAGCACAGCACAGTGCAGCACAGTGACAGTACAGTACAGTACAGCACAGTACAGCACAGTGCAGCACAGTACAGTAGTACAGCACAGTGCAGCACAGCACAGTACAGCACAGTGCAGTACAACACAGTACAAGCACAGCACAGTACAACACAGTACAGCACAGTACAACACAGTACAGCACAGTACAGTACAATACACACAGTATAACACAGTACAGTACAGCACAGCACAGTGCAGCACAGTAGCACAGTACAACACAGTGCAGCACAGTACAGCACAGCACAATACAGCACAGTAAACACAGTACGGCACAGCACAGTACAGCATAGTCACAACACAGTACAGCACAGTACAGTATAACACAGTGCAGCACAGTACAGCACAGTACAGTACAGCACAGTAACACAGTACAGTACAGCACACACAGTACAGCACAGTACAACACAGTACAGTACAGCACAGTATGCCAGTACAACACAGTACAGCACAGTACAGTACAACACAGTGCAGTACAACACAGTACAGCACAGCACAGTAAAGCATGTACAACACAGTGCAGCATACAGTCACACACAGCACAGTACAGCACAGTACAACACAGTACAGTACACACAGTACAGCACAGTACAACACAGTACAGCACAGTACAACAACAGTACAGCAACACAGCAAACACAGTACAACACAGTACAGCACAGTACAGTACAACACAGCACAACACAGCACAACACAGTACAGCATAGTACAACACAGTACAGCACAGTACAGTACAACACAGTAGTCAACACAGTACAGCATAAAGTTAGTATAACACAGTGTATAACACAGTATAGCACAGCACAGTGCAGCACAGTAAAGTAAGTACAACATTAGAAAGTAGCATTAGTACAGTACAACAGTACAGCACAGTACAGCACAGTACAACATGGCACAACACAGTACAAGCAGCAAACACACAACACAGTACAACACAGTACAAGCACAGTACAGTACAAACAGCACAACACAGCACAACACAGTACAACACAGCAAACACAGTAAGCAAGTAAGTACAGCACAGTACAACATACACAACACAGTACAGCACAGTACAGTACAACACAGTGCAGTACAACATACAGTACAGCACAGCACAGTGTAGCACAGTAGACAGTACAACACAGTGCAGCACAGTACAGCACAGCACAGTACGCACTAGTACAACACAGTACAGCACAGTACAGCACAGTACAACACAGTACAAGCACAGCAGTACAACACAGCACAACACAGTACAACACAGTACAACACAGTACAGTACAACACAGCACAACACAGCACAACACAGTACAGCACAGTACAACACAGCACAACACAGTACAGCACAGTACACTACAGTACAATACAGCACAGTTGACTTTGTTGACTATTTCAGTTATTTAAACATTTTATGTACAGTATTGTGCAGTAATATACCCGGGGAGGGAGAAGCACACATATCCAGAGAGCTCATAAAGACATGGAAGAAATTATTGGCATCTTTGTGGAAGAATAGTGACAGTAAAACAGTGGACATACAGGTGTTACAGTAAAGTAATTATAACAAGTATTGTACAGTACAATGGCAGGCAACTGTTCATTCTAACCTAAAATTGGTGGTAGGAACCACATCATTAAGATCAGGGTCCAAAATGTTATCAAAACTCTTGAAGGAATTTGGCCCAAATGAGCCCAAATCATGAGCATATCTATAGTAAAGTGGTGTTTGTGGGTAACAACTCATAGTCAAAGTTTTTCTCTGTTAGAATCAGGGACAGAGGTGTCCCATACTCATACCTAATTTATGATGGAAAAACTAATTCAAAGAGAAAAATAATTTAACGTTTGTCCAATTTTAACAAGTCATGAATACTTAACATGTAGAAGTATGTCCATTGTAGCTCAGGTGTTAATAATCCAGTATGTCATTCATAGGGACTCTGGTCAAGAATGACTCAAACTAACCTTTGCTCTTATGTAGGTTTGACCATTTTAATTCACTTAATATGTCAGAAAGGGTAGCTTCACTCTTGTGCTCAACAACACATCAGTGGTATTGTTTTAATGGTTCCATCTTTGATGTCCAGTAATATTTGTGTTGGTAACAACAGGTGCAGAGAGCATCAGGTTGGCCCTGGACACGATACCCACAGAGGCTGTTGCCACAGCTGCCCCCTCCACCTGGGAGACTCAGCCTCCACCATCTTGGAGAAATTTGATGAAATCACTACAATCAAATTAACTGTAAGTTTAACATCTTAAGACCTTTTTCCCACTAAGATAAAAAATTGAAGTAATATTGATAGTAAATTATTATAAATATTATTATTATTATTATTTTATACAATACATGATTTGAAGGAGCATGGTGGGAGTGGATAGCATTTGCCTCCTGATCCAGGGGTCAGTGGTTTGATTCCTGGGCACTCTGTTCACCCAGCTGTAAATGGGTACCTTAAGTTTACAACTTGGAGCAATGGGGTGGAGTGCATTACCGCCATGCTGCCTCCTTGTGTCCTGAAGGCTTAGTATACCAACACAGTACAACACACCACAACACAATTTGACACAGTACCAATTTATAACCTGGCCTACAGTACAACCTGGCACAGTACAACACAGTACCAACTACGGTACCAGTACCAACTGGCCAGTACAATTACCAACCTAGCCACAGTTCAGTACCAACACAGTACAACACCAATTACCAACACAACACAGTACAACACAGTACCCAGTACAACTTCAGCACAATTGCAGTACAACACAGTACAATCTAACCTACAGTGCAACACAATTGCAATTTTCAACCACAACACAGTACAGTGGCTTACAGTACCAGTACAACCCACAGTACAACACAGTACAGTACAACACAGTACAGTGCACAACACAACCACAACGCAATTACCAACACAGTACAACGCAGTACAGTACAACACAATTACCGCAATTACCAACCTGGCCACAGTACAATTACAACACAGTACAACACAGTACAGCGAGGTACAACACAGTACAATTACAACACAACACAATTACCAGTACAACACCAACACAGCGCAGTACAACACAGTACCAACACCAGTACACATTTTAACACAGTGCAGTACAACACAACACAGTGCAGTACAACACAATTGCAACACAATTAACACAGTTACCAATTTACAACACAAGCCTAACCACAATTACAACTAACACAGTACAGGCACAACACAATTTTGTTTTAACTATACAGTACCAATTATAACCTGACACAGTACAACACAGCACAGTGGCTTTGCTGGTACGACTGGCTGTACAGTGCACCAACACAATTACAGTACCAACACAACACAGTACAACACCATTTTAACCACAGCACAGCACAACACAGTGCAACACCAATTACTAACCTGGCACAACCTGGTACAACCTGGCTGGTTAAAACAACCTGGCCACAGTACAACCTGGCCTGTACAATTACAACACGGTACAACCTGGCACAACCTGGTACCAGTACCGCTGAGCACAACACATTTACAACACGGTACCAACACAGCACAGCACAACCACGGTACCAACCTGGCACAACACAGCATAACCTGGCGCAATTACGGCGGTACAACCTGGCCACAACCTACAATTTCGCCTGGCTAACCTGGGTACAGTACCAACCCACCAGCGCTGTACAGTACAACCTGGTGCAACCTGGCACAACTATTGATTACCAACACGGTACAAACTTTAGTGCAATTACCAGTACAATACCACAATTAGCACATTTTAACACAGTACGGTACAACACAGCACCGGTACAACCACGGTAACCTGACACAACCTGGCGGCAGGTACGACACAATTACCGTTTCTTACCGGTACAACCTGGCACAACTACAGTACAACCTGGCTGGCACAGTACTGGCACGGTTTTAAGCTGGCACAGCACAATTGCAACTTTGTTGCTTTAGCCTAACTGTTAATTACAGTACTGTACAGTACAACACAGCCTGTACAATTACAATTACAACCTGGTACAACCTGATGCAACGCAATTACCCAGCGCTGACACAACCTGGCACTACAGTACAACACAGCACAACACAGTGCAACACAGCACTACACAGCACAGTACAACACACAGCACAACTACAATTTTCACCAACCTGGCCTGGCCACCAGTACCAACACAATTGCAACCTACAGCACAGCACAACCACAATTACCAACACAGTACAGTACAGTACAGCACAATTACCAACCTGGTACAATTACAACACAGTACAACTTACAAGCGCGCTTACGGTACAACGCAGTACAACGCAGTGGTACAGTGCAACACAGTGCAACACGGTACAATTACCAACACAGTGCAACCTGGTACCAACCACAGTACAGTACAACACAGTACAGTACAACCTGATGCCACTACAACCCCACAATTACGTACAACACAATTAACACAGTACAGTGCAACACAGCACAACACAGCTGGCGCACGATGCGAAACAACACAACTGCTGGCCACAACACAATTACAACACAATTACCAGGCTGGCTTTATTTTCAGTACAACACAGTACCAACACAGCACAACCTGGCCTAGCCACAGCACATTTACAACACAGTACGGTACAACACAACGCACAATTACAAGGTACAACACAATTATAACGGTACGGTACAACTTTAACACAGTGCAGTACAACACAACACGTTTTAACCTGGTACAACACAATTGCAGTACGGCAGCTGATACCAACGCAGCGCAGTACCAACACAGCCCTAGTACAACACGGTTGGCGTTCAGTACCAACACAACACCAGTACAACACCTGGCACCACAGTACAACCTGTACAGCACAACGCAGCGCCACACCCGGTACCAACGCAGCACAGCACAACACAGCGCAACACAGTACCAGCACGGTACCAACACGGCACGGTTCAGTACCAACTCAACACAGTACCAGCACAGTACAGCAGCACAACACAGTACAACCCCAGCACAACACAATTTTGCTTCCGTTTTCTTCGGCTTTAACCTGGCACAACACAGTACAGTGTTACCAACACAGCACAACACAGTACTGGCACAGTACTGCTGGCATTTTAACCTGGCACGCTTACAGCACAACAGCACAACCCGCTGGTACAACCTGATTACCAGCAACTGGCTGCCCACAATTACCAGCACAATGGTACAGCGGTACCCAATTACAACCTGGCACCAATTACAGCACGGGTACCACTTCAGTACAACACAGTACAACACAGCAGGCACAACACAGCACAACTTACCATTTGGCTGGAGTGTACAGCACAGCACAACACAGTACCAACACAGCACAACACAGTACCAACACGGTACCAGTACCAACACAGTACCAGTACAACACAGTACAACACAGTACAACCACAACACAGTACACAACACAACTTACCACAACTGTACAGTACAACACAGCACCAGCACAGTGCAATTGCAACACCAGTACCAATTACAACACCACAACACAATTGCGCACGGTACAGTACAACACAGTACCATTTGCTTTGTAGTACCAACACAGTACAGTACAACACAGTACCAGTACAACTTACAGTACAACACAATTACCAACACAGTACCAACAACGGGCTGATACCAGCACGGTACCAACACAATTACAGTACAACACAGTACAGTACAACACAACTACAGTACCAGTACAACACACAGTACAATTACAACACAGTACAACACAGTACAGTACCAACACAACACAGTACAGTACCAACACAGTACAGTACAGCAGTACCCAACTTTGGTACAGTACCAACACAGTGTTCAGCACAGTACAACACCAGTACAGTACAAGCACAACACAGTACAGTACCAACACAGTACCTTACAACTACAGTACAACACGGTACGGTACAACACAGTACAGTGCAACACAGTACAACACAGTACAGTACAACACAGTACCAGTACAACACAGTACAACACAGTACAGTACAACCACCAACCACAGTACAGTACAACACAACACAGCTGCAGTACAACACAGTACAACACGGTACAGTACAGCACATTTAATTACAAACACAACACCAGTGCAATAACCACAGTACAACCTTACAGTACAACACAACACAACCTACGGTACAACACAATTACCCGATACAGCACAACTTTGGTACGGTACTAACACAACGCTGGTACCAACACAGTACAACACAGTACTGCAACACAGTACAGTACAACACAACACAGTTCAACACAACACAGTTCAGTACAACACCAGTACAACACAACACAACACAGTACCAACACAGTACAGTGCAACACAACACAGTACCCAGTACAACACAGTACGGTACAACACAGTACAACCTGGTACAACACGGTACGGTACCAACACAACACAGTACTGTGGTGCACAACGCAACACAGCACAATTACCAACACGGTACCAACACAGTACAAGGGTACAACCTGGCACAGTACAACACAGCACAGTACAACACAGCACAGTACAACACAGCACAGTACAACACAGTACAGTACAACCACAACACAGTACAACACAGTACAACACAATTACCAGTACAACCACAGCACAATTACCAACACAGTACAGTACAACACAGCCGCAGTACAACCTGGCACAGTACCAGTACAACTTTGGTACAAGCTTTGTTTGCTTCCACAACACAACCACAGTACCATTACCAACCACAACACAGTATAACACAGTACAACACGTTTCAACACAGCACAGTACCAGTACAACACCAGTACCAACACAGTACAACTCAACACAGTGCAACCGCAACCTGTACAGTGGTACCAACACAACACAGTACGGTACCAACCACAACCTGATACCAGTACAACCTGGCACAGTGCGGCAGCACAGTACAACACAGCGCAATTGCAACCTGGCACAGTACAACACAGCACAACACAATTACCAACACGGTACAATTTAACTTTGTTCGCTTCCTGGCGCTTCGGCTGGCTGTTTGGCTCAACCACAGTACAACACAGTACAACACAACTGTACAGTACGGCTGGTACAACACGTTTGTTGTACAACCTGATCACCAACACGTGCAGCGCTGGTGCAGCACAGTACCTGCAGCACAGTACAGCACAGTACCAGTGCAACACAATCTCGGTTGGTGATGCAGCATTTTAGGTACGGCACAACACCAGTACAATTCGCTGGTGGCTGGTGCGGTACCGGTACCAACCTGATGCAACACAGCACAGTACATTTGGCAGTACAGAACAGCGGCCCTGCAATTACAACACAGTACAAAGTACAGAACAGCACAGCACAATTACAGCAGTACTGGCACAGTACAGCACAATTGCAGCACAGTACAACACAATTACCCAGCCTGGCACAGTACCAACCTGGTGATACAACACAGTACCAGAACAGCACAGCACAGTGCAGCACGGTACAGCACCAATTACCAGAACAGCACAGCACAGTACAACACAATTTTGGCAGAGTACCGGCACAGTGCGGCACAGTACAGCACACCAACACAGCGCACCTGATGCAACACAGCACAATTACAACACAACTGCAGTACCAACCTGCTTCCATTTTGACGCAGTGTACAGTACAACACAGTACCAGCACAGTACCAACACAGCACGGTACAACACAGCACAGTGCAACGCAGCACCAGTAAAACGTGCAACATTTTAACACAGCACCGGGTACAACACGGCACCAGCACAGTACAACCTGGTACAACCTGATCCAACGCTGATGCGGCACACCCAGTACAGCACAGTGCAGTGCAACACAGCACAACCTACAACACAGCACAGTGCACAACACGGTACAACCTGACACAGTACAGCGGCACAGTACCAGCGCAATTACCCAGTACCAACACAACTGACCCCAGCACAATAACACAGTACAACTGCAGCACAGTGCAGCACAGTACGGTGCAACACAGTACAACCTGATGCAATTGCAACACCAGTACCAGGTACCTTTGAAGTGCAACTTTGTTCTTACAGCACAACGATGCAGGTACAACCAAACCACAGTACAGCACGGTGCAGTACCACGGTACAACACGGTACTGTACAATTTGCAGTACAATTACAACACAGTACAACACAGTACAGCACCAGTACCAGTACAACACAACTGGCAGCGCAACACAGTACAACAGAGTGCAGTACCAGAACAACCTGGTACAGCACAGTACAGTGCGACACGGTGCAACTGGCTGGCGACACAACCTACCGCATTTAACGCCACAGTACAACCTGGCACAGGCTCTAACCTGGCACAGTGCCACACAGCACAATTACAGCACAGCCACAGTACAACACAGTACAACCTGGCACAGTACAACACACAGCACAATTACCAACACAGCACAGTACAACCATACCATTTGCGGCACGGCACAGCACAGTACAACACAGCACAGTACAACACAACCTACAGTACAACACAGTACAACACACCACAACACAGTACAACACAGTACAATTACCAACACAGCACAGTACAACCTGGCACAGTACAACACGGTACAACGCAATTACCAGTACAACGGTACATACAACACAGCACAGTTCAGTACAACACCGGTACAACACAGTACAACACAACACAGTACCACCAGCACAGTGCAGTACAACTTTAACTACAGTACAATTACAACACAGTACAGTACAACACAGTACAACACAGTACAGTTACCACACAATTACCAGTACAACACAACACCAGTACATTTGCTAACCTGGCACAGTACAACTTCCATTTGGCGGTACCAGTACAACACATTGCAATTACAACACAACCTGATACCAGTACAACACAGTACAACACAACACAACACAATTACCAACACAGTACAGTACAACGCACAACACAGGTACAGTACAACTGGCAGCAGTACAACTACAGTACAACGTACAGTACCAACACAGTACCATTTAACCCCAACACAGTACAGTACAACACGAGTACAACACAGTACAACACAACACAGTACAACTCAGTGCAGTACAACACAACACAGTACAATTACAACACAATTACAGTACAACACAGTACAACAAAAGTACAACACAGTGCAATTACCAACACAATACAGTGCAATTACCAACACAACCCACAGCACCATTTGCTTACGGTACAACACAGTACCAATTGCTTCAGCACAGTACCAGCACGCAACAGTACAACACCAACCCATTTTAACACAATTACCAACCACAGTACAATTACAATAACTGGCACAGTACAACACAGTACGGTTTGGCTTTGTTTCCCAACACAGCTGATGCAACACAGTGCAACACGGTACAACAACACAGTACGGTACAACGCAATTGCAACCTGAAAGCACAACACAGGTACAGTACAAGCACAAGCACGAAGTATAACACAGTGCAGTACAACACAGCACAGTACCGTTGCAACACATTTCAACACAGTATAACCACAACACAGTACAACACCGGCACGGCACGTTACCAACACAACACAGTGCAATTACAACACAACCTGGTACAACACAGTGCAATTACCGGCGGCCTGATGCAACCACGGCACAGTACCAACCTGGCACAATTACAACCTGGCACAACCGCAATTACAACACAGTGCCAATTACCTGTACAACTGGTGCAACACAGTACCAACCCAGCACAACACAACCTGGCCTGTACAGTACAACACAGTACCAACACAGCACAACGGTACAACACAGTACCAACACAGCACCAGTTCAGTACAACACAACACAGTACAACACAGCACAACCCACCAATTACAACACAGTACCTTTGGCAGCACAACACATTTGACCTCTTACAGCACAACACAGTACAACACAGTGCAACCCACAGCACACAGCAACACAGTACAACACCCAGCACAACACAGCACAACACAGCACAACCTGGCACAACACAGTACAGTACAACACAGCACAACACAGTACAACACAGCACAACACAGTACAACACAGTACCAACCTTACAGCACAGCACAACACAGTACAACACAGTACCAACACAGTACAGTACAATACAATTACAACACAGTACAACACAGTACAACACAGTACAATTACAACACAGCACAGTACAACCACAGTACAACCTGGCACAACACAGTACAACACACAATTACCAGTACCAGCACAACCACAGTACAACACAGCACAACACAGGTACAGCAGCACAACACAGTGCAGCACAGTGCAACACAGCACCAGCACAGTACAACGCAGTACCAACACAGCACAACCGCAGTGCAATTGACACAGTACCAACACAGTACAGCACAGTACGGCAACTGTACAACTTGCAGGCCACAACACAGCACAACCTGGTACGGCTGGCACTACACAGCACAGTACAACCTGGCCTGTACAGTACCAACGTGACACCCAATTACCAGCACAGTACAACACAGCACACAGCACAACCTGAGTACAAGCACAATTGCAATTGCAATACAACTAATTACCAACACAATTACCAGTACAACACAATTACAACACAGCGCAACCACAGTGCAACACAGTACAACAGTACAATTGCAATTACAACACAATACCAACCACAACACAATTGCAATTACCAACACAACACAACACAATTACCAACCTGGTACCAACTACAGTACAGTACAACACAGTGCAATTTTAACACAACACAGTACACCAACACAGTACCTAACCTAACCTGATACCACCAACACAGTACAATTACAACACAACCCCACAGTACCAGTACAACCTGACACAGCACAATTTCAGCACGGTACCCAGCACGGTACGGTACAACACAGTGCAGTACCAACACAACACAGTACCAGTGCAGCACGGTACAACACAGCACAACCCCGCAGTACAACACAGTACAATTGCAACTTCCAGCATTACCAGTACAACGCTGATTGCAAGTACAGCACAGTACAACCTGGTACCGGCACGTGCGGTACAACACAGTACCAATTACCAACCTGGCCTGATACAGTACAACGCAACACAGCACAATTACCAACGCAATTACCAACACCGGTACTGCCGTTACCACCAACACAGCACAGTACAACACAACACCGTTTCGCTGGTGCATTTTAACCTGTACAATGCACAACCACAGTACAACACAGTACAACACAGGTACGGTGACACGGCACAGGTAACACAGTACCGGTACAACACAGTACCAGTACAACACGGCACGGTACCAACCGCAACACCAGTACAACTCAGTACAACACGTTGCAATTACCAACGCAGTACGGTACAACACAACACAGTGCAATTAGCACGGTGCAGCATTGCAACAACACAGTACAGTACAACCTGGCACAATTCTTCAACCCACAGCACAATTGCCAGTACAACACGGTACCAGCACGGTACCAGCTCAACACGGTACAACACAACACAACACGGTACGGTACCAGCACGGTACCAGCACCAACACGGTACAGTACAACACAACACAGTACTGCAGTACCAACACAGCGCAGTACAACACAACACCAGTACCAGCACAGCGCAATTACCAACACAGCACAATTACAACCACAGCTGGCACGGTACCAACACCAGTACCAGTACAACACAACTGGTGCAACTGGCACAACCACAGCTGGCACAACGTTTGGCATTTTTTGCGCTGGCACAACCTGGTACAACAGGTACAACACGTTTGGTACAACACAACCACAATTACCAACACAATTGGCCTGGTGCAGCACAGTACAGCACAATTACAGCACCAATTTCATTTCTTCCTGGTAAGAACCGTTGCAGTACAACTGCTTCCGTGCGACACAACCACAATGCAAAGATACCAGCAGTACCAGCACGGTGCGGTATTTTAACCTGATACAACACAGCACAGTACAACACAGTACAACACAGTACCTTAACAGCACAGCACAGGTGCCCATTTTGGCACAATTTTGACGTTGTTTGCTTCAGCACAGTCCTAACCTGTACCAGTACAACACAGCACAGTACAACCTGGCACAGTACCAACTACAGTACAACCTGACTGGTACAACCTGGCTGGTACAGGCGCAGCTGGTACAACACCAGTACCAGCGCGGTACCAACCTGACGCAATTGCAACACACAGTACAGTACACAACATAGCATAGTACAACACAGTACAGTACAACACAGATAGTATAACAAGCACAGCGAGTGTAGCACAGTACAGTACAGCAGTGCAGCACAGCAGGACACAGTATAGTATAACACAGTACAGTACAACACAGTATAGTACAACACAGTCAACACAGTATAGTACAACACATACAGCACAGCGTGTAGCACAGTACAGTACAGCACAGTGCAGCACAGCATAACACAGTATAGTACAATACAGCACAGTACAAACACAGTACAACACGTACAGCATACACAGTACAGGACAACACAGAGTACAACACAGTACAGCACGTATAGTACAACACACTACAACACAGTCACAGTATAGTACAACATAGCATAGTATAACACAGCACAACACAGTACAGTACAACACAGCAGCACAGCAGTGTAGCACAGTAGCACAGTACAGCAGTACAGACAACACAGTATAGTAAAACACAGTACAGCACAGTATAGTACAACAGCACAACACAGCATAAAGTACACAGTACAGCACAACACAGTACAAGCACAGCTGCAGTAGCACAGTGCAGCACAGCACAGCACAGCACAGCAGACAACACAGCATAGTACAACACAGCACAGCACAACACAGTCATAGTACAACACAGCACAATTCACAGCACAGCACAACACAGTCACAGCACAGCTGCAGTAGCACAGTATAGCACAGCTACTGAAGCACAGCACAGAGATAACACAGTAGCTGTACAGTACAACATAGTAATAACACAGTACAGTACAACACAGTACAGACAACACAGTATATATACAACACAGTACATACACACAGCATAGTACAACACAGCAACACAGCACAGTATAGTACAACACAGTACAGCATAACACAGTACAACACAGCACAGCACAACAAAGACAGCACAGTAGCACAGCAGTGTAGCACAGCACAGTACAGCACAGTACAGGACAACACAGTATAGTACAACACAGCATACAGCAGCAGGCAACACAGCACTAAACACAGTACAGCACAACACAGCACAGTACAACACAGCACTGTTACCAGAGTGTAGCACAGCCGCGAAGGTAGCACAGTACAGTACACAGCATATAGTGACAACATACAGTATAGTACAACACAGTACAGCACAGGCACAACACAGTACAACACAGTACAGTACAACATAGGATAACATAGCATAGTACAGCCAAGTAGCACAGCACAGTGCACAGCATAGTATGACAACACAGTATAGCATAACACAGCATAACACAGTATAGCATAATACAGGATAACACAGTATAGTACAACACAGTACAACACAGTATAACATTGTACATAGTATAACACAGTACAGTACAACACAGCACAACATCAGTACAACACAGTACAACATGTAACACAGTACAACACAGTACAGCATAACACAGTACAGCATACAACACAGTACAACACATAGTACAGTACAACATAGTACAACATAAGTACAACACAGCATAGCATAACACAGTACAACACAGTACAGTACATAACACAGTATAGTACAACACAGTATAGTACAACACAGTATAACACAGTACAACACAGCACAGTACAGAGTAGCAGCACAGCACAGTACAGTACAGCACACAACACAGTACAACACAGCATTAACACAGTACAGCACAGTACAACACAGTACAGCATAAAATAAAGAGTGTGACAGTATACACAGGCAGGCACAGTACAGTACAACACAGTATAGTACAACACAGCACAGCACAACACACAGTACACACAGTGTAGCACAGCATAGCACAGCACAGTACAGTGCAGCACAGCACAGTACAACACAGTACAGCACAGCTGCAGTGTAGCACAGCATAGTACAGCACAGTACAGTGCAGCACAGCACACACAGCACAGCAGCACAGTACAAGTGCAGCACAGTACAGTATTAAACATTAGCATAGTAGTGCAGCACAGTACAGCACAGTACAGCACAGCAGCACAGCACAGTACACACAGTACAGCATAACACAGTATAGCACAACACAGCACTGTCAACACAGTACTAGCATCAGCTAGCAGCACAGTACAGTTTGTGCAGCACAACATATATAACATACAGTACAGTACAACATGCATAGCAACACAGTATAGCACAGTACAGCCAGCACAGTAGTACAGACAACACAGTACAGTACCAACACAGTATAGTCAACACAGCACAGCACAGCATAGTGCATACACAGTACAGCACAGTGCAGCACAGCATGGTGACAACACAGCGCAACACAGTATAGTACAACACAGTACAGAACACAGCACAGTACAGCACAGCACAGCATTGTGCACAGCACAGTGCAGCACAGCAGCACAGTGACAACACAGCATAGTACACCAAGCACAGCATTAACACAGCACAGCACAGTGCAGTCAAGTACAGCGCACAGTGATCACAGCATGTAAGTACAACACAGTATAGTATAACACAGCACACAGCACAGTGTAGCACAGTACAGCATAATGTAGCACAGTACAGCACAGTACAACACAGTACAGTATAACAACAGTATAGTGCAACACAGTATAGTATAACACAGTGCAGCACAGCACAGCACAGGCACAGCAGCACAGTACAACACAGTGCAGCACACAGCACAGCACAGCTGCAGCACAGATACAGCACAGTACACACAGTATAGTATAACACAATACAGCACAGTGCAGTCACAGCACACACAGTGCAGCATAGCACAGCAGCACACAGTACAGTACAACACAGTATAGTACAACACAGCACAGTACAACACAGCATAGTACAACACAGCACAGACCAGCACAGCATGTGCAGTACACACAGCACAACACAGCACAGAGTACAGTATGTGCACAGTGCAGCAGCACAATACAGAGATACAGTGTGCAGTAGCACAGCACAGTACACAGTACAGTACAGCACAGCACAGTACAGCACAGTACAACACAGCAGCAGTACAGTACAGCATACACATACAGCACAGTGCAGTACAGCATGGCACAGCACAGTACACAGTGCAGTACAGCATGGCCAGTACAGCACAGCACAACACAGTACAACACAGCACAGCACAGCACACAGTGCAGTACAACACAGTACAGCACAGCTAATCGCACAACACAGTACATCACAGCACTTAACAGCACAACACAGCATTGTCACAGTACAGCACAGCGCACAGCACAGCATGGTACAGCACAGCACAGCACAGTAGTACAGGTGCAGCATAGCAGAACAACACAGTACAACACAGTACAGCACAGTACAGACACAGTACAACACAGCACAGCACAGCACAGCACAGCACAGTACAACACAGCACAGCACAGCACAGCACAGCACAGTGCACAACACAGCAGTAACACAGTGCACAACACAGTACAGCACAACACAGCATACACAGTGCAGTACAGCATGCACACAGCACACACAGCACAGCACAACACAGTAGCAGTATTAGCACAGTGCAGCAGCACAGCACACAGCATGTTAACAGTGCAGCACATGCACACAGGCATGTTACTGCACAGCATGTTACGCATTGCCACAGTGTAGTATATAACAGTGCAGTATAGCATAGTGTACAGCACAGTACAGCATAGCACAGCACAGCATAGTCACAGCACAGTACAGCACAACACAGTACAACACAGTACAGTATAGCACAGCACAGCATAGCACACAGTACAGTACAGCATAGCACAGTGCAGTACAGTACAACACAGTACAGCACAGCACAGTACAACACAGCACAACAGTGTGACAGAACAGCACAGCACAGTACAGCACAGTCACAGCATAGTGCAAGTACCAGTACAGCACAGCACAACACAGCACAGCACAACACAGCACAGTACAACACAGCACAGCACAACACAGCACAGCACAACACAGTACAACACAGCACAGCATAACACGGGCACAGTACAGCACAGTACAACACAGTCCACACAGTACAGCACAGTACAGCACAGTACAGTACAACACAGTACAACACAGCACAACACAGCATTAACACAACAGTACACAGACAACACAACACAGTACAGCACAGTACAGTACAGTACAAACACAGCACAAATACAGCACAACACAGCACAACACAGCACAGTACATAACACAGCACAGTACAACACAGTACAACACAGTATAAACACAACACAGTACACAGTATAGCACAGTACAGTACAACACAGCATAACAACATAGGCACAGCATCTAGTACAACACAGTACAGTACAACACAGTCAGTACATAACACAGTACAACAGTACAACACAGTACAACACAGTACAACACAACACAGTACAACACAGTACAGTACAACAGTACTAACACAGCACAGTACAGTACAACACAGTAATATGTACAGCATAGTAGTACAACACAGCACAACACAGTACAACATAGGCATAACACAGTAATAGTACAGTACAACATATACAGAAGCAACATACAGTACAACACAGCACAACACAGCACAACACAGTACAACACAGCACAGTACAACACAGCACAGTACAACACAGCACAGTACACAGCACAGTACACACAGTACAACACAGCACAGTAACAACACAGCAGTCATAACATACAGCACAGTACAACACAACACAGCATAACACAACACACAGTACAACACAGTATAACACACCACAACACAGCATAACACAGTACAACAACACAGTACAGTACACAGCACAGTACAACATACAGCACAGTACAACACTAACACAGTACAACACTTAGTAGAAACAAGAAGTAAACACAGTATAAAGCTAACATAACACAAACTATACAACATAGGCATAACACAGTACAGTATATTACAGTAGTGTACAACATAGCACAGTACATAACACAGTATAACATGCATAGTACACACAGTACAGTATAGCATAACATAACATAGTCTAGTACAACACAGTACACATAGTATAGTATAACATGGCACAACACAGTACAGTACAACACAGTGCAGGTACATAACACAGTACAGTACAACACAGTACAACATAAAGTGGGTACACAACACAGTACACAGCACAGCATACAGTATGAAGTACAACACAGTACAGTATACACAACACAGTCACAACACAGCACAGTATAACACAGCATAGCACATAGTATAACACAGTATAGGTACAACACAGTATTAAGTACAACACATAGTACAACACAGTACAACATTAACACAGTACAACATAAACATAGCATAACATAAATACAGTACAACATACACAGCATGTGCACAGTACATAACATAGTACAGTATAACACAACATAGTATAACATAGTATAGTATAACACAGGACACAGTATACACAGTACAGTCATAACACAGTACAGTATACATAGTATAACACAGGCATACAGTGCACAGTATAACACAGTACAGTATAACAGTACAACACAGCATAGTACAACACAGTACATACACAGTACAACATAGCACAGTATAACACAGCATAGCATAACACAGCACAACACAGTATAGTATAACACAAATATAGTGCATAGTACAACACAGTACAGTACAAACATGCAGTACAACACAGCACAGTACAACAGCAGTACAACATAAGTACAACACAGATACAGTACATAACACAGCACAGTAACACAGTACAGTATAACATAGTACAACATAGTACAGTACAACACAGTACAGTATAACACAGTAAATACAGTACAGCAAACACAGTATAGCATAACATAGCATAACACAGTATAGTACAACACAACACAGTACAGTATAACACAACACAGCACAGCATAAATACAGAAAGTATACAGCACACAGTGCATGCATAACATAACACAGTACAGTACAACACAGCATAAACACAGTACAACACAACACAACACAGTACAATACAGTACAGTACAACACAACACAGTACAGCATAACACAACACAGCATAGTATAACACAGTATACATATATAGCACATAGTACAGTACATAAACATAAGTCACAAATATAAAGTACAGTACAACAGTACAGCATAGCACAACACAACACAGTACAACATATATAGCATAACACAACACAGTACAACACAGTACAGCACATACAACATAGCATAACATATACACACAGTATAGCATAACACAACATAGCATAGGCATAACATAACACAGCATAGTATAACACAGTACAACACAGTACAGTAACACAGCAGGCATAACATAGCACAGCAACATAGCACAGTACAACACAGCACAGCACAACACAGCACAACACAGCACAACACAGCATAACACAGCATAGTACAACACAGTACACAACACAGCACAACACAGTACAACATAGCACAACACAGTACAGTACAATACAGCACAACATAGTAATAACACAGTACACAGTACAACATAGCACAACATAACATAGTACAACATAGCTAAATAGTACAGTATAGTGCATAATACAGTATAACATAGTATAACATGTACAGTACACATATACAGTATACACATATACAACACAGCACAACACAGTATAACACAGTACAGTACAGTATAACACAGTACAACACAGCATACACAGTATAACATAGCATTAACACAGTACAGTACAGTATAACACAGTACAGTACAGTACAACATAGTACAACACAGCATAACACAGTATAGCATAACATAGTACAACATAGCACAAACATACAGTACAGTAATAACACAGCTAACATAGTACAGTACAGCACAGCAATAACATAGCACTACACAGTACAACACAGCACAACATAGTACAACATAGCACTCATACAGCACAGTACAACACAGCACACACAGTACAACACAGCATAACATAGCATAACATAAATACAGCACAGCATAACATAGCACAACATACAGTACAGTACAGTATAACATAACACAGTACAGTATAACATAGTATACAACATAGCACAACACAGTACAACACAGTACAGTACAGTACACAACACATACAGTACAGTACAACACAGTACAACACAGCATGAATAGTACAACATAGCATAGCATAAATACAGTACAGCAACACAGTACACATAACACAGTACAACATAGGCACAGTACAATAGCACAACACAGCACACACAGTACAGTATAACACAGCACAACATGGCAAATATACAACATAGTACAGTACAAATATACAGTACAACACAGTACAACACAGCACAACACAGCATAACACAGCACAACACATATAACATGTCATAGTACAACACAACACAGTATAGTACAACATAGGCATAACACAGTACAGTACATAACATAGTACAGTATAAACAACATAGTATAACATAGTAAGCAACACAGTACAGTACAACATACAGCACAGTACTAACACAGCATAGTATAACACAGCCTAGTATAACATAGACAACACAGTACAGTATAACACAACACAGTATAACAACATTAGCACCACACAGTACAACACAGCACAGCACAACATAGCACTACACAGTACAACACAGATATAATAACACACAGCATAACATAGTACAACATAGTATAACACAGCACAGTTCAAGTATAACTAACATAGTAAAATACAGTACAACACAGCATAAATACAGTATAACATAGAACATAGTACAACACAGTACAACACAGCATAACACAGCATAACACAGTACAGTACATAGCATAACATAGTACAACATAGCAGTATAACACAACACAGTACAACACAGCACAACACAGCACAACACAGCACAACACAGCACAGTACAACACAGTACAACATAGCACAGCATAGGCATAACACAGCATACAGACAGTACAACACAGCACAGTACAACACAGTACAACACAGTACAACATACAGCAGAGCACAACACAGTACAACACAGTACAACACAGCATCAACACAGTACAGCATAACAGTACAACACAGCACAACATAGTACACAGCACAGCACACACAGTACAACACAGTACAACACAGCACAGTACAACACAGTATACATAGCACAACACAGGTATAGCTAACATAGACAACACAGTACAGTATAACATAGTACAACACAGCATAGCACAACACAGTACAGTACAACACAGTAAACACAGTACAGTACAACACAGTATAAAACAGCATAACATTGCATAACATAGTATAAGCATAACACAGTACAGTATAACACAGTATAACATAGTACAGTACAAACACAGCACAACACAGTACAACATAGCATAACACAACACAGTACATAATACAGTACAGTACAACACAGTATGTACAGCACAACACAGTACAACACAGCACAACACAGGCACAGTATAACATACAGCACAACACAGCACAACACAGCACAGTACAACATAGTACAACACAAGCACAGTACAACACAGTATACAACACAGTACAACATAGCACAACATAGATAACATAGTACAGTACAACATAGTATAACACAGTACAACATAGCACAGTATACAATACAGTATAACACAGACAGTACAACACAGCATAGTATAACATAGCATAACATAGCATAACACAGTACAACACAGTACAACATAGCACAGTACAACATAGCATAACATAGTACAAAACAGTATAAATACAGCACAGTACAACATAGTACAACAATACAGTACAACATATACAACACAGCACAACACAGTCAACATAGTACACACAGCACAGTACAACACAGTACAACATATACAACATAGCACAGCACAACACAGTATAACACAGACAACACAGTACAACACAGTACAACACAGCATAGCATAACATAGTACAACACAGTACAGTATAACACAGTACAACACAGTATGCATAACATAGTACAACACAGTACAGTATAACAGTGCATAACATAGTACAGTACAACACAGTACAGTATAACACAGTACAACACAGCACAGTATAACACAGCACAACACAGTACACACAGCATAGCACAACACAGTACAACACAGTACAATACAGCATAACACAGTAATAACACAGTAATAACACAGTACAACACATATAAATACAGTACAACATAGCTAACACAGTACAGTATAACACAGTACAACAGTACAACACAGCACACACAGCACAACACAGTACACTATAGTACAACATAGTACAACATGCATAGTACAACACAGTACAACACAGTACAACACAGTACAGTACAACACAGTACAACACAGTACAGTACAACACAGTATAACACAGTACAGTATAACATAACATAGTACAACACAGTACAGTACAACATAAAACAGTATAACATAAGTACAACATAGTACAACATAGTACAGTATAACATACAGCATAACACAGTACAACACAGTATAGTATAACACAGTACAACATAGTACAGTACAACACAGCACAACACAGTACAGTATACAGTACACAGTACAGTATAACATAGTACAACACAGTATAGCACAACACAGTACAGTACAAAACAGCACAACACAGTACAACACAGTACAGTACAACACAGCACAACACAGTACAACACAGTATAACACAGTACAGTACTACAGCATAACACAGTACAACACAGTACAGTACAACACAGTATAACACAGTATAGTATAACAGTACAACACAGTACAGTATACAACATAGCATAACATAGGCACAACATAGTATAACATAGTACAGTATAACACAGTACAACATATACAACATAGTATAACACACATAACACAGTATAGTATAACACAGTACAACATAGGCTAACATAGTACAACACAGTATAACATAGTACAGTATAACACAGTAATAAATACAGTACAACATACAGCACAACACAGACAACACAGTATAACATAGCAGTACAACATAGCATAACACAGTCTAACATAGTACAACATATACAGTAACACAGTACAACACAACACAGCACAACACAGTACAACACACATAGTACAACATGCATAACACAGTACAGTACAACACATAACACAGTACATAACACAGTATAACGCAGTACAGTACAACATAGTACAAATAGGTATAACATAGTACAGTACAGTATAGCACAGCACTACACAGCATAACACAGTACAACATCAGTACAGTCAACACAGTATAACATAATACAACACAGTATAACACACAACAGTACAACACAGTATAAATCTAGCATAACATAACATAGTATAACACAGTACAACATAGTACAGTACAACACAGCATAGCATAACATAGTACAGTACAGTACAGCACAACACAGCACAACATAGTAATAACATAGTACAACATAGTACAACACAGTACAGTATAACACAGTACACACAGTATAACACAGTACAGTACAACACAGTACAACACAGCACAACACAGCATAACAGTACAACACAGCACAACACAGCACACAGCACAACACAGCACAGTAAGCACAGCATGACTACAGACAACACAGCATAGCACACAGTACAGTACAGCACAGTACAACACAGCATAACATAGTACAACACAGTACAGTACAGTACAGTACAACACAGCACACACAGCACAACATAGTACAGCACAGTACAACACAGTACACAACACAGTACAGTATAACACAGCACACAACACAGCATAGCACAACACAGTACAACACAGCATAAATACAGTGCATAGTACAACATAGCACAACACAGTACAGTATAAATACAGCACAACATAGTAACACAGTACAGTACAACACAGCACAACATAGCATAACATAGTACACACAGTACAGTACAACACAGTACAACATAGCAGTACAACACAGTCACACACAGCACACACAGTACAACACAGCACAACACAGTACAGTACAACACAGCACAACACAGTACAACATAGTACAACACAGGTACAGTACAACACAGTACAACATAGCACAACACAGTACAACACAGTACAACATAACATAGTAACACAGTACAACACATAGCACAGTACAACACAGCACAACACAGTATAACACAAGTATAGTACAACATAGTAACACAGTAATAGTACAACATAGTACAACACACATAACATATAGTACAACACAGGCACAACATAGCAGCACAGTACAGTACAACACACATAACACAGTACAGTATACACATAGTACAACACATATAGCATAAATACAGTACAACACAGACAGCACAGTACAGTACAGCATGGTACAGTACAGCACAGTACAACACAGTCTATCATAGCACAGCATACAACACAGTATAGCATAACACAGCATAGCAACACAGCACAACACAGTACAACACAGCACAACACAGTACAACACAGCACAACACAGTACAGTACAACACAACACAGTACAGTACAACACAACACAGCACAGTACAACACAGACAACACAGTACAGTACAACACAGTACAGTACAACACAACACAGTACAGTACAACACAGTACAACACAGTACAACACAACACAGTACAACCTAGTACAGTACAACACAACACAGTACAGTACAACACAGTACAGTACAACACAGTACAACACAGTACAACACAGTACAGTACAACACAACACAGTACAGTAACACAACACAGCACAGTATACAGTACAACACAGTACAGTACAACACAGCACAGTACAACATGTACAAGCATACCACAACACAGTACAACACAGTACAACACAGTACAGTACAACACAGCACAGTCACAACACACAGTACAGTACAACACAGCACAGTACAACACAGCACAGTACAACATGGTACAACACAGCTAACACAACACAGTACAGTACAACACAGTACAACACAACACAACACAGTACAGTATACAACACAACACAGTATAACATACAGTACAACACAGTACAACACAGCACAGTATAGTACAACACAGTACAACACAGTACAACACAACACACAGTACAACACAACACAACATACAGTAAACACAACACAGTACAGTACAACACAACACAGTACAACACAGTACAGTACAACACAGCACAGTACAACACAGCAGGTACAACACAGCACAGTACAACACAGCACAACACAGTACAACACAGTACAGTACAACACAACACAGTACAACACAGTACAACACAGCACAACATTAAGCACAGCACAACACAGTACAACACAGTACAACACAGCACAACACAGTACAACACAGTACAACACAGCACAGTTCAGTACAACACAACACAGTACAACACAGCACAACACAGTACAACACAGTATACCACAGCACAACACAGTACAGTACAACACAGCAGCACAACACAGTACAACACAGTACAACACAGCACAGCACAACACAGTACAACATTAAGCACAACACAGCACAACACAGCAATAACACAGCACAACACAGTAGCACAACACAGCACAGGTACAACACAGCACAACACAGTACAACATTGTGTAATAAATACAGCACAGCACAACACAGTATAACACAGTACAACACCACAGTACAGTACAATACAGTACAACACAGTACAACACAGGTACAACACAGTACAGTACAACACAGCACAGTACAACACAGTACAACACAGCACAACACAGTACAACACAGTACAGTACAGCACAACACAGTACACACAGCACAACACAGTACAACACAGCACAACACAGTACAAAGCACAGTACAACACAGCACAGCACACAACACAGTACAACACAGCACAACACAGTAAAGTACACAACACAGTACAACATAGTACAGCACAGTACACAGCACAGCACAACATGCAATCACACAGTACAACACAGCACAACACAGTACAACACAGCACTACACAGCATTGTGCACAACACAGCACAACACAGTACAACACAGCACAACACAGTACAACACAGTACAACACAGCACAGCACAACACAGTACAACACAGCACAGTACAGTACAACACAGTGTAACACAATACAGTACACTACAGCACAATACAGTACAACACAGTACAGTACAGCACAGTACAGCACAGCACAGTACAGTACAGTACAGTATAACACTGTACAGTACAACACAGTACAACACAGTACAGTACAACACAGTACAGTACAGCACTGTACCAGTACAGTATAGCACAATACAGTACAATACAGCACAGTACAGTATAGCACAGTACAGCACAGTACAGTACAGCACAGTACAGTACCGTACTAACACAGTACAGTACAGTACAGCACAGCACAGTACAGTACAGTACAGCATAACTGTACAGTATAACAGTACAACGGTACAGTACAACACAGTACATACACAGCACAATACAGTATGTACAATCAGTACAGCACAGTACAGTACAGTATGTACAGTACAATTACCAGCACAGTACAGTACAGTATTACAATGATACAGTACAACACAGCACAGTACACTATAGCACAGTACAGTACATTACAGTACCAGCACAGTACCAGTACAGTACAGCACAATACAATACTACAGCACAGCACAGTACAGTACAGTACAGTACAGTACAGTACAGCACTGTACAGTACAGCACAATACAACACAGTACAGCACCGTACAGTACAATTACAGCACAGTACAGTACAATACAGCACAGTACAGTATAACAGTACAGTACAGCACAGTACAGTATAGCACAGTACAGTACAGCACAGTACAGCACAGCACAGTACAGTACAGTACAGCACAGTACAGTACAGTATAACTGATACAGTACAGCACAGTACAGCACACACAGTACAGCACAGTACAGCACAGTACAGTACAGTACAGCACAGTATAGCACAATACAGTACAGTACCAGCACAGTACAGTCACTCAGCACAGTACAGCACAACACAGCACAGTACAGTACAGTACAGCACAGTACCAGTACAACTGTACAGTACAGCACAGTACAACACCGGTACAGTGGCACAGTACAGTACAGCATAGCACAGCACAGAACAGTACAGTACAGTACAGTACAGCACAGTACAGTACAGTATAGCACAGTACAGTACAGCACAGTACAGTAGAGCACAGTACAGTGCAGTATAGCACAGAACAGCACAGTACAGTAGAGCACAGTACAGTACAGTATAGCACAGTACAGTACACTACAGTACAGCATAGCACAGTACAGTACAGCACAGTACAATACAGTACAATACAGTACAGTACAATACAGTACAGCACAGTACATTACAGTAAAGTACAGTACAGCACAGTACAGTATAGCACAGTACAGTACAGTATAGCACAGTACAGCACAGTACAGTACAGCACAGTACAGTACAGTACATTACAGTACAGCACAGTACAGTACAGCACAGTACAGTACTGTACAGTACAGAATAGCACAGTACAGTATAGCACAGTACAGTACAGCACAGTGCAGTATAGCACAGTACAGTATAGCACAGTACAGTATAGCACAGTACAGTATAGCACAGTACAGTGCAGTATAGCACAGTACAGTATAGCACAGTACAGTGCAGTATAGCACAGTACAGTATAGCACAGTACAGTACAGCACAGTGCAGTATAGCACAATTACAGTATAGCACAATACAGTATAGCACAGTACAGAATAGCACAGTGCAGTACAGTATAACAGTACAGTATAGCGCAATTGCAATTATAGCACAGTACAGTAGAGCACGAGTACAGTAGAGCACAGTACCAGTACAGTACGTGCAATACCGGCACAGTACAGTACAGTACAGTACATTACAGTACAGCACAGTACAGCACAGTACAGTACAGCACAGTACAGCACAGTACAGTACATTACAGTACAGTACATTACAGTACAGCACAGTACAGTACAGCACAGTACAGTACAGTACAGTACAGCACAGTACAGTACAGTACATTACAGTACAGCACAGTACAGCACAGTACAGTACAGTACATTACAGTACAGTACAGTACAGCACAGTACAGCACAGTACAGTACAGTACAGTACATTACAGTACAGCACAGTACAGTACAGCACAGTACAGTACAGTTCAGCACAGTACAGTACAGTACAGCACAGTACAGCACAGTACAGTACAGTACAGTACTCAGGTGCTGTTTGACTCTTGCTACAGTTATAGTAAAGTCAGTTCTCAAAGAGCTTTATTGTCATTAACAAATGGTAAGGCAAAGTTTTGTCCATACAAATATTTCACATTACTGTACTGTATTACCACCTAACACTACACAAATTATCTTGTTAAGAGTGCAAGGCATTGTCTTGTTTGTAAACCATTATGGTTACTTAGGTCTACTATAGTACCAGTTACTTTGAAGAATTTAACGTGAGAAAAGTCTTATTATTAATAAAAGTTTTAATGCTTATAATACAATACAAATATGCTAACATTTGTTGCTATTTAAATATTCAAAATAAATATTTCAAGTCTTGGGATGTGGAGTCCTTTTGTACATGTGGGTGTAGCAGTAAGTGTAGACACACAGTGTATTAGCCTCTGTCATACACACAGTGATACTTGTATGTGGGTGTAGCAGTAAGTGTAGACACACAGTGTATTAGCCTCTGTCACACACACAGTGATACTTGTATGTGGGTTATATATATTATGTTTATATAATTACATCACCCACGGTAATTAAACTATGAACAAGTGTCTAGTTTATTCACTCTAATATTGAGGCAAGTGATGTAGGTCAAGTAACCTCCTTCTCTATCAGGTGACCTCTGATCCCTAGACTGATGCGAGGTCAGCAGCAGTGTTAACCGGCAATTATACAGCCTGGTCTCTCTCACACACTAAACGTGTGTTCATAACCTGGCATCATTTACTCTCACAGTCACAGTTAATTATGGTGATGTCTTTAAGTTAATTGTACTTAACTATTTTCTTAATAGAAGGAAAAACAGCCTTTTGGGTTTACAACTTAACCCACAAACATTTATTGGGTGTAACTTCCAGTGTACCTCACCAGCTGAAACACCAGGACACTTCATCAGTGATTACAAGAGGTAACTGGAGTAAGGCTGTGACTGTACACAAACACCTTCAGTAATGTTGTCAAGCTAAACACATGAGGAGGACAAGTAGTGTCTCCATACACCGGAGGGGGAGGGGTCTTGATACAGCCCTTCTCATCTTGGCGGCTTCATTCATTAAAGTGATATGTGCAAGTACTGCAGGCATCACCCGCGTTACAAAATCCTGGCTGATGGCAATTCACCCATACGAAAATTTTAAATTACTGTATGACCAAATTTGGGGGATACAGAAGAAAAATCTCGCCCTCACGGAATTTTGGTAAATTTTTTAATTAAAAAAAATTAGTAATCACGCTTTTTTAACCCAAATTTCTACCAACATTGTAAAAATGATTTGATGTATATTATCTGTGGTGGCCACAAGATGGTAAGAGGGCAGCTCACCTCCCCAGCAGCCACCACAACAATGGCCCTGCTCAGAATTCTTTCCCCAGTTTGTGTTCAGTTATGATAAAAGAAAAACACAAACTCCAGAGGAAATTTGTAAAAAGACCCATAACATTCAGTGCTCCTTACCGAAGTATCAGAAATAGAGTAACTCAAGCAGTTAGAAATGCCAGACGTAGCTATTATACAAATAAGCTCCAGTCAGCATCAGGCAGCAGTAAGAAAACCTGAAACACCGTATCATCAATTCTATTCACAACAGGAACACTCAGCCTTCGGCCCCCCACTCAACTTTCATGATAAATGATTCAGTTGTAACAGAACCCTCCCACATTACCAACCACATCAATGAATATTTTATTAATGTTGGTAAAAATCTTGCAGAGAACATCCCTGATTACCATGAGGAATTTAGAGCCTACCTGCAAAACAGACAGCAAAATGAGCTGTTCTTATCCCCTGTCACAGCAGATGAATTACTGGCCACCATAAAAATGTCCAAAGATGCAGCAGCAGGTGAAGACAATATACCAATGAGCGTCATTTAGAAAGTAGCCCACTTATTACTACCTGTTCTCCTACACATCTGTAACTCCTCCTTCACTAGTGGTGTCTTTCCGGATAAACTGAAAATTGCTAAAGTTCACCCAGCATATAACAAATCTGGGGACAAAGGTCTTTTACCGCCTTTGATGAGTCAGTTCACAGTCGGTATATTCCAGGACCTCTCTAGAGCCTTTGATACAGTCGACCATACCACCCTCCTTTCAAAGCTTGAACATTACGGCGTTAGGGGCCTGTCCCACAATTGGTTTACCTCATATATGCCCAACAGGAAGCAGTATGTCTGCTATAATAATCACCAATCTGACTCCTCACCAATCTTGTATGGAGTCCCCCAAGGTTCCATTCTCGGTCCAGTACTGTTTTTGATGTACATAAACAATATACAGTACATAGTCCATGCCAGCACACTCATAAAATACAACTTATTTACACACGATAGTAATCTCTATGCCAGCAACTCAGACCTCCATTCCTTGATGAGAACTATGAACACTGAATTGACTGAAGTCAGGACCTGGGTAATACGTAATAAACTGACCTTAAACCTCGAAAAAACCAACTACACGATCTTTCACAGAAGGAAAAACTTACCCCCAGACTTGGACCCCCTGTACCTTGGTAATACAGTCCTCAAACACGAACAAAATACTAAATTCCTCGGAGTTATTGTTGATGAGAAACTTAGCTGGAGAAACCACATACAAGCCTTTCACAGTAAAGTCAATAAACAGTGCAATATCATGTATTACACTTGACAGTACTCACTCTCACAGCAAAATAAGAAATCTATCATCATCTTGTCTACCAACACCTGATACACTGTCACACACTATGGGGGGCCTCTGGCTCTTCAAAAACCCAATCCCTGGTTACTGCACAAAAGAGAGTTGTACGGACAATGACCAACTTGAAAAATACTGATCACACAAATGAAACAATTGGCTAAATTGAAAATGCTAAAATTTGAGGATATTAACACCTACTGCTGTGCCCTATTTGTTTACAAATCTATCAATCACTTGCTTGACAATAATTATTTCCAGTTCTGAAATACAGTCATGCGCCGGTTAACGTCCGACCGAGCAACGTCCGATCACATACGTCCGTGCCCCCCCCCCCCGCGCACGCGCGCAAAAAAAACACGTGACGCCTGCTGGACCACCACTCCACGATCCCCTGATGGAGACACGATGATCCTCCCCATACTGGTCAGATATTATGTGTTAAAGGAATATGCTTCCTTCCTTAGGCTTTTCTAAGCATTTGCCTAGAGGTGAAATGTTAACCTACATCTATTAAGGATAAAATCTTTCACCTACAAATTGACAATAACACATTTGCTGTAATCAGACATATCTATTTGCCTCAACAATTGCAAGTTGCAATTGGAGTTGCAATTTCAAAATCTGTGGCATTACTAAAAATAGTAAAGTTTCTGGTGCACCCTAAGATTAAGAGAGAAAACGGAGGACTCAGGCGTCCTGATGTGAGAGAAAACGGACTCGTATGATGGGGGACCAAATAAAAAAAGCATAGCTACATGTTTTGTGGACTTTAGTATTAAGCGTACCCTTTTCATCACTGTAATAAACCTAGCCATGCCTATGTGTGTTTATGATATTTACCATAACATTATATATATATTTAGTGGGTATAAATGGTCGTAAAATGGGAAACTTGGGGTTGGGTCTTGGGTGCTTGAACCAATTAGAATAAATCCCATAGGTTCTGTACTTTCGTTATCGGCAGGGTCCCAATTAGGCGCGATAACCAAGGGATGACTGTATATACTTGTGACACTGGCCAGTTGCTTCTGGTGTTATGGTACAGGGGTACCAAGTGACAGCACTAGGATCCCGCTTCCTCTATCAAGGAATAAACAATTAAAATTTAAATTGAAAAAAAAAACCATTCAAATAAATTACTATCTTACAAGAATCCCTCCAATGTAAGTTATATTCACCCAGGTCGTTTGGGTGGCAAATTATGAGAACATAAGAACATAAGAACATAAGAAAGTGGGATACTGCAGGAGGCCGACTGGCCCATACAGGGCAGATCCCTTTCACACCCATCCCAGCACTTCCATGTGCCTATCCAACTTCGTCTTGAAGCTCCCTAGCGTCCCCGATCCTACTATAGCACTCGATAGCCTATTCCACATATCCACAACTCTATTACCAAACCAGTGCTTGCCTATATCCTTTCTGAATCGGAATTTATCTAATTTAAAGCTATTTGTTCTAGTTATTTCGTTATTACTGAGCTTCAGAACATCTCCCATTTTACCCTTGTTAATCCTGCTTACCCACTTGAACACCTCTATCATATCTCCCCTAACTCTACACCTCTCTAATGAATGCAAGCCTTTTCAGTCTTTCTTCATATGGAAGGTTTCTAATATTATGGATCATTTTTGTCATTCTTCTTTGTACTCTCTCCAAAGAATCTATGTCCATTCTATAATAAGGACACCAGAATTGAACCGCATAATCCATGTGTGGCCTCACTAATGCTAGGTAAAGTTTCAAGATAACGTCAGCAGTTCTGTTACTCACACTCCTAGATATGAACCCAAGAATCCTGTTTGCCTTGTTGCAAACGCTAATACACTGTTTTCTAGGTTTCAAGTCGTTGCCAACAAATACACCTAGATCTTTTTCACAATCTGAGTTTTCTATTTCCGTGTTACCTAGTTTATACTTAACGTTTGTATTCGTCTTCCCTATCTGTAGTACCTTGCATTTATGAGCATTAAAATTCATTTGCCAGTCTACTGACCACTCATGTAAGGTATCTAGATCTCTTTGAAGGTGTTCAAAGTCACTGTCTGAATTTATCACTCTCCTCATTTTGGTATCATCTGCAAATTTACTAATCCTACTAGTTATACCTAAATCAAGATCATTAATGAATATAACAAACAGCAGAGGGCCTAATACAGATACCTGGGGAACTCCGCTTTTGACCGCACCCCAGTCTGACTTTAATCCATTTATGCTGACTCTTTGTTTCCTACCAGTTAACCATGACCTAATCCATTTTAATAATGATCCACCTATTCCATGTGCTTCTACCTTCCTTATCAATCTCTCATGAGGGACTCTATCGAATGCTTTACTGAAATCTAAGTAAATTATATAATATGACTTATCATTATCTACCGCTTCATATACTTCTGAGAAAAAGCTAAGCAAATTTGTGAGACAAGAACGTCCCTGGGTGAACCCGTGCTGAGAAGAATGAATTAAGTTGAATGTTTCAAGGTGGCTTCTGATTTTCGTAGCAATAATTGACTCTAGCAACTTGCCTATGATTGACGTGAGACTAATGGGACGGTAATTTGATGCAATTGATTTATCACCTTTTTTGAAAATCGGAACTACATTTGCAAGTTTCCAAGCTTGTGGCACTAGGCCCGATTCTAATGACTTATTAATTAAAACTGCTAATGGATTACTCAACTCATCTCTACATTCTTTTAATATTCTAGCATATACCTCGTCTGGACCAGGCGATTTATGAGGCTTCAGTTTTTTAATTACTTTAAGCACATCGTTACTAGTAATATTGATATTCATCAACATATTTTCTATACTGTCGTTATATACCTTATGAACTTCTGGAAACTGTGCTAGGTTTTCATTTGTGAATACGGAGCGTAAATGACTATTTAACGTACTACACATTTCTAACTCATCATCAGTCATTTCTCCTGTCGTAGTTTTAAGGGGACCTATTGTATCTCTAACCTTTGATTTATACAGTTGATAAAAAGCTTTGGGGTTATTTTTCGATTCGTTTGCTACCTTGATTTCATAATTTCTCTTTGCTTTCCTAATTTCTGTTTTTACCTGTCTTGTTAGGTTCTGATAGTAACCAAGTAAGTGATTTTCGCCTTTCTTAACTTTTCTATATACTCCTTTCTTTTTCCCTAGAAGATCTAAGAGTCTATTATTCATCCATTTTGGTTGGTTCCGTGTCGATCTGAATTTTCTTTTAGGGATGTGTTTATTTTGGGCATTATTGATTGTCGCAATAAATTGTTCATAAGTAGCTGCTAAATTAAATTCGGGGTTCTCCCGTCCTAAGTTGACAGTTTCCAGAGGTGTGGGGGGGATTAATCTTTTGACCATAGGGTCATCCCTTAGGTCTCTCCTTAAGCTACCGTAATTAGCCTTCCTAAAATCCGGGATCAAGGCCGAATTTTCCTTCTTCCTGCCATTCCATATTATGTTAAAATATATGGATTTATGATCACTGTTTCCTAGTTCGTCTCCAATCCCAACATCTTTTACTAGATTTTCATTATTACTGAGAACTAAATCGAGGATATTATTTCCTCTAGTGGGCGAGTTTATGAATTGATATAAAAAACTATCTTGTACTACTTCTAGAAAATCTTCAGATTCATTATCGCTAAGTTGATTTTTCCAATCTAAGCCTGAAAAGTTGAAATCGCCTAGAATACATAAATTGTTTCTATCAGATGCCTTCTTTATTTCCTCCCATAGCAATTTACCATCGTTCCTACTCAAATTAGGTGGTCTATATATAACACCAATGACTACGGACTCATTGCCCTCACCAATCTCTACCCAAATACTTTCATTGTCGCTATTTGTTTTAATGTTTGATTTATTGCAGCTTTTTAATGACACCCTGATATACACTGCTACACCGCCCCCTCTCCTTCCTACTCTGTCAAATTTAAATAGGTTATATCCTGGAATATGAAATTCTGCTAAAAAATGTTTGCTGTTTGAATTTATCCATGTTTCCGTTATTGCAATTATATCTATGTTCTCTTTACTAACAATGGCTCTGAGCTGGTCCATTTTGTTACACAAGCTTCTACTATTAGTATAATAAACACTCAATATATTTCTTCCGTTTCTATCTGTTTTACATTTATTACTTTGATGTTTGTTATTATGACTAACTATATTTTCAGCATTATCTACTTCTGTTTCACTGTTGTTTTTTTTACATGGTATTTTCCTCTCTTTACCATTGATGGGATTTGGACATATTAAAACCCCACCTTTACTACCCTGTCAACTATCTTCGCTAGCACCGCCACCCCCTTCCTACTTAAATGCACCCCATCCCTTGCATACATACTATCATTACCATAGTACTGGCTCCAATTATCAATGAATGGCGTCGACAGCTCTTTACACTGTTCTTCCAACCAGCAATTGAAACCGATTGCACGGGACATCCATTCACGACTGGCACCACGTCTAGGTAGGATAGAGCAAGCAATAGGAGTTCCACCCTTCACCCTAATCTTATCTAGAGCTTCCCTATACAGCTTACGCAGTTCGACACTGGTAAGCTTACCTACGTCATTGCCTCCTGCACTGAGTAAGACTATGGGGTTGTCTCCACAGTCATCAATGACGTTCTCCACTCTCTCCAGTACTCTACCTATCCCTGCCCCGGGGAGACACTCGAGCTTCCTAACTTTAGTGCAGAGATTGTTACCTAAATACTTCACCATCGAGTCTCCCATGACAGAAACACATTTGACCTTACCTGAGTGTGGTGATTTCTTACCTGCGCTACTCCCTCTCTCCACACTAACAGAGGGAGTAGCACTCGTGGTGTTACTAGCACCTTCCTCACACTCGTCACTTAAGGTACTGAACCTGTTGTTTAGGTCTACAGCTGAGTGCCTTTTGTAGCACTAGCAGCAACTACCTTCCATGAATCCACTTCAACTTCACCGTCCTTCACGACACTGGCAAGGGTTTTCTTCTCCTCTAAAACTAGCTTCAAGGCTAAGTTTTCGCCCTTGAGACTCTGGACCTCCTTCTCAACCTTCTCCAGTCGGTCTTGCAAGGCAAGACAAAGCTGGAGAACGTGAGAGGTGGTCGAGTACTCGTCAGCAGCTGCCATGTCACTATATCACTCACTAACACTGACAGGAACACAGGTCCGCACTGGCTGAGGGTCCTGTCACCTCTTTCCTGCCTCCTTCAACAATAACACTGGGACAATGATGAGCTTAGTCACTCTTAAGTAATGATAAATAAACACGCAGGCCTTCAGCGCCAACTGTCAAATCTTATCTCAAATAAATAAACAAACAAACGCCAGACGTTCTGTCACTTCACCTCCCGTTCCCCCCCCTCTCTTCCCATCACCCTGTGTTCAAGATAAAAGATTGGTGATTTCTTTATGTTTATTTTATATAATATCTCAGACTAAAGTTACGATAATATAATTTGCATTGCTGAAATCCTTGCAAGACAGAGATTGATTTGAATATAAGCGTCATATATTTTGCTCAAGATATAAAAAATGTAGTACATTATTGTACAGTACTGTAGTACATTTTATAAAAAGTTTTTCAACTGTATTTTTGGGTAGATTTACATAAATTTCTTCATTTATTTTCATCCATTTACATGCACACACCATACTAAAAGAAACGTAAAATAAATTAGTGCAAAGCTGGAGTGCACATGTACTAATTTGATTACGGTACTAAAATTGTTATGTCTAGTGCGAATTACAACATGTTTATATTCAAATAAATCAGTATCTTACAAGAATCCCAGCTATGTTAATTATATTTTCCTAGGTCATATCACTGGCATTTTAAAAGGAAAGAAGCTTAGTAGGACTGTTAAATAAACACACAGAGACCTTCACCTCAAACTTATCACCTCAACCCCCCCAACCCCTCGCTGGGTGGCGGAGCCATCAGTCCCTCCCCCCAGCCAGGCTTTTAGGCTTACAGTTTTTATCTTATATAATATCTCAGACTAAAGTTAGGAGATTATAATTTGCATTGCTGGAATCCTTGCAAGACAGCCAATAATTTGAATATAAACGTCATATATTTTGCTCAAGAGATAAAAATTGTTGTACATTAGTGTACAGTACTGTAGTACATTTTATAAAAAAGTTTTTCAACTGTATTTTTGGGTAGATTTACATAGATTTCTTAGTGCAAAGCTGGAGTGCACATGTACTAATTTGATTATGGTACTAAAATTGTTTTGTCAAGTGCAAATTATAGCATGTTTATATTCAAATTAATCAGTATGTTAGAAGAATCCCAGCTATGTTAATTAAATTCACCCAGGTCATTTCACTGACTTTTTATAAGAGAGAAGCTTAGTCACCTAAGAACTGATAAATATACACGCGTTAGACCTGGGCCTGTGCCAACTGTCAAACGTACTACCTCCCCTCCCCCTACTCCCCATCGCTCGCTCCCACCCTCTCTCTCCCCCATCTGCCCGGCGTTACTGGAATCCTTGTAAAACAGTGAATAATTTTAATATAAACGTCATGTATTTTGCACAAGAGATAAAAATTAATCACCTGTATCACATTACAGTAGTGATTTAAGAGTAAAAGTGTATATGTACGTATATAGTATTCCACACACACGTAAGTATAAATAAAAAGTTTATGTGATCATCGGACAAAGTCCATTTCGGTTAACGTCACGTTTCCAAGAACGTATCTAGGACGTTAACCAGCGCATGACTGTAATCAGAGATACAGCTTAAGTCACCCAGAGCTAATAAGACCACCCCCCATGCGCTCCTCTCAGTCCCAGACCTCAATAAAATATCAAGGTATGAAGGTGTGGAACAACCTACCCCCACCCATACGAGTAAAGACTACGCTCCCTCCCTCCAAATCATCTCTTAAAAAATATCTATTGTCTAAGTATTAATATTTTTTGGCAATACCTACTTTATATAACACCAAAATTGTTTTATCAGAAATTATCATGTAGATAGATAAAAATTAACATTGCAATAAATATATTTGCCAACTAGACATAATACTGACAGCTCTGTCCTCTTGTTCCACCTTAATACAATATATATATATATATACAGTAGGCCCTTAACATACGCGGGTTTATAATACACGGATTTGCAAATACGCGGATTGTCCAGCCGGAGGAATATTCTGTACATTGAAGTAATTGAAGTACATTCAAATCGCGCGCGGCACCGAACACGGGACACCGCCCGCTCCCGCAACCTCACACACACACGCAGAGCTCTCCCTCACTCAGTCAGTCTCGCTGTAACCATGCTTGTGTTGACATCAGCATTGTAGTTGCAAAAATATTACATTTCCGTGAATGTATTATATCAAGCACAGTATGAATAGAATATCACTAATATAACAGTATTTTAACCGAAAACTACTAAAAAAACGAGTAACATATCTTGAACATCGGAAGGCTAGGTAAAGTCTTTTGTTTTCATGTAGTTTATCCTAATTTACATTGAAATGCATTACGTTTCAGCAAAACTACTATTTATTTCTGAGAATATGGAAATGTAATATTTTGCTGAAATGACGTACGTATTACAGTGGAAAGTGACGAAAGCAATGACTAGCTTTCTTTCGTTCAAAAGATGTTACTGTAATCGCTTTTCGAATGGTTTTCAGTTAAAAAACTGTTGTATTACAATAATATTCTATCCTAATTCACTTGTGATGCAACAGTTTTTTTAACTGAAAACCATTCGAAAAGCGATTACGGTAACATCTTTTGAACGAAAGAAAGCGAAAGTCATTGTTTTCGTCACTTTCCACTGTAATACGTACGTCATTTCAGCAAAAATATTACATTTCCGTGAATGTAGTATATCAAGCACAGTATGAATATAATATCATTGTAATATAACAGTATTTTAACCGAAAACTATTAAAAAAACGAGTAACATCTCTTGAACATTGGAAGGTTAGGTAAAGTCTTTTGTTTTCGTCATGTATTTTATCCTATTTTACATTGAAATACATCACGTTTCAGCAAAACTTCTATTTATTTCTGAGAATATATTCATTCAGGCACAGTTTAGGTAAAATATACATGTGCTGTAACATTTTTTTAATTGAAAACGATTCGAAAAACACGTACCCTCTAGCCCTGTTCAAGGAGAAGACTGGGAGGAGCTGTTTGGTGCTTAAGACGATGACAAGGAAAATGATTTTGATGGATTTTAATGAAAATATTCAGAAAGACCCTGGCACTGTCAAGGAAAGTGGCTGCTGAAGGCTTCCGGGACATGGCAGAGGACGAGATTAGGGAGCTAATTGAAGAGCACGACACTGAGCTGACCGAGGAGGATCTACAGGAGTTAGTAGACTCAGGCAAGGAAGAGGAAGCGAAAGGGGAAGAGGATGAGGAAGAGGAAGAGCACCAAGAAATAATGTTGGAGAAGTTGGGGGAGATGACCAGGAATATTGAGGCACTGAAAAACCTGGCCTATAGTATGGACCCCTCCATGGTACGTGCCCTGAAATTCATGCGAGGTATGGATGACGTTTTTGCTCCATACAAAAACATCATGGAAGAAATGAAATGAAGAGAAAGAGACGACAACTCCCCATCACCATGTTCTTTGATCACCGAAGGAGAGATTTAACATCAATCACTGGCGGCAGTGAGGAAGCAGCTGAATCCAACGTCGCCCCCACTTCACCACCCGTTATGGAATTGAGTGACAATGAGCCCGATGACCCCCGTCCTGTCGCCGAGGATAGGTACGGTACAGTGAAGTGAAATTTTTATCTCTTTTTTTTTAATAGCTTTTCTTGCCATGTTTATTGTTTGTAAAAATGCACAGCACAGTACAGTTCAGTACAGTTAACCCTCACTTTACGCGGTTATTGTAACCCGGAGGGTACCGCGGAAAGCGAGAAACGCGTAAAGTGAATAACATAACATATGGGATTAATTGAAATGGAGTCCAGGCCGATCCCCAAACTCCACTTTTTGACGACACATAACTATGTTGTAGTAAAAATAACATCGTAATTTTATGATGGTACATGCACACAATTAATACTTAAGAGAAATACAGTCGCCAAGTTAATGTCCATTCAAATAATGGACATGACTCCCTCCCCCTCTCACACTACACTGCCGGCTCTTCCCTCTCTGAGAAATTTTGGGGGGAAAACCAGGTATAGTAATAAATAATACCTCAAACTAAAGTTAGGATAATATAATTGACATTGCTGGATTCCTTGTAAGACCAGGAATATTTTGAATATAAATGTCATATATTTTGCACAAAAGATAACATATTTACTCAGATTAAACATTTTATCTAAAAATTTTATGTCTAATGCAAAATATATGATGTTTATATTCAAAATGATCACCAAATTGTAAGAATTCCAGCAATGTAAATTATATTCTGGCCGGGTAATTTGTATGAATTTTATGAGCTAAAATAAAAATCTTCAGTTAATAAAAAAATATATATTCTTCACACGGTAACAGATGGTCGGTCGCCGGTCCCTCCCTCCCTCACCAACGTCCCTACTAGATAAATGTGTGGGAATACCAGACTGTTTACCTTTTTAGTAATAAATAATAAATCAGACTAAAGTTAGGATAATATAATTGACATTGCTGGATTCCTTGTAAGACCAGGAATATTTTGAATATAAATATCATATATTTTGCACAAAAGATAACATATTTACTCAAGAGTAAACATTATATCTAAAATTTGTATGTCTAATGCAAAATCTATGATGTTTATATTCAAAATGATCATCAAATTGTAAGAATTCCAGCAATGTAAATTATATTCTGGCCAGATAATTTGTATGAATTTTATGAGCTAAATTAAAAAAAAATATACTTCACCGTGTAAAGGGGTACACCCACCGCGGAATGTGAGCATCCTGGGTTCTGGCAGGGCACCGCGTAAACTTGGAAACGCGGAATGTGGGACCTCGTAAAGTGAGGGTTGACTGTACTGTACATAGGAAGTGGAGGTGCAGTTATTCACAAAACATTTGTGTTCGTTGTCGGCAGTAGTGACGGGGAGGAGGCAGAGGAGGTGGAGGAGGTAAAGGAGGGAGCGGAGGGAGCGAGTTGGGAGGAGTGGTGACCTTGGACGCGGGAGCAGGGACAGTGGAGATGCCAGCCAGTACATTACGGGTGTATTAATTGTTTTTATAGCTATTTTTGCATTTTAATATTAAATATTGTACATTACGTTTCAACAAAACTACCATTTATTTCTGAGCACATGGAAATGTAATATTTTTGCTGAAATGATGTACAGTGGAAAGTGGGATAAAATTGTGACAAAAGCAATGACTTTCGCTTTCTTTCGTTCAAAAGATGTTACCATAATCGCTTTTCGAATGGTTTTCAGTTGTGGGATTATAAGGCTAATGATAGGATAGAATATTATTGTAATACAGTACGAGTACAATAGTTTTTTAACTGAAAACCATTCGAAAAGCGATTATGGTAACATCTTTTGAACGAAAGAAAGAGAAAGTCATTGTTTTCGTCTTTCCACTGTAATATGTACGTAATTCCAGCAAAAATATTATATTTCCATATTTATTTCTGAGAATACCTATATTCATTCAGTCACAGTTAAGGTAAAATATACTTGTGATGTAATATTTTAATGAAAATACCAGGTACAGTATTTAGAAATACGGTATCGTAGTTTTCTTTTGTTTCAAATTTAATTAACAAAGATTGATGTTTCAAATGTAATGAACAAAAATTTATGTACAGTATCTATAAATAAACTTTAAAAAATGAATACTTTATGTTTTACATCGTCCTGTGCTACCACACCATGGATTTGGCTACTTTGGGCTTGCTATGATGACGCAAGAGATCTGCCCTGGCAACTGTACCAACACTCACAGCTGGTGGTGCATCGTTTCCATTGTTTACTGGTAGTTACTGGTAAATATTTTTCAACCTAACGAAACTATTACCCGTTTAGAGGTTGACCCCCAATTTTTTGCCAAATAATTTGGTCTTAAAAACTTGAACTACACACAGGTATATACGGTAAATAAGGACATGGGGGGCCAGGGTTTTTTGGGGGGAAGGGCAGCACATATACGTGGATTTTTAACATCCACGGGTATCTCTGTTACGTAACCCCCGCGTATGTTAAGGGCCGACTATGTATATGTATATGTATATGTGTATATATATATATATATATATATATATATATATATATATATATATATATATATATATATATATATATATATATATATATATATATATATATATATATATATATATATATATATATATATATATATATATATATATATATATATATATATATATATATATATATATAGATATATATATATATACACAATAGTACCCTGCTTACTTGTAGGTCAATTGAACCCACAGGGTAGGGTGTTAGTGAAAACGTTTAGAGTGAACAACAGAACATATGGGATTAATTCCAATAGAGACTGGCGGACCCAAACACCACTTTTTCAACACAATACCTATGTTCTTAGTAAAAAATAACATCTTAATTTTATGATGGTACATGCACACAATTAATACTTAAGAGAAATAGAGAAATACAGTCGCCAAGTTAATGTCCATTTAAATAATGGACTCAACTCCCTCCCCCTCTTCTCACACTACACTGCTGGCTCTTCCCTCTTGAGAAATTTTGGGGTGAAAACCACTAAATTTTAATAAATAATACCTCAAACTAAAGTTAGGATAATATAATTGACATTGCTGGATTTCTTGTAAGACCAGGAATATTTTGAATATAAATATCATATATTTTGCACAAAAGATAACATATTTACTCAGAGTAAACATTATATCTAAAATTTGTATGTCTAATGCAAAATCTATAATGTTTATTTTCAAAATGATCATCATATTGTAAGAATTCCAGCAATGTAAATTATATTCTGGCCGGGTAATTTGTATGAATTTTATGAGCTAAAACAGGCAGGCAGGCAGGCAGGCAGGCAGGCGGGTAGCGGTGGGCTGAATCTAAAAATAGCATCTCGAGCTGGACACCCTGCGCGTATACATGGAAAAAACCCTCGTTAAGTGAAAGTTCGGCTCTGGCGAGGCACCGCGTATACGTGAAATCTCGCTAAGCGAAACCGCGTTAAGCGGGGTATTACTGTATACAGTCAACCCTCACTTTACGCGGTCCCACATTCCGCGTTTCCACATTTACGCGGTGCCCTGCCAGAACCCAGGATGCTCACATTCCGCGGTGGGTGTACCCTTTACGGGTGAAGTATAATTTTTTTATTTAGCTCATAAAATTCATACAAATTATCTGGCCAGAATATAATTTACATTGCTGGAATTCTTACAATTTGATGATCATTTTGAATAGAAACATCATAGATTTTTGCATTGACATACAATTTTAGATATAATGTTTATTCTGAAATAATATCTTATTTATTACTAAAAAGTAAACAGTCTGGTATTCCCTACTATCTAGTAGGGACCGGTGACCCACCACTTGGCATGTGTGAAGAATATTTTTTTTTTATTAACTGAAGATTTTTATTTTAGCTCATAAAATTCATACAAATTACTTGGCCAGAATATAATTTACATTGCTGGAATTCTTACATTTGATGATCATTTTGAATACAAACATCATATATTTTGCATTAGACATAAAATTTTTGATATAATGTTTACTCTGAGTAATATATTTTTTTGTGAAAATATATGACATTTTATTCAAAATATTCCTGGTCTTACAAAGTCAGCAATGTCAATTATATTATCCTAACAGTTTGAGGTATTATTTATTAAAATTTAGTGGTTATCACATCTCCTTGGGACGGTTGATGGGGTTGGGGGTGGGGGAGGGAGGGACCGACCGACCAACCATCTGTTACCCAGTGAAGAATTATTTTTTTTATTAACTGAAGATATTTGTTTTAGCTCATAAAATTCATACAAATTACTCGGTCAGAATATAATTTACATTGCTGGATTCTTATAATTTGGTGATCATTTTGAATATAAACAACATATATTGCATTAAACATATAAATTTTAGATAAAAATTGTTCTCTAGGTAATTATGTTATCTTTTGTCCAAAATATATGACATTTATATTCAAAATATTCCTGGTCTTACAAGGAATCAGCAATGTCAAATATTATCTCTTTTAATCTGAGGTATTATTTAATACTAAATGTTAAAAACTCTTGAATGGAGGTTGGTTGGGGGTGGGGAGGTTGGGACTGACCACGCGGTTGGAAGAAAGGCAAGGTGGGAGTACTTTGATTGACAGATAGTGTCGAAGAATATTTTTTTTTTATTAACTGAAGATATTTGTTTTGTATAAATACTTACAAATTATCCAGAATATAATTTACATTGCTAATTCTTACAATTTGTGATCATTTGAATATAAACAACATATATTTTGCATTAAACAATTTTTAGATAAAATTGTTCTCTAGGTAATTATGTTATCTTTGTCAAAAATATGTATTTATATTCAAAATATTCCTGGTCTTACAAGAATCCAGCAATGTCAATTATATTATCCTAACTTTAGTTTGAGAATTATTATTACTATACCTGGTTTTCCCCAAAAATTTCTCAGAGGAAGAGCCAGTGAGTGTAGTTAATGAGAGAAGAGGAGGGGAGTGAGTCCATTATTTGAATGGACATTAACTAGCGACTGTATTTCTCTATTTCTCTTAAATATTAATTGTGTGCATGTACCATCATAAAATTAAGATGTTATTTTACTACAACATAGTTATTTGTCGTCAAAAAGTGGGTTGGGGGTCGGGCTGGTTCTATTGGAATTAATCCCATATGTTCTGTTATTCACTTAACACGGTTTTCCTCTTAGCAGGACCCTCTGGGTTCAATTGACGTTAAGTGAGAATTTTAACTATAATATATATATATATATATATATATATATATATATATATATATATATATATATATATATATATATATATATATATATATATATATATATATATATATATATATATATATATATATATATATACAGGCAAACTCCAGACACAATACCTACGTTGTAGTAAAAATAACTTCTTGATACATGATGGTAGCACACACAATTAGTAATTAAGAAATATCAATAATATTAGGTTTTTAACACTTGCATTAGTAGAAAAGATGGCTGGGCACCGCGGGGATGGGGTTGGTTCGAGGCAGAGGGCAGATTATTGGCCCTCACCTGTATCACTGGTATCAATTGTATCACTATCCACCACAGAGGCTTGCAGGCCTCTTTGTCAAACACCAAGGCCATATAAGTCCATATCCTCACTATAATTATCACTATCACTATCACTGACTTGGGCGGCTGTGGTGGGTGGCGGTGAAGAACTTCGGTAATGTTTTGATGACTGGGCGATCTTGTGTCGCATCGTGACTTGCACGCTTCCGTTATATATGATGAAAATTCGCGTTAAGTGGTTCAGCTCTGGCGAGGCACGGCGTATATGATAAAATCGTTAGAAACCGTTAAGTAGATACTGTGTATGTATGTATGTATGTATATATATATAATATATATATATATATATATATATATATATATATATATATATATATATATATATATATATATATATATATATATATATATATATATATATATATATATATAGTGCAGTGATTAGGTATACATTTGTAAGAAAGAAAACACAGGTTAGGTGTTTTGTTCTTTCCTGTAGTTATCAACATATATATATATATTATATATATATATATATATATATATATATATATATATATATATATATATATATATATATATATATATATATATTTCATGTAACCACAGTGAAAATGGATAAGATAAATCTTGATAGATTATTATATATATATATATATATATATATATATATATATGTTATATATATATATATATATATATATATATATATATATATATATATATATATATATATATATTGTATAGGTGGAACAAGAGGACAGAGCTGTCAGTATTATGTCTAGTTAGCAATGGACATAGTGGCGATGGTTGACACAAACAATATGTTCGTTCACCGTCAGTGTGAGCAAGGTGTGTGAGGTGGCGTGCTCAGAGATCTGGTGGAAACATTAGGATCCAAATTTTAAAATATGATGTCTAGATTGACTCACACAAAATAGGAAAGATTAGCTTAAATTAAAATATTGTGGGTTATAAACTTTCAAATCAACTTCCACATTGATTATTTTGACATTCTACTGTGCAGGTAATAATAATAAAACTTTCACCGTTTTAATACACAAACTGAGCGGGATTTGGGCGTGGATGTTGTACACATGTGACAGCATACCAGCTGAAAGTTGTCGTAGGAATGCGTTAGACATAACAACCCAAAGTCTAGACTGAAAATATAAGTAAATATTTGAATATAATGTAACGACAATGACCGTCAGTCGAGGTTGTCGTAAGTCGATGGTGACTCCAGGACGGGATTCAGGGAGGCGGGCAGGGGCAGCCTTGGGGGCCTCCACTGTCTGGGGCCTTTCCATGTCGGTAGTAGCTATATCAGGGCTTTGGTTGACTTGAAACCACATGAATGACCAGGTCATGTCCTTTTGTGTGTGTGTGTGTGTGTGTGTGTGTGTGTGTGTGTGTTGGGGTGTACACTATCAATAAATATACAGTTAATTAAAAATTCTCAATGTTCTAATTTCTCAGCATAACTGCATATGACTAAATTCTCAAGAAGTGTTCAATTCACAATTTTTCCGGGGTCTTACAGCCTCGAACTCAGATGTTTAGGCTCCAGCTTCACTCGCCACCCCACCCTCTTGGGTAGGTTATAATTGAGGAGCTTACAAAGAGGCCTACATGGGCCTCCCAGGTCTAAATCTGGCACTGGTGTTTGTATCAAGGAATAGTCCAAGAAGACCGGACAACCTCGCCAAATACACTGGCTTACCATTGAACACGGTGAACCTCCAGGTTGCCTTCAACTTTTTGTACAGTTACTGTACCTTACAAGTGGTCCTCGGTTACACGCGCCTACGTTGTAATACCTTCCATAAGAATCTTCAATTGGGTTATCAATTTGATTAACGAAATCATACAAAATCACGTTTGTTTGTGAGCATCAGCTGGTCAGCTGATGGCCCAAGTCTGCTAATTCAGTAATCTGTTCTAAGTTTAAATTCGTTTCCAATGGATTAAATATCATTTAATTTCAGCTTTTTAATATTTTAATATTATATTAAAATTATTAGTAATTTTAACATTATTTAACATACTGATAATATATGCAGTAGGGAACTAGTTTGTACTGCTTCATCTGATTGCGCTAGAGTCGGATACAAGGCGTCAGTTGGGCTCTGTTGACTCAGTGGAGTGAACACCTATTTTGTTGCTGTCTTGAATATTTTTAAATTTCTCATTGAAATTATTGGTCATTCTGAACTTTAGTTAACATATAATGCAGTGCAGTGTTGATTTAAAGAAAATAATCTTGAATTACATTATGAACTTAAAATTTTATGTGGTGATGGCGGCATCAAGATGGGTCCCCTGGGTAATTTTTCCTCCATCCCCTTCCATCTTTTTCTCCTTTCTTCCAACCCCCACTTCCTTTCTCTTTCTCCCTTCTCCTCCAACCCCACTTCCTTCTCTTTCTTTTCTCCTCCACCCCTTCTTCTCTCCCTTCTCCTCCACCCCAACTTCCTTCTCTTTCTCCTTCTCCTCCAACCCCTTCCTTTCTTCTCCCTTTCCTCCACCCCGCTTTCCTTCTTTCTCCTTTCTCCTCCCCCCACTTCCTTCTTCTTCTTCCTTCTCATCCACCCCCACTTCTTCTTTCTCCCTTCTCCCCTCTCCTCCACCTGCCTCTTTCTCCCTTCTCCTCCACCCCCACTTCTAATTCCCATCATCATCAACCAGGAGCCTTCTATACACACCTCAAAGTAAGTGTACTTTACTGCATTTTTTTTTTACTTGCATGTACTTTTCGTGAGCTGAACTTCAAATACCTAATATCCCATTGAAACAACGGTTTCGTTCACAATTGGGTTAACGAACGACCTTCTGGAACTAATTGTGTTCAAGAACTAAGGATCACTATAGCATCAAAGCTATGGTCCAAGTAGGTTATGACACAGCTTCAACAGCTACCACCACATTTGTTGACATCAGGACTCTTTTTTAATCTTTGAGAGTATCATAATATCTTCACAAAATTCGAGAATTTTCACTATACTGTACAGTATTATTAATAAATATATTTTTATGAGTAGCATTCATAAAATATTATTGTTTTAGACAGGATCTGGGCAGCCTCTGCCTCCTCCAAAACTAGCTGTCCAGACTTCCAGTATTATTATTAAGGCACCAAGGGATGTACAGTGCAGTGTATGTCTTTAATAAAAAGGTAAATATGTTAGTTCCTTGTATTTTCCAAAGAAATTCTGCAGACACAAGACCTTAATGCATAAACCACTCCAACTGATGCTGGATTTTCTGGAGCTTTTAAATATTTGTGGGTAAGTGAGGAGCAGTCCAGAGCACCACAGTCAGAATGCTTAACTCCTGTGTTGGGTATAGAGGTTCTAGCTGTTATTTATTACACGAGACAAAGATTCAGCCATGTTAATAACCGTGGAGGATGTCCTATGTTGTGTTAGTGGCAGTAGGGATGACTTATCTTCTGATCTAAGAGCCTTTGTCACCAGCCTCATGATCTGTATCAACTTGAGGAGATGCTGCCATGTCTTGTCTCTTAATTGGGTGACTTATTGGCTCTAGGAGGATGGAGGACCCGAGTTGCTGAGCTGCTGGGCCAACTCGGCGGGATCTTGCACGTTGAGCCTCGGTTTGAGAATCGCCACTGCTATTCTTGGCTTTTGAGAGTCTCGGTATTTGTCGCTCTCTCGCCTCGGGCGCCGAGATCGGCTGATGCTGGGCGCCGGATCTCCTCCGCCTCCTCTTACCGGTTGGCAATCCTCCCTCCCACGATTTCCATTTACTCCCTTGCCCTCTCGAGTCTTTTTGAAGGAGAGCACTTGAGATCTGGCCAAGCCTTAATCTTGAGTGCCTCAAGTGGCCTTCAAGGAGTGCGGAGAGCTGGTCTGGAGGACGCTGACCCCGCCTCAGGTACATGTAGTTGAGTAGTGCCTCCAGGTCATTGTGTGCTACATTAGCCACCACCAATACTTCTGGGTGCTTGTGAGGCAGTCTTCAAACATCTGATCAAAGAAATCACTGCAGGTGGAGAGGACCAGCTTAAAATTCCCCATAAAAACCTCCATCACACGCCTAGAGTCACGCCACAGTAAGCCTCTGCAGAAATAAAAGAGACCGATGAATAATTTGAGAAGCAAAACATTTTAGGGAGTTAATGAAGGGTTAGAAAATATGTAGAGGAAATATCAGATAAATCGGTGAAAGTTCTCACGTTTATGGACACTAGTGACAGGAGGTGTTGGATCATGAGGGCTAGCTAGTGGGGCGGCAGCCAAAAGGGAGCAAGAAAAGCTTGTACCTTAATGACTAACATAATGCTGCCACACCATGCATCACACCAGAGAGAGAGAGAGAGAGAGAGAGAGAGAGAGGGGGGGCTGGTGTGTTTTGAGACACACGGTGAAGGCCATCCAGCCTCTAGCTCTGGTTACTATTATAAGGTTCCTAGGGAATTTTAAAACACTGTAAACAAAACACATAGTTGCTATTACATGTACCAGACCACCCCAGGCCCTAGACTCAACACCCAAGGTTATACAGTACTTGAGATTTAAAGTGTTATATTTAATTTCATGACTTATTTTTAACTTCCATTAACTGTGTATTGTGTCATTCTATTTTTCTTTTTGTCTCAAATTAAGTCATTTTAGATGTACAGTACACCCGGATAATTCACAGATTTAGTTCAAGGGTCCTCTATTAGCGGACTATTAATTCCCTGATGTACCCAAGAATGCCCTGTGGGTAGTTTCAAATTTGCTGGCATTTTCAAAATAAGACAGGAGCCATTCGTTGTAGAGACAGTAATTTCCCTTTACCTGTATTGTCTGTCTGTGGGTAAGTTTGGTCCCATTCAATAATTTTAAAAGTCTTATATTAATTTGTTTAAGTCATTTTAACAATTATTTAACATTATTTAAGTACAGGAAACTACTAGTTACTTAGTATCCAGCCTGTCAACACACCATACAGTATGCCAGTCTCTGTGGACTTTTTCAGTGGAGGTAACATCTTGCTTGAGACTCTCTTCAAAATAAACACTTTTTTTTCTGTGTTTCCAGTCAAATTATTAATATTTTAAAATTTATTTTACATATTGACAATATATAATGCAGCAGTGTTGGATTTAAAGAAAAAATAATCTTGAATTACACCAAGAGAAACTGTACTTTCTTATAAGAAATGAAAGTTATTAAGATTTTCTTCATTCTGTCGTTTTCTTCTTTTCTTCCCCTCTCCATTCCTTTAATTCCCATCAGGTCATCAAGGAGCCTTCACATAATAATAATTAAAGTAAGTGTACTTTTCACCTTTTTTGTTGAATTTAGGCAATTTCAGTGAGCTGGAACCAATTACCAAAACCCATTGAAACAATGGTTTCAAGCAATCTAATTTTTCGGTTAACTAACGACCTTCTTGGAACGGATAGTGCTGGTTAACCGAGGTCCACTGTAATAATAATGGAAGAATCCTCACCAGAAAAGTATTAAAATGTGAGGGGAAGCAAGTCTACTGTGTGCTTTATTAATAACAGAGCACAGTAGACTTGAGGATAGACTCAACATTTTTAATAATTTTTTTCTGATTATTTGTGAGAGTAGTTTCCTATTATTATTTATTTGTATGTGACACACACACACACACACACACACACTCATATGTAAAATTAATACAGGTAAAATAAATAATTGTCTTAAGGTCAAACACATAAAGGTACATTCCTCCAGTCAGCAAATGTCATTCACGCCATTTATAAAACCTAACCCTCAAGAAATTTGAAGGTCCTATTGTGTATATGACTCAGGCTATGATATACAGTACAGTGATTCTCGGTTAACGAACTCAATCCGCTCCAGAAGGTCGCTCACAATCAAGAGTTCGGTTAACCGAAACCATTGTTTCAATGGGGTTTTTTGGTACTCAAGAGTCAATCAGCCTTAAATTCAACAAAACAGAAAAGTTCTACTTACTTTTGAGGTGTGTAAGGTAGAAGGCCCTGGATGATGATGGTGATGATGGGATTTAGAATGGGGGTGGAGGAGAGGAAGAGAAGGCATTAGGGGTGGCGAGAAGTAACCCCATGGCGCCATTTCACAGCAATACGTAACTGAACGAAGTTGA
>NW_024737038.1:0-9710 GCF_018991925.1 Homarus americanus | reverse complement strand
GACATTTAAGTTAGTCGTGTTCTGAGTCCTCTCTATATCGCGTTTAGGTTTTAACTCCCTGCCTAATTTAGTTTTGTAATAATTCCTAGCACTATTTCCCTGTAACCTTTCACTTTTTTTACCTGCTCCCACTGCAGTCTCCTCCACCCCCGTGCTCATATGTTCTCCAAGCAGTTTAAGGAGTTCCACATCTTTTGAACTGCCCACTTGAGAGAACCGGCCAGGGTTGCCACCCCATTCCTAGACAAATGCACCCCATCCCTAGCATAAAGGTCCCTTCTGCCGTAGAAGTTGTCCCAGTTGTCATTGAATAGGACTGCTATTGACTTGCAATATCTGTCAAGATAGCCGTTGACACCAACTGCCCTTGACAACCATTCATTGACAAATCTTCTTCAAGGTAGGACACCAAATATGATAGGGATCCCTTCCTTCGACCTAATACGTTCTATAGCTGCCTTGAACTTCTCAAGAAGCTCCTCACTCCTACACCGGCCAGTATCATTGCCTCCTGCACTGAGGCAGATAATGGGTTTGTTCCCATTACCAGACAAGATATTGTCCATCCTGTCAACTATATCCGTCACCCCAGCTCCTGGCAAACACACCCTCTTCCTATTTTTATTTTTATCACAAAATCTCTGTCCAGGTACCATACCTGGGAATCGCCAACAATTAAGGTTTTCGTACCTTCCTTGTCAGCCTTGTCCCTGACTATGCTCACGTCCAATTCGTCTATCAAAGGAATGAAAGAGTTGGTACGCTTAGATCTTCTTGTAGTATCCTTGGTATGTTTTTTCACCACCCCTGTGTGTTTTTTCACCACCAGTTTGTCCGTCCCTCTCCTCACAACCTTCCATTCGCCTGAGTTTTCGTCAGACACAGGCTTTCCTTGTCTCGTTTCTTCCTTCAACCTTGCTATCACTTCCCTTAATTTCAAGATTTCTTCCTGGCCCTCTCTACCTCGGCCCTCTGAAGGGCACAGTCCTGTTCACAAGTAGCACTAGCCATTACTAATGATTAATCCCCGGGACCTTAGCCTGCCGTGACGTTTCCTCTAGTGAGGTCAGAACACAACCGAGTGAGGTCAGAACACAACTGGTTAGATTAAATTAGTCAGTATACACAGCTTCTATCACTCAACCACAATGGGTAAATTTAACATTGACCTACAATTAAAATGCACCAGAGACACTTTTTTTTTTTTTTTTTTTTGGTTAAGGTGGGAAATGGATGGGGCTCAAGGCACAGCCAGACATGAGGGATAGAGAAGTCACAACATGTAGTCGTGGGGGCAAAGGTTGGAAAAGAAGTTTAAGGAGTTAAACAGAGGGGGACGACACCCCTTGATATACATATAAAAGAATTTCATGGTTGACTACGCTAACCTAGGACTTAGGATGAGGTTGCACAGTGGTTACTTTACTAGACAATGACTAGTTTGATTTTACAATTACAAGTTTATCAAAATCTTATACTGTACAGTATTGCGTTATGGACTCACTGGATTGTGACTTGTTAAATGTGAACTTATATCATCTAAGTTTTAATCTAAGGTGGATCACTGTGGCGGACATTGATGGGTCGCGGTTGTCGTAGTGCGGGCAGACTCCGGGGCCACCAGGCGTGGGGTCGCCCTCCGTTGATGTCTTCCCCGCGTAGGTGGTCTGGGCTGTGAGGGTCGTCCAGGAGCTTGTCCCAAACCTTCTTCCCTAGGCGATGGAACCTGACGTTGAGGGCCTCTGTTTTATTTCTTAGGTGGATGGTTTTCACTGTCTTCTGGTAGTTGTTGTAGTCTAGTATTCCAGAGTGTGACGAGTAGTATATGTGGGTACTCCAACACAGGCCTCACCAGCGCCTTGTACAGGTGAACTTGTATCTTCTCAGGCATCAGTTTAAAACGTTTTAATTTGGCTGCGGTGACTTTGGCTTCATTTAGTCTTTCCTTCACGTGGGGAATGATGCCCGTCCGAGAGATGATGAGACCGAGCAGCCTGCCTTGTTTAGAGTACTCAATCTCTTTGTCGTCGATCATTAATGGCGCCGGCTTGAATTTGGCTATAGGTTTGACCTCGAATTTCATTTTGTTTGTTTTTATTTTCCATTTATCTTCATGCTCCGAGATACCCTCTATTGCCCGAGCAGTGAGTCGCGCCATCCTTGCCGTGGACACAACTGGGCAGGTGACGATCTGTGTTACGTCGTCGGCATAGATAACGTACTCGCTGCCGACGATTGGGAGGTGGCAGGTCAGCCGTGTAGAGCGTGTAAAGGGTTGGTGAGAGACAAGAGCCCTGAGGCACACCGCTCGAGAGTGAGAATTCTTCTCCAAAATTTTTTTGCATCTTGATTTTGGTTCTGCGGTCCGTAATGAAGTTGCACAGCAGGCGCGTCAGGTTTTTGGGTAGCTCCAGTTGTATGATTTTATACTGTGGCCCCGCGTGCCAAACTTTGTCAAACACCTTGCTGACGTCCCTCAGTACTATGTTGCACTGCAGGCAGCCAGTCATGACGTTGGCGATCTGCTCGTAGGCCTGGGCTATGGCGGTGGATGTGCATCGGCACTGGCGGGGATTATGCACATCTTCGTCCTCCAGATACATCCCCAATCGCTTGTTTACTATTTTTTCGAAGATTTTGGCAGGTACCTCTAGCAGCGAAATTGGTCGAAAGTTTTCGACTTTGTTTGGAGGCTTCCCTGCTTTTGGTATGAGGCGAATAAAGGCGATTTTGAACATCCAGAGGCGAGGCAGGCGTTGCATATATGAGCAAGCCTCTCTATCATGTTGTCGGGGAGTTGAGCCAGTATCTTCTTGTTAATGTGGCTTTACCCAGGTGATTTGTTTTTAAACCCTTTTATGACGGCTGACACATCTGTAGGAAAAATGCGCTCCGTTAGGTAGCTTTCGTCCACCAGTCTAGTGAAATCAGTCCGTGGGAGCGGCTGGATCAGGTGCTGATGGTCCTGCAACTAACTTAAAATGTCCTCCTCAAACTCCCTGTCGAAGCCCTCGTTCTCCTGTTCACTAATGGTAAAGATCTTCCGTAGATATCGCCGATGTAATTGTTTTTGGTTTTCCTCCTCGAATATTTTCACGTTATTTTGGTCGAGCAGGTAAGGGACCGTGCTAGAGGTGGAACCCATCAGTCGCTTGATCCCTTTCCAGAAGGCAGCAGAATCGCGGTAATTGTTGGATGCCTCCCAAACCACGGCGGCCCACTTTTGTTCATGTACAGCAGACATTTGCTCTCGAGCTGGATGTCCGTCTGTAGCTCTCGGTACCGGTCTCTCAGCTCTTGCGTCCACCCGCGGATACTGGCTAGCTGTCTCACGTGATCGTACTGGACACTGAGCTGCCTCAGCTGGTGACATGTGTGAGGATGGGGAATGGTCCTGTGGGTGGTGGTCGGGATGTTGCTGTCCATCTCCGTCTTCACATCCGTGTACCATTGTTCGACCGTGTCGTCGATGTCATTGGGGCCGGCTTCTTCCAGGTTTCTCCCCTGCTTGAGACTGAGAGACTCCTTGAAGGAGTCCCAGTCTGCCCGTTTGAGGTTTGATCTGATGTTGGCGGGGATCATAATGGGATTCGATGAGAGCGTCACGACGACTGGCAGGTGATCGCTGGTACTGATGGGTCCGGCGGTAACGTGCCTGTTCAGGACGGCCTCGTTGTTAGAGAGGATTATGTCGGGTGTTGTGGCACTGGCACGTCTGATCAATGTCGGGAAATCTGGCCCGAGGTGTTGCAGTTTTCTCCTTCTGATGCTGTCATACAGCACCACACCGACGTTGTTCTCATTACCGTGTCCGAGTATGGCGTGGCGCGCATTAAAGTCCTCTATGATGTATGTTGGTTTTCTGTGGCGTAGCAACTGGTTTAGGTCTTGTTCGGGTAAGTAAGGACGTCTGTGAGGTAGGCACATTGTGCATATGATAACACGTCCCCTAGTTGTCTCCACCTGCACTCCTAGAACTGAATAAACTGAATCCTCGAAGTCTAGTAACACTCTGTGACTCAGCCGTGACCTGACGGCCACAGCGACACCATTGTTCAGCTCACCCGTCATGTTCCTCTGGTATACAGTGTAGCCAAAAATTTTCAGCTTACTTTCGTCCTTTATGCCAGTACTGTTTAACAGAATAATGTCTAGGTCTAATTGATAGCATAAGTTAGATAGTTCGTTACGTCTATTAAGGGATCAGTAAAGGACATTATGTTGGACAATTTTCATCCTGCTAACGACTGCCATTTCGGAGACTGTAGCTTGGGGCGTCGCTTGAAGTGTTTGCTCGACACTGAGAAAGTTACCAATCGCAGGGGACAGTGACAAATTATATCAAGCATGAAAATATTCAGGGGAGAATGTTATGCTAGTAACAATCTGCATATACCACGATGAGAAACATTTACTTAAGCTGTAACGATGACACACACTAGGACACTTTTCACATTGTACTACTCGGGGTTCCTTACCGCACATGGTTAAACAATACTCGAACTGAATTAAAATGAAGGAGTACGCTGTTACCAGTGTAACATGTCAAAACTCGTATAGAAGATATAGGTAGAATATTTATAGCTGTAGAATTGTAAAGTGAGGAAGTTTGTTAGCGTGGCCAGTAAGCTATTTAGCTGTATATTATATTCGTAAGGGAAATCTTCTTAAGCGCCACTTTCAATACAACTATTTATTAATTAACTGAATGGCATGGACACATTAATAGATCAATATATCGAAGTTACTAGACACTGACTCTCGGACACAAACATGAAATGGATACACTTCCCACCGTAAGTAACTCACCGTGGATCGCTCTGACAAGACTCACGTGAGACGTGAGGGAGGCCCAGCAGATGCTGCTGAAGAGTGTGCTGGACTATGTGTCCTATAGGAGACTCTGCTAGCTGGAGACTCGGTGCTGGGGAGGGAAGTCTCCCTCTGGGTAGGAGCTGTCGGCTCCTTCCCTATTAAAATGATGATCCGAATGCTAATGTCTCTTGGTTGGTTGGTTGGTGATATGGAGAGAAGAGAGCATTAGCTCTGAGGGTTCAAGAAGGGTACAGTACAAGGTAAAGTGGGAAATATAAGAGGAGGTTGACGGCAGGTGGGCTATCCACCTTGCGGAGACGAGGTTTTGTCTTCCGTCAACAGTGCTGCATGAGAGGACTCTTGCGGCTAAGGAAGGCCGGTCTCAGCTAAGCTAAACTAAGTTGTTCTATTTGATGTTTGCTTGGGGCATATTATGTTGGGTGGGGGATCCCTCCAAGTCCTTGTGGCACTGGAGGGATGATCCCCATCTTCTTCGTTTCTAATTTTTTATTGTGGGTGTTTGTGATCTTTTTGGGGGTCTTTATTTGTTTGTGGGGTCCCTCCAGGTCCTTATGTGACTAAAGAGTTTTTCCCATTTATTTATTATTTTTTATTGTGTATATAGAGGCTCTGGTTCTTCGTTATCAGTTTGTTTCTGCTTCTAGGCCACCATCTGTGCGATGTGTTGTTGTTTTCCTCATTTAGTTGGTTTAGTATGGGATCCTGTTCTTGGTGGATTTTTTTCCTATATTGCATTTGCTTGGGTGTGTATTCTGGTGTTGAGTGGGTCTATGCTGTGTTCTTGTGCTGTTTGTGTGTATGGTGATCTGTGTTTTGCCGCTCTTCTGAGGGCTATATTTTGCACTGCTTGAAATTTAAGTTTGTTTGTTCTTGTGATTGTGTTCAGAGGTATCGGAGGGTATTCGAAGTATGGTCTGATCAGTGCTTTGTATAGGTGCAGTTGCGTGTTGGTGTTTAATTGGCGGAATCTTCTGAGCTTTGTAAGTTGTGATTTTGCAATTGCTATTCTTTCATTGATGTGGGGGATTATTCCGCTTCTGGTTATCTTGAGTCCTAATATTTTTCCGTTGGCAGCATATGGTATTTGTTGGTTATCGACAATAATGGGGTAGGGATTTGTTTTTGCGATGCGAATTATTTTGAGTTTTTGGACATCGGTTTTTATCTTCAATTTTCTTCCATAGTTATTTAGTCTCTCTATTTCTCTGCTTGTTCTGATGGCCATCATTTGGTTGAATTTTCCTGGGTACCTGACTATCTGTGTAACATCATCTGCTTATGCTATATATTCTGATTGCCGTGGTTGTGGCATGTCTGCCGTGTATACAGAGTATAATGTCGGCGATATATTACTGCCTTGGGGAACTCCACTGTGAAGGTTGAAAATTTGTCCTAGATGGTTGTCGATGATTAATTAAATTGGCCTTTCTATTGTTTAAAAAATTGCATAGTAGTGTTGTGATATTGGTAGGCATGTCCAGTTTGATTATTTTCAACTTCAATCCTTCATGGCAGACTTTATCAAATGCTTTTGATACATCTCTTAGAATTATATTGCATTGGTCTCTGTTGCTTGCAGCATTTGCAATTGATTCGTATATTAGTGCTATTGCTTGGTTCCTCGATTTTTCCGAAAGCCGTGCTATCTCGGGTTATATTTGTTTTCTTGTTCTAGATAATTTCCGAGTCTGTGGTTGACTATTTTTTTCACATATTTTACCGGGTGTTTCCAGTAGTGAGATAGGTCTGTAGTTCTCTGCTTGGGTAGGGTTCTTGCCTGCTTTTGGGATGAGTCTGATTTTGGATATATTAAATTTGGTAGGGAAGAAACCGGTTGCAAGTGAGGCATTATATATATATATATATATATATATATATATATATATATATATATATATATATATATATATATATATATATATATATATATAAGGTATGGAGCCGTGGAGCGGGATATGAATCATGGTGTACGCAATGTACAATATCAGAAAATTATTATAGTTTTTGAGCCCGTGGACACCAAAGATGGTTAGGTTAAGTTTTTGTTAGATACGTTTAGCTTATGCCAGGTGCTTTGTTCTTAAAGCTTGCTATTGTTTTTTCAATATCATTTTGAGATAATGGAGCAATTATTGGGTTATTAATGAATTGAGGTTGATTTTCCAAGTAGGTTTCCATTTCTCTGTGTTCTGGCTCAAATATGTTCTAGTTGCCTGTTCTGTTTCTTGGCAGAAGCTTCTATTGTCATCGTCGTTGATTCTGAATGTCTTTCCAGTATTCTCTAAATATTGGTTCTTTATCGTGTGGTTCTGTTGCCTTTCTACCGTTTTTGTCCTTTATGTAGCTAGTTTCTTCCGAATTAGTTCCCATTAGGTATTTTATTTTTTTCCAGAATGATTTTGGATTTCTGTAGTCTGCTTGTGTATCATGGATCAGCTTGTTCCATGTTTCATTGTGTTTGTTCTTGCTTATGTCTTTCAGTTCTTCTTTTAGATTCCTGTATAATATTCTGTTGTCATTGCTCCACCCGTGTGTTTTTGTGTATTCATATAGATTGGTGAATCTAGTTTGGTATCATTTTCTCTTCATATGTTAATTGTGCATGTGGTAATGTACGGTATGATGTTTTTGGGATGTTGTTTTTCATTGCTGTTATTACTTCATTGTACCATGTATCCAGTGTTTTGTCAATCTCTGTTGTGTCTTTGTTGTGTAGTAGTGTTGGTTCGTTGTTGCTAAGATCCGATTTAAATTTTTCGCAATTTGCTCTATTGAGTGAAAATCTTGGGATTGATGGAATTTGTATCGGGGATGTGGATAGAGTTGCTATTATGGGTAGATGATCACTGGTTGTTGTGGGTCCAGCTTTTAGATGTACGTTTAGATGGTGATGCCTATTGGTTAAAACAATGTCTGGTTTCCCAGAGTTACCGGCTGATACGTAAGTTGCGAAGTCGGGCCCGAGGTGTGTTATTGTCCCGTGTTCGATGAGAGCATGGAGGATTTTTCCTCCCGGGTTTCTAATATTGTTTCCTAAGGTTGTGTGTTTTGCATTGAGGTCTCCTATGAAGTATGCTGGATTGTTTTGCCTCATTAGTTTTAAGATGTCCCCTGTAGGGAATATTGGCCTTCTGAATGTTAGATATGAAGTTCCAATAGTTTTTGGGCCTCTTGTATTTATTTCGGCTGCAAGAAAGTTACTTTGAAAGTTGTCAATGATTTTGTATTGTATGTTGCGTTTTATAGCTATTGCTATTCCGTCATGTGGTTCGTCATGTATGTTCATTTGATGTACATGGTAGTTAAAGATCTTGATTTTGTCACTGTTTTTCCGACTATGTGAGTTGATTAGTGTTATGTCCGGATCCAATGTGTTGTATGCATTTGTTAGCTCTGTTTTCCGTATCTGTGTCCAGGCAAGGACATTATGTTGTAGAATCTTTATGTTTCGGTTCTGTTCAATCGTGGATCCCGCGAACTCAGTCCAAATTGCTTGCCGGCTCTTGTCTCTCCTGTCGGATATCTCTGCCGTTCCTCTTTTAGGCCTGTTCTTATTTTCCTTTATATTGTAATGTCGACTTTTTTAATGTTGTATTTGGTGTTGATTCTCCCGCTTCTGATTAGGGTTTCAATGTGTGGCTCCTCCACTCTCTTGTCCCTAAATGTGTATTTTATATTGCCTTCTTGTATTTCTTGTATAAGTTTTTCGTTAGGGATTATCGGTTGTGAGTTGACGGAGAAAAATCGAATGCCGATATTCTCGCCGTAGTCAGGAGTCTTCTGAGATTTAGTTGGTGATGATGGTGGGGCTCGGTGGCCAGTGGTGATATCCTTCCGTGCCTTTGGTTTTGTTGAGTCCGTTTTTTGTATCTGTGGCTTGTCTGTTGTGCTGACTGGTTGAGGGTATGATCTGTTTAGTAAGTCCTCGGTATCTGTCTCCATTACCATCGCCTCACTTTTCTGTTCTGGATTTGATGCTTGCGTTTTGGTTCCTATCTTGTCCGTTGTTTTCTGGTGCGGTTGCACCTGAGTTTTTTCTATTCCCAGGCTGCTTTCTGTTATAATTTTAAATATCTCTGTCGATGGAGCATCGTCTGGGAAGTTCACATGGAGTAGATTGTTTGCAGCGAACATCTCATTTATGGTTTTCCCGAATGTTCCTGGTTTGGCAACGTTGTTGATGTGTGCGTGTATTATTGCTGTCAAAATTGTGAATGGGAGGCCTTCGTTAAGTTTAAGGTAGGTGGCTTGAGTTGGGTGCACTTCTTTTGATTTTTCCAGGGCCTTTTTTGTTGTGTCCTGAAGTTGTGCAATGGCTGTATAGGTCTTGTTTGGGTCTAGTACCATTTTCTTATTGGCCTTTTTTTTCTCTTTTAGGTCCTTTAGTATTTCTTTTCTTGTGGGGCATCGGGCTGCCAGTGTCCGGTGATCCTCTTTGCAGTTTAGGCATTTTGGCTTATCCTTGTCTGTGCAGTCTCTGAATGTATGGCCCTCCGCCGCACATTCAGAGCAGAACTTCTTGTCCTTTTCAGGGCAACTGACTGAGGTATGGTTGTACTTATAGCATGTCCAGCATGGTGTTATTGGGTAAAATTCTTCCTTTTCTATTTGGTGTTTCGGTATATGATAGTGTGATATGCTTATACCGCTTTCCATCGCCTTCTGAGCCATGGAGATCTCAGTGAATCTGATCTTCATCATAGTTGGTACATTTGGCATCAACACTACCTCCTCCACTTTTGCCCAGGTGTTTTTCTCTTCTATTTCGTTTACGATGTTGCTTGGTGTCTTCTGCGTGATGAACTTGTCCACCCTCTTCATTACGATGGATTTCCTCGCTCTTACTTGGGGTGGTACAACTATTTCAAAGTTCT
>NW_024737037.1:0-54221 GCF_018991925.1 Homarus americanus | reverse complement strand
AGGGGACTTTGTTATACTCGGTTCAGGGGACTTTGTTATACTCGTCCAGGGGGCTTTTTTATACTAGGATTAGGGGACTTTGTTATTCTCGACCAGGGGACTTTGTTTTACTCGACCAGAGGCCTTTGTAATACTCGGTTAGGGGACTTTGTTATAATCGATGAGGGGACTTTGTTATGCTGGGCCAGGAGAATTTGTTTTACTCGATCAGGGAATATGTTATACTCGATCAGGGGACTGTGTTATACTGGACCAGGGTACTTTGTTATACTCGATGAGGGGACTTTGTTATACTCATCCAGGGGCTTTGTTATACTCGATCACCGGACTTTGTTATACTCGATAAGGAGACTTTGTTATACTCGATAAGGGGAATTTGTTATATCGATCAGGGGTCTTTGTCTTACTCGATCAGGGCCCTTTGCTATACTCGATAAGGTTACTTTGTTATACTCGATCAGGGGACTTTTGTTATACTCGATCAGGGGACTGTGTTATACTCGACCAGGGGCCTTTGCTATATTCGATCACCGGACTTTGTTATACTCGATAAGGGGACTTTGTTATACTCGATAAGGGCAATTTGTTATACTCGATCAGGGGACTTTGTTATACTCGATGAGGGGCATTTCGTATACTCGATCAGGGGCCTTTGTTATACTAGATCAAGGGACTTTGTTATACTCGATTAGGGGCCTTTTTTAGACTCGATGAGGGACCTTTGTTATACTCGATCAGGGGACATTTGTTATTCTCGATCAAGGGACTTTCTTATACTCGAGCAGGGGGCTTTGTTATTCTCGACCAGGGGCCTTTGTTATACTCGATTACCGGACTTTGTTATACTCGATAAGGGGACTTTGTTATACTCGATAAGGGGAATTTGTTATATTCGATCAGGGGTCTATTCCTTACTCGATCAGGGCCCTTTGCTATACTCGATAACGGGACTTTGTTATACTCGATCAGGGGACTTTTGTTTTACTCGATCAGGGGACTTTGTTATACTCGACCAGGGGCCTTTGTTATACTCGATCACCGGACTTTGTTATACTCGATAAGCTGACTTTGTTATACTCGATAAGGGGAATTTGTTATACTCGATCAGAGGACTTTGTTATACTCGATGAGGGGCATTTCTTATTCTCGATCAGGGGCCTTTGTTATACTAGATCAAGGGACTTTGTTATACTCGATTAGGGGCCTTTTTTGGACTCGATCAGGGACCTTTGTCATACTCGATCAGGGGACTTAGTTATTCTCGATCAGGGACTTTCTTATACTCGAGCAGGGGGCTTTGTTATTCTCGACCAGGGGACTTTGTTATACTCGACAAGACGCCTTTGTTAAACTCGGTCAGGGAATTTGTTATAATCGATCAGGGGACTTTGTTATGCTCGATCTGGGGACTTTGTTATACTGGGCCAGGGACTTTGTTAGACTCGATCAGGGGACTTTGTTATACTTGATCAGGGGACTTTGTTATACTGGGCCAGGGGACTTTGTTATACTCGATCAGGGGACTTGGTTATACTTGATTTGGGGACTTTGTTATATGCGATCAGGGGACTTTTTTATATTCGACCAGAGGACTTTGTTATACTTGATCAGGGGATATGTTATACTTGATTAGGGGACTTTGTAATGCTCGATCAGGGGACTTTGTTCTACTCGATCAGAGTACTTTGTTATACTCGACCAGGGGCTTTTGTTATACTCGATTAGAAAACTTTGTTATACTCGACCAGGAGACTTTGTTATACTCGATCAGGGGACTTTGTTATACTCGATCAGGGGACTTTGTTGTACTCCACCAGGGACTTTGTTATACTCGATCAGGGGACTTTGTTATACTCGATCAGGGGACTTTGTTATACTCGTCCAGGGGGCTTTGTTTTACTCGATCAGGGGAGTGTGTTATACTCGATCAGGGGACTTTGTGTTACTCGATCAGGCCCTTTGTTATACTCGACTAGGGGACTTTGTAATAATCGATCAGGGGACTTTGTTATGCTCGATCTGGGGATTTTGTTATACTGGGCCAGGAGACTTTGTTATACTCGATCAGGGGATATGTTATATTCGAAAAGGGGAATTTGTTATACTGGACTAGGGGACTTTGTTATACTCGATCAGGTAACTTTTTATACTCGATCAGGGAACTTTGTTATACTCGTCCAGGGGGCTTTGTTATACTCGGTCAGGGGACTTTTTTATACTCGATCAAGGGACTTTGTTATAATCGATGAGGGGACTTTGTTTTGCTCGATCTGGGGACTTTGTTATACTGCGCCAGGGACTTTTTTATACTCGATCAGGGGACTTTTTTATACTGGACCGTGGGACATTTTTATACTCGATCAGGGAACTTTGTTATACTCGATCAGGGGACTTTTGTTATACTCGATAAGGGGACTTTGTTATACTCGGCAGGGACTTTGTTATACTCGATTATGGGATATGTTATACTCGATCAGGGGACTTTGGTATACTCAACCAGAAGACTTTGTTATAGTCGATCAGGGATATGTTATACTCGATCAGGTGATATGTTATACTCGATCAGGGGACTTTGTTATATCCCACCAGGGACTTTGTTATACTCGATTATGGGATATGTTATACTCGATCAGGGGACTTTGTTATACTCGACCAGAAGACTTTGTTATACTCGATCAGGGATATGTTATACTCGATCAAGTGATATTTTATACTCGATCAGGGGACTTTCTTATACTTAACCAATGGACTTTGCTATACTCGATGAGGGGCCTTTGTTATACTCGATCAGGGGACTTTGTTATACTCGATCAGGGGTCGTTGTCTTACTCGAACAGGGCCCTTTGCTATACTCGATAAGGGGACTTTGTTATACTCGATCAGGGGACTTTTGTTTTACTCGATCAGGGGACTTTGTTATACTCGACCAGGGGCTTTGTTATAATCGATCAGGGGACTTTGTTATACTCGATCAAGGGACTTTTGTTATACTCGATCAGGGGACTTTGCTATACTCGACCAGGGGCCTTTGTTATACTCGATCACCGGACTTTGTTATACTCGATAAGGGGACTTTGTTATACTCGATAAGGGGAATTTGTTATACTCGATAAGGGGACTTTGTTTGACTCGAACAGTTGACTTTGTTATACTCGACCAGGGGACTTTGTTATACTCGATTAGGCGGCTTTGTTATACTCGATCAGGGGACTTTGTTATACTCGATGAGGGGCCATTCTTATACTCGATCAGGGGCCTTTGTTATACGAGATCAAGGGACATTGTTATACTCGATTAGGGGCCTTTTTTGGACTCGATCAGGGACTTTTGTTATACTCGATCAGGGGACTTTGTTATTCTCGATCAATGGGACCTTCTTATACTCGAGCAGGGGGCTTTGTTATTCTCGACCAGGGTACTTTGTTATACTCCACAAGAGGCCTTTGTTATACTCGGTCAGAGAATTTGTTATAATCGATCAGGGGACTTTTTTATGCTCGATCTGGGGACTTTGTTATACTGGTCTAGGGGACATTTTTATACTCGATAAGGGGACTTTGTAATACTCGATCAGGGGACTTTTGTTATACTCGATCAGGGGACTTTGTTATACTCGACCAGGGGCCTTTGTTATACTCGATCACTCGGACTTTGTTATACTCGATAAGGGGACTTTGTTATACTCGATAAAGGGAATTTGCTATACTCGATAAGGGGACTTTGTTAGACTCGAACAGGGGACTTTGTTATACTCGACCAGGCGACTTTGCTATACTCGATTAGGCGGCTTTGTTATACTCGATCAGGGGACTTTGTTATACTCGATGAGGGGCCTTTGTTATACTCAATCAGGTGCCTTTGTTATACTAGATCAGGGGACTTTGTTATACTCGATTAGCGGCCATTTTTTGACTCGATCAGGGGCCTTTGTTATACTCAATCTGGGGACTTTGATATACTCGATCAGGGGACTGTCTTATACTCGACCAGGGGACTTTGTTATACTCGATCAGGGACTTTGTTATACTCGACCAGGAGACTTTTTTATACTTGACCAATGAACTTTGTTATACTCGACCATAGGACTTTGTTATACTCGACCAGGGGGATTTGTTATAATCGATCAGGGGACTGTGTTATGCTCGATCTGGGGACTTTCTTACACTGGGGCAGTTGACGTTGTTATACTCGACCAGGGGATATGTTATACTCGATCAGGGGACTTTGATATACTGGACCAAGGGACTTTGTTATACTCGATCAGAGGCCTTTGTTATACTAGATCTGAGGACTTTGTTATATTCGACCAGGGGCCTTTTTTGGACTCAATCAGGGGCCTTTGTTATACTCGATCAGGAGACTTTGTTATACTCGATCAGGGGACTTTCTTATACTCGAGCAGGGGGCTTTGTTATACTCGATCAGGGGACTTTGTTATACTCGATCAGGAGGCTTTGTTATACTCGATGAGGGGACTTTGCTATACTCGACCAGGGGACATTGTTATACTCGATCAGGGGACTTTGTTCTACTCGACCAGGGGACTTTTTATACTTGACCAATGGACTTTGTTATACTCGATCAGGGGGCTTTTTTGTACTCGACCAGAGGACTTTGTTATACTAGTATCAGGGGACTTTGTTACACTCGACCAGAGGACTGTGTTATACTCGATCAGGGCATATGTTTTACTCAATCAGGGGACTTTGTTATACTCGATTAGGGGCCTTTGTTATACTCGATGAGGGGGCTTTGTTATACTCGACCAGTGGATTTGTTATACTCGATCCGGGGACTTTGTTATACTCGACCATGGGCCTTTTTTATACTTAATCAGGGGACTTTGTCATACTCGATCAGTGGACTTTCCTAAATTTGACCAATGGACTTTGCTATACTCGATGAGGGGCTTTTGTTATACTCGATGAGGGGACTTTATTATACTCGATCAGGGGATATGTTATACTCGATCAGGGGACTTTGTTATACTCAATGAGGGGCCTTTGTTATACTCGATTAGAAAACTTTGTCATATTCGACCAGGGGACTTTGTTATACTCCACCAGGGACTTTGTTATACTCGATCAGGGGATATGTTATACTCGATCAGGGGACTTTGTTATACTCGGTTCAGGGGACTTTGTTATACTCGTCCAGGGGGCTTTTTTATACTAGGATTAAGGGACTTTGTTATTCTCGACCAGGGAACTTTGTTTTACTCGACCAGAGGCCTTTGTAATACTCGGTTAGGGGTCTTTGTTATAATCGATGAGGGGACTTTGTTATGCTGGGCCTACTTTATTTTACTCGACCAGAGGCCTTTGTAATACTCGGTTAGGGGTCTTTGTTATAATCGATGAGGGGACTTTGTTATGCTGGGCCAGGAGAATTTGTTTTACTCGATCAGGGGATATGTTATACCCGATCAGGGGACTTTGTTATACTGGACCAGGGGACTTTGTTATACTCGATGAGGGGATTTTGTTATACTCGATCACGGGACTTTGTTATACTCGTCCAGGGGCTTTGTTATACTCGATCACCGGACTTTGTTATACTCGATAAGGGGACTTTGTTATACTCGATAAAGGGAATTGGTTATATCGATCACGGGTCTTTGTCTTACTCGATCAGGGCCCTTTGCTATACTCGATAAGGTTACTTTGTTATACTCGATCAGGGGACTTTTGTTATACTCGATCAGGGGACTGTGTTATACTCGACCAGGGGCCTTTGTTATATTCGATCACCGGACTTTGTTATACTCGATGAGGGGCATTTCTTATACTCGATCAGGGGCCTTTGTTATTCTAGATCAAGGGACTTTGTTATACTCGATTAGGGGCCTTTTTTAGACTCGATGAGGGACCTTTGTTATACTCGATCAGGGGACATTTGTTATTCTCGATCAAGGGACTTTCTTATACTCGAGCAGGGGGCTTTGTTATTCTCGACCAGGGGCCTTTGTTATACTCGATCACCGGACTTTGTTATACTCGATAAGGGGACTTTGTTATACTCGATAAGGGGAATTTGTTATACTCGATCAGGGGTCTTTGCCTTACTCGATCAGGGCCCTTTGCTATACTCGATAACGAGACTTTGTTATACTCGATCAGGGGACTTTTGTTTTTCTCGATCAGGGGACTTTGTTATACTCGACCAGGGGCCTTTGTTATACTCGATCACCGGACTTTGTTATACTCGATAAGCTGACTTTGTTATACTCGATAAGGGGAATTTGTTATACTCGATCAGAGGACTTTGTTATACTCGATGAGGGGCATTTCTTATTCTCGATCAGGGGCTTTTGTTATACTAGATCAAGGGACTTTGTTATACTCGATTAGGGGCCTTTTTTGGACTCGATCAGGGACCTTTGTTATACTCGATCAGGGGACTTTGTTATTCTCGATCAGGGGACTTTCTTATACTCGAGCAGGGGGCTTTGTTATTCTCGACCAGGGGACTTTGTTATACTCGACCAGACGCCTTTGTTAAACTCGGTCAGGGAATTTGTTATAATCGATCAGGGGACTTTGTTATGCTCGATCTGGGACTTTGTTATACTGGGCCAGGAACTTTATATTAGACCTGGATCAGGGACTTTTGCTATACTTGGATCAGGGGACTTTGTTATATCAAATAGGGACTTTTGTTATACTCGATCAGGGGACTTGGTTATACTTTGGATTTGGGGACGTTGTTATATGCATCAGGACTTTTTTATAATCGACTAGAGGACTTGTTTATACTTGATCAGGGAGGTGCTTATAATTTCGATTAGGGGACTTTTGTGATTCTCGATCAGGGGACTTGCTTATATAATTTTGATCAGAGGCCTTTGTTATACTTTAATTAGGGCTTTTTTGTTATACTCGACAGAAAAAACTTGTTATACTCGACCAGAGACTTTGTTATACTCGATCAGGGGACTTTGTTATACTCGATCAGGGGACTTTGTTATACTCGTCCAGGGGGCTTTGTTTTACTCGATCAGGGGAGTGTGTTATACTCGATCAGGGGACTTTGTGTTACTCGATCAGGCCCTTTGTTATACTCGACTAGGGGACTTTGTAATAATCGATCAGGGGACTTTGTTATGCTCGATCTGGGGATTTTGTTATACTGGGCCAGGAGACTTTGTTATACTCGATCAGGGGATATGTTATATTCGAAAAGGGGAATTTGTTATACTGGACTAGGGGACTTTGTTATACTCGATCAGGTAACTTTTTATACTCGATCAGGGAACTTTGTTATACTCGTCCAGGGGGCTTTGTTATACTCGGTCAGGGGACTTTTTTATACTCGATCAAGGGACTTTGTTATAATTGATGAGGGGACTTTGTTATGCTCGATCTGGGGACTTTGTTATACTGGGCCAGGGACGTTTTTATACTCGATCAGGGGACTTTTTTATACTGGACCGTGGGACATTTTTATATTCGATCAGGGAACTTTGTTATACTCGATCAGGGGACTTTTGTTATACTCGATCAGGGGACTTTGTTATACTCGGCAGGGACTTTGTTATACTCGATTATGGGATATGTTATACTCGATCAGGGGACTTTGTTATACTCGACCAGAAGACTTTGTTATACTCGTTCAGGGATATGTTATACTCGATCAGGTGATATGTTATACTCGATCAGGGGACTTTGTTATACGCCACCAGGGACTTTGTTATACTCGATTATGGGATATGTTATACTCGATCAGGGGACTTTGTTATACTCGACCAGAAGACTTTGTTATACTCGATCAGGGATATGTTATACTCGATCAGGTGATATGTTATACTCGATCAGGGGACTTTCTTATACTTAACCAATGGACTTTGCTATACTCGATGAGGGGCCTTTGTTATACTCGATCAGGGGACTTTGTTATACTCGATCAGGGGTCTTTGTCTTACTCGAACAGGGCCCTTTGCTATACTCGATAAGGGGACTTTCTTATACTCGATCAGAGGACTTTTGTTATACTCGATCAGGGGACTTTGTTATACTCGACCAGGGGACTTTGTTATAATCGATCAGGGGACTTTGTTATACTCGATCAAGGGACTTTATTTATACTCGATCGAGGACTTTGCTATACTCGACCAGAGCGCTTACGTATACTCGATCACCGGTCTTTTGTTATACTCGATAAGGGGACTTTGTTATACTCGATAAGGGGAATTTGTTATACTCGATAAGGGGACTTTGTTAGACTCGAACAGTTGACTTTGTTATACTCGACCAGGGGACTTTGTTATACTCGATTAGGCGGCTTTGTTATACTCGATCAGGGGACTTTGTATACTCGATGAGGGGCCATTCTTATACTCGATCAGGGGCCTTTGTTATACTAGATCAAGGGACATTGTTATACTCGATTAGGGGCCTTTTTTGGACTCGATCAGGGACTTTTGTTATACTCGATCAGGGGACTTTGTTATTCTCGATCAATGGGACCTTCTTATATTCGAGCAGGGGGCTTTGTTATTCTCGACCAGGGTACTTTGTTATACTCCACCAGAGGCTTTTGTTATACTCGGTCAGAGAATTTGTTATAATCGATCAGGGGACTTTTTTATGCTCGATCTGGGGACTTTGTTATACTGGTCTAGGGGACATTTTTATACTCGATAAGGGGACTTTGTTATACTCGATCAGGGGACTTTTGTTATACTCGATCAGGGGACTTTGTTATACTCGACCAGGGGCCATTGTTATACTCGATCACTCGGACTTTGTTATACTCGATAAGGGGACTTTGTTATACTCGATAAGGGGAATTTGCTATACTCGATAAGGGGACTTTGTTAGACTCGAACAGGGGACTTTGTTATACTCGACCAGGCGACTTTGCTATACTCGATTAGGCGGCTTTGTTATACTCGATCAGGGGACTTTATTATACTCGATGAGGGGCCTTTGTTATACTCAATCAGGTGCCTTTGTTATACTAGATCAGGGGACTTTGTTATACTCGATTAGCGGCCATTTTTTGACTCGATCAGGGGCCTTTGTTATACTCAATCTGGGGACTTTGATATACTCGATCAGGGGACTGTCTTATACTCGAGCAGGGGGCTTTGTTATTCTCGATCAGGGGACTTTGTTATACTCGATGAGGAGGCTTTGTTATACTCGATCAGGGAACTTTGCTATACTCGACCAGGGGACTTTGTTATACTCGATCAGGGACTTTGTTATACTCGACCAGGAGACTTTTTTATACTTGACCAATGAACTTTGTTATACTCGACCAGAGGACTTTGTTATACTCGACCAGGGGGCTTTGTTATAATCGATCAGGGGACTGTGTTATGCTCGATCTGGGGACTTTCTTACACTGGGGCAGGAGACGTTGTTATACTCGAGCAGGGGATATGTTATACTCGATCAGGGGACTTTGATATACTGGACCAAGGGACTTTGTTATAATCGATCAGAGGCCTTTGTTATACTAGATCTGGGGACTTTGTTATATTCGACCAGGGGCCTTTTTTGGACTCAATCAGGGGCCTTTGTTATACTCGATCAGGAGACTTTGTTATACTCGATCAGGGGATTTTCTTATACTCGAGCAGGGGGCTTTGTTATACTCGATCAGAGGACTTTGTTATACTCGATCAGGAGGCTTTGTTATACTCGATGAGGGGACTTTGCTATACTCGACCAGGGGACTTTGTTATACTCGATCAGGGGACTTTGTTCTACTCGACCAGGGGACTTTTTATACTTGACCAATGGACTTTGTTATACTCGATGAGGGGCCTTTGTTATACTCGATCAGGGGACTTTTTTGTACTCGACCAGAGGACTTTGTTATACTAGTATCAGGGGACTTTGATACACTCGACCAGAGGACTTTGTTATACTCGATCAGGGCATATGTTATACTCAATCAGGGGACTTTGTTATACTCGATTAGGGGCCTTAAATATACTCGATGAGGGGGCTTTGTTATAATCGACCAGTGGATTTGTTATACTCGATCCGGGGACTTTGTTATTCTCGACCATGGGCCTTTTTTATACTTAATCAGGGGACTTTGTCATACTCGATCAGTGGACTTTCCTAAATTTGACCTATGGACTTTGCTATACTCGATGAGGGGCTTTTGTTATACTCGATGAGGGGACTTTATTATACTCGATCAGGGGATATGTTATACTCGATCAGGGGACTTTGTTATGCTCGATGAGGGGCCTTTGTTATACTCGATTAGAAAACTTTGTCATATTCGACCAGGGGACTTTGTTATACTCCACCAGGGACTTTGTTATACTCGATCAGGGGATATGTTATACTCGATCAGGGGACTTTGTTATACTCGGTTCAGGGGACTTTGTTATACTCGTCCAGGGGGCTTTTTTATACTAGGATTAAGGGACTTTGTTATTCTCGACCAGGGAACTTTGTTTTACTTGACCAGAGGCCTTTGTAATACTCGGTTAGGGGTCTTTGTTATAATCGATGAGGGGACTTTGTTATGCTGGGCCAGGAGAATTTGTTTTACTCGATCAGGGGATATGTTATACTCGATCAGGGGACTTTGTTATACTGGACCAGGGGACTTTGTTATACTCGATGAGGGGATTTTGTTATACTCGATCACGGGACTTTGTTATACTCGTCCAGGGGCTTTGTTATACTCGATCACCGGACTTTGTTATACTCGATAAGGGGACTTTGTTATACTCGATAAGGGGAATTTGTTATATCGATCAGGGGTCTTTGTCTTACTCGATCAGGGCCCTTTGCTATACTCGATAAGGTTACTTTGTTATACTCGATCAGGGGACTTTTGTTATACTCGATCAGGGGACTGTGTTATACTCGACCAGGGGCCTTTGTTATATTCGATCACCGGACTTTGTTATACTCGATGAGGGGCATTTCTTATACTCGATCAGGGGCCTTTGTTATTCTAGATCAAGGGAATTTGTTATACTCGATTAGGGGCCTTTTTTAGACTCGATGAGGGACCTTTGTTATACTCGATCAGGGGACATTTGTTATTCTCGATCAAGGGACTTTCTTATACTCGAGCAGGGGGCTTTGTTATTCTCGACCAGGGGCCTTTGTTATACTCGATCACCGGACTTTGTTATACTCGATAAGGGGACTTTGTTATTCTCGATCATGGGACTTTGTTATACTCGATGAGGAGGCTTTGTTATACTCGATCAGGGAACTTTGCTATACTCGACCAGGGGACTTTGTTATACTCGATCAGGGGACTTTTGTTTTACTCGATAAGGGGAATTTGTTATACTCGATCAGAGGACTTTGTTATACTCGATGAGGGGCATTTCTTATTCTCGATCAGGGGCCTTTGTTATACTAGATCAAGGGACTTTGTTATACTCGATTAGGGGCCTTTTTTGGACTCGATCAGGGACCTTTGTTATACTCGATCAGGGAACTTTGTTATTCTCGATCAGGGGACTTTCTTATACTCGAGCAGGGGGCTTTGTTATTGTCGACCAGGGGACTTTGTTATACTCGACCAGACGCCTTTGTTAAACTCGGTCAGGGAATTTGTTATAATCGATCAGGGGACTTTGTTATACTCGATCAGGGGACTTTGTTATACTCGATCAAGGGTCTTTGCCTTACACGATCAGGGCCCTTTGCTATACTCGATAACGGGACTTTGTTATACTCGATCAGGGGACTTTTGTTTTACTCGATCAGGGGACTTTGTTATACTCGACCAGGGGCCTTTGTTATTCTCGACCAGGGGCCTTTGTTATACTCGATCACCGAACTTTGTTATGCTCGATAAGGGGACTATGTTATAATCGATAAGGGGAATTTGTTATACTCGATCAGGGGTCTTTGCCTTACTCGATCAGGGCCCTTTGCTATACTCGATAACGGGACTTTGTTATACTCGATCAGGGGACTTTTGTTTTACTCGATCAGGGGACTTTGTTATACTCGACCAGGGGCCTTTGTTATACTCGATCACCGGACTTTGTTATACTCGATAAGCTGACTTTGTTATACTCGATAAGGGGAATTTGTTATACTCGATCAGAGGGCTTTGTTATACTCGATGAGGGGCATTTCTTATTCTCGATCAGGGGCCTTTGTTATACTAGATCAAGGGACTTTGTTATACTCGATTAGGGGCCTTTTTTGGACTCGATCAGGGACCTTTGTTATACTCGATCAGGGGACTTTGTTATTCTCGAGCAGGGGACTTTCTTATACTCGAGCAGGGGGCTTTGTTATTGTCGACCAGGGGACTTTGTTATACTCGACCAGACGCCTTTGTTAAACTCGGTCAGGGAATTTGTTATAATCGATCAGGGGACTTTGTTATGCTCGATCTGGGGACTTTGTTATACTTGGCCAGGGGACTTTGTTAGACTCGATCAGGGGACTTTGTTATACTTGATCAGGGGACTTTGTTCTACTGTGCCAGTGGACTTTTTTATACTCGATAAGGGGACTTTGTTATACTCGATCAGGGGACTTTTGTTATACTCGATCAGGGGAGTTTGTTATACTCGACCAGGAGCCTTTGTTATACTTGATCAGGGTCTTTGTTATACTCGATAAGAGGAATTTGCTACACTCGATAAGGGGACTGTTAGACTCGAACAGGGGTTTTGTTATACTCGACCAGGGGACTTTGCTTACTCGATTAGGCGGCTTTGTTATACTCGATCAGGGGACTTTGTTATACTCGATGAGGGGCCTTTGTTATACTCGATCAGGGGCCTTTGTTATACTAGATCAGGGGACTTTGTTATACTCGATTAGGGGCCTTTTTTTGCCTCGATCAGGGGCCTTTGTTATACTCAATCTGGGGACTTTGATATACTCGATCAGGGGACTTTCTTATACTCGAGCAGGGGCTTTGTTATTCTCGATCATGGGACTTTGTTATACTCGATCAGGGAACTTTGCTATACTCGACCAGGAGACTTTGTTATACTCGATCAGGGGACTTTGTTATACTCGACCAGGAGACTTTTTTATACTTGACCAATGAACTTTGTTATACTCGATGAGGGGCCTTTGTTATACGCGATCTGGGGACTTTGTTATACTCGACCAGAGGGCTTTGTTATACTCGACCAGGGGGCTTTGTTATAATCGATCAGGGGACTGTGTTATTCTCGATCTGGGGACTTTCTTATACTGGGGCAGGAGACGTTGTTATACTCGAGCAGGGGATATGTTATACTCGATCAGGGGACTTTGATATACTGGACCAAGGGACTTTGTTATACTCGATGAGGGGCCTTTGTTATACTCGATCAGAGGCCTTTGTTATACTAGATCTAGGGACTTTGTTATATTCGCCCAGGGGCCTTTTTTGGACTCAATCAGGGGCCTTTGTTATACTCGATCAGGAGACTTTGTTATACTCGATCAGGGGACTATCTTATACTCGAGCAGGGGGCTTTGTTATACTCGATCAGGGGACTTTGTTATACTCGATCAGGAGGCTTTGTTATACTCGATGAGGGGACTTTGCTATACTCGACCAGGGGACTTTATTATACTCGATCAGGGGACTTTGTTCTACTCGACCAGGGGACTTTTTATACTTGACCAATGGACTTTGTTATACTTGATGAGGGGCTTTGTTATACTCGATCAGGGGACTTTTTTGTACTCGACCAGAGGACTTTGTTATACTAGTATCAGGGGACTTTGTTACACTCGACCAGAGGACTTTGTTATACTCGATCAGGGCATATGTTATACTCAATCAGGGGACTTTGTTATACTCGATTAGGGGCCTTTGTTATACTCGATGAGGGGGCTTTGTTATACTCGACCAGTGGATTTGTTATACTCGATCCGGGGACTTTGTTATACTCGACCATGGGCCTTTTTTATACTTAATCAGGGGACTTTGTCATACTCGATCAGTGGACTTTCCTAAATTTGACCAATGGACTTTGCTATACTCGATGAGGGGCTTTTGTTATACTCGATGAGGGGACTTTGTTATACTTGATGAGGGGCATTTCTTATTCTCGATCAGGGGCCTTTGTTATACTAGATCAAGGGACTTTGTTATACTCGATTAGGGGCCTTTTTTGGACTCGATTAGGGACCTTTGTTATACTCGATCAGGGGACTTTGTTATTCTCGATCAGGGGACTTTCTTATACTCGAGCAGGGGGCTTTTTTATTCTCGACCAGGGGACTTTGTTATACTCGACCAGACGCCTTTGTTAAACTCGGTCAGGGAATTTGTTATAATCGATCAGGGGACTTTGTTATGCTCGATCTGGGGACTTTGTTATACTGGGCCAGGGGACTTTGTTAGACTCGATCAGAGGACTTTGTTATACTTGATCAGGGGACTTTGTTATACTGGGCCAGGGGACTTTTTTATACTCGATAAGGGGACTTTGTTATACTCGATCAGGGGACTTTTGTTATACTCGATCAGGGGACTTTGTTATACTCGACCAGGGGCCTTTGTTATACTCGATCACTCGGACTTTGTTATACTCGATAAGGGGTCTTTGTTATACACGATAAGAGGAATTTGCTACACTCGATAAGGGGACTTTGTTATACTCGATCAGGGGACTTTGTTATACTCGACAAGGGAACTTTGATATACTCGATTAGGCGGCTTTGTTATACTCGATCAGGGGACTTTGTTATACTCGATGAGGGGCCTTTGTTATACCCGATCAAGGGCCTTTGTTATACTAGATCAGGGGACTTTGTTATACTCGATTAGGGGCCTTTTTTTGACTCGATCAGGGGCCTTTGTTATACTCAATCTTGGGACTTTGATATACTCGATCAGGGGACTTTCTTATACTCGAGCAGGGGCTTTGTTATTCTCGATCAGGGGACTTTGTTATACTCGATGAGGAGGCTTTGTTATACTCGATCAGGGAACTTTGCTATACTCGACCAGGGGACTTTGTTATACTCGATCAGGGGACTTTGTTATACTCGACCAGGAGACTTTTTTATACTTGACCAATGAACTTTGTTATACTCGATGAGTGGCCTTTGTTATACGCGATCTGGGGACTTTGTTATACTCGACCAGAGGGCTTTGTTATACTCGACCAGGGGGCTTTGTTATAATCAATCAGGGGACTGTGTTATTCTCGATCTGGGGACTTTCTTATACTGGGGCAGGAGACGTTGTTATACTCGAGCAGGGGATATGTTATACTCGATCAGGGGACTTTGATATACTGGACCAAGGGACTTTGTTATACTCGATGAGGGGCCTTTGTTATACTCGATCAGAGGCCTTTGTTATACTAGATCTGGGGACTTTGTTATATTCGACCAGGGGCCTTTTTTGGACTCAATCAGAGGGGCCTTTGTTATACTCGATCAGGAGACTTTGCTATACTCGATCAGGGGACTTTGTTCTACTCGACCAGGGGACTTTTTATACTTGACCAATGGACTTTGTTATACTCGATGAGGGGCCTTTGTTATACTCGATTAGGGGACTTTTTTGTACTCGACCAGAGGACTTTGTTATACTAGTATCAGGGGACTTTGTTACACTCGACCAGAGGACTTTGTTATACTCGATCAGGGCATATGTTATACTCAATCAGGGGACTTTGTTATACTCGATTAGGGGCCTTTGTTATACTCGATGAGGGGGCTTTGTTATACTCGACCAGTGGATTTGTTATACTCGATCCGGGGACTTTGTTATACTCAACCATGGGCCTTTTTTATACTTAATCAGGGGACTTTGTCATACTCGATCAGTGGACTTTCCTAAATTTGACCAATGGACTTTGCTATACTCGATGAGGGGCTTTTGTTATACTCGATGAGGGGACTTTATTATACTCGATCAGGGGAAATGTTATACTCGATCAGGGGAATTTGTTATACTCAATGAGGGGCCTTTGTTATACTCGATTAGGAAACTTTGTCATATTCGACCAGGGGACTTTGTTATACTCCACCAGGGACTTTGTTATACTCGATCAGGGTATATGTTATACTCGATCAGGGGACTTTGTTATACTCAGTTCAGGGGACTTTGTTATATTCGTCCAGGGGGCTTTTTTATACTAGGATTAGGGGACTTTGTTATTCTCGATCAGGGGACTTTGTTTTACTCGACCAGAGGCCTTTGTAATACTCGGTTAGGTGACTTTGTTATAATCGATGAGGGGACTTTGTTATGCTGGGCCAGGAGAATTTGTTTTACTCGATAACGGGACTTTGTTATACTCGATCAGGGGACTTTTGTTTTACACGATCAGGGGACTTTGTTATACTCGACCAGGGGCCTTTGTTATACTCGATCACCGGACTTTGTTATACTCGATAAGGAGACTTTGTTATACTCGATAAGGGGAATTTGTTAGATCGATAAGGGGTCTTTGTCTCACTCGATCAGGGCCCTTTGCTATACTCGATAAGGTTACTTTGTTATACTCGATCAGGGGACATTTGTTATACTCGATCAGGGGACTGTGTTAAACTCGACCAGGGGCCTTTGTTATATTCGATCACCGGACTTTGTTATACTCGATAAGGGGACTTTGATATACTCGATTAGGCGGCTTTGTTATACTCGATCAGGGGACTTTGTTATACTCGATGAGGGGCCTTTGTTATACCCGATCAAGGGCCTTTGTTATACTAGATCAGGGGACTTTGTTATACTCGATTAGGGGCCTTTGTTATATTCGATCACCGGACTTTGTTATACTCGATAAGGGGACTTTGTTATACTCGATAAGGGCAATTTGTTACACTCGATGAGGGGACTTTGTTATACTCGATGAGGGGCATTTCTTATACTCGATCAGGGGCCTTTGTTATACTAGATCAAGGGACTTTGTTATACTCGATTAGGGGCCTTTTTTAGACTCGATGAGGGACCTTTGTTATACTCGATCTGGGGACTTTGATATACTCGATCAGGGGACTTTCTTATACTCGAGCAGGGGGCTTTGCTATTCTCGATCAGGGGCCTTTGTTATACTCGATCAGGAGGCTTTGTTATACTCGATCAGGGAACTTTGCTATACTCGACCAGGGGCCTTTGTTATACTCGATCACCGGACTTTGTTATACTCGATAAGAGGACTTTGTTAAACTCGATAAGGGGAATTTGTTATACTCGATCAAGGGTCTTTGCCTTACTCGATCAGGGCCCTTTGCTATACTCGATAACGGGACTTTGTTATACTCGATCAGGGGACTTTTGTTTTACACGCTCAGGGGACTTTGTTATACTCGACCAGGGGCCTTTGTTATACTCGATCACCGGACTTTGTTATACTCGATAAGCTGACTTTGTTATACTCGATAAGGGGAATTTGTTATACTCGATCAGGGGACTTTGTTATACTCGATGAGGGGCATTTCTTATTCTCGATCAGGGGCCTTTGTTATACTAGATCAAGGGACTTTGTTATACTCGATTAGGGGCCTTTTTTGGACTCGATCAGGGACCTTTGTTATACTCGGTCAGGGGACTTTGTTATTCTCGATCAGGGGACTTTCTTATACTCGAGCAGGGGGCTTTGTTATTCTCGACCAGGGGACTTTGTTATACTCGACCAGACGCCTTTGTTAATCTCGGTCAGGGAATTTGTTATAATCGATCAGAGGACTTTGTTTTGCTCGATCTGGGGACTTTGTTATACTGGGCCAGGGTACTTTGTTAGACTCGATCAGGGGACTTTGTTATACTTGATCAGGGGACTTTGTTATACTGGGCCAGGGGACTTTTTTATACTCGATAAGGGGACTTTGTTATTCTCGATCAGGGGACTTTTGTTATACTCGATCAGGGGACTTTGTTATACTCGACCAGGGGCCTTTGTTATACTTGATCACTCGGACTTTGTTATACTCGATAAGGGGTCTTTGTTATACTCGATAAGAGGAATTTGCTATACTCGATAAGGGGACTTTGTTAGACTCGAACAGGGGACTTTGTTATACTCGACCAGGGGACTTTGTTATACTCGATGAGGGGCCTTTGTTATACTCGATCAGGGGCCTTTGTTATACTAGATCAGGGGACTTTGTTATACTCGATTAGGGCCTTTTTTGACTCTCCTCAGGGCCTTTGTTATACTCTCGATCTGGGGACTTTGATATACTCGATCAGGGGACTTTCTTATACTCGAGCAGGGGGCTTTGTTTTTCTCGATCAGGGGCCTTTGTTATACTCGATCAGGAGGCTTTGTTATACTCGATCAGGGAACTTTGCTGTACTCGACCAGGGGACTTTGTTATACTCGATTAGGGGACTTTGTTATACTCGACCAGGAGACTTTTTTATACTTGACCAATGGACTTTGTTATATTCGATGAGGGGCCTTTGTTATACTCGATCTGGGAACTTTGTTATACTCGAGAAGGGGAGTTTGTCATACTCGATCAGGGGACTTTTTTATACTCGACCAGAGGACTTTGTTATATTCGAGCAGGGGACTTTGTTATAATCGATCAGGAGACTGTGTTATGCTCGATCTGGGGACTTTGTTATACTGGGGCAGGAGACGTTGTTATACTCGAGCAGGGGATATGTTATACTCGATCAGGGGACTTTGTTATACTGGACCAAGGGACTTTGTTATACTCGATGAAGTGCCTTTGTTATACTCGATCAGGAGGCTTTGTTATACTCGATCAGGGGACTTTGCTATACTCGACCAGGGGACTTTGTTATACTCGATCAGGGGACTTTGTTCTACTCGACCAGGGGACTTTTTTATACTTGACCAATGGACATTGTTATACTCGATGAGGGGCCTTTGTTATTCGATCAGGGGACTTTTTTATACTCGACCAGAGGACTTTGTTATACTAGTATCAGGGGACTTTGTTTCACTCGACCAGAGGACTTTGTTATACTCGATCAGGGCATTTGTTATACTCAATCAGGGGACTTTGTTATACTCGATTAGGGGCCTTTGTTATACTCGATGAGGGGGCTTTGTTATACTCGACCAGTGGATTTGTTATACTCGATCCGGGGACTTTGTTATACTCGACGAGGAGCATTTTTTATACTTAATCAGGGGACGTTGTCATACTCGATCAGTGGACATTCCTATATTTGACCAATGGACTTTGCTATACTCGATGAGGGGCTATTGTTACACTCGACCAGAGGACTTTGTTATACTCCACCAGGGACTTTGTTATACTCGATCAGGGGATATGTTATACTCGATCAGGGGACTTTGTTATACTCGGTTCAGGGGACTTTGTTATTCTCGATCAGGGGACTTTGTTTTACTCGACCAGAGGCCATTGTTATACTCTGTCAGGGGACTTTGTTATAATCGATGAGGTGACTTTGTTATGCTGGGCCAGGAGACTTTGTTATACTCGTTCAGGGGATATGTTATACTCGATCAGGGGACTTTTGTTATACCGATCAGGGGACTTTGTTATACTCGATCAGGGACTTTGTTATAATCGAGGTACTCAGGGGACTTTGTTATGCTCGATCTGGGGACTTTGTTATACTGGGCCAGGGGACTTTGTTATACTCGATCAGGGGACTTTGTTATACCCGATCAGGGGACTTTGTTATATTCGTCCAGGGGGCTTTGTTATACTCGATCAGGGGACTTTGTTTTACTGGACCAGGGGCCTTTGTTATACTCGATAAGGGGACTTTGTTATACTCGATAAGGGGAATTTGTTATACTCGGTAAGGGGACTTTGTTTGACTCGAACAGTTATACTCGACCAACTTTGTTATACTCGATGAGGGGCGTTTCTCATACTCGATCAGGGGGCTTTGTTATACTCGATTAGGGCCCTTTTTTAGACTCGATCAGGGGCCTTTGTTATACTCGATCAGGGGACTTTGTTATACTCGATCAGGGGACTTTCTTATACTCGAGCAGGGGGCTTTGTTATACTCGATGAAGAGGCTTTGTTATACTCGATCAGGGAACTTTGCTATACTCGACCAGGGGACTTTTTTATACTCGATCAGGGAACTTTGCTATACTCGACCAGGGGACTTTTTTATACTTGACCAATGGACTTTGTTATACTCAATGAGGGCCCTTTGTTATACTCGATTAGGGGACTTTGTTATACTCGACCAGGATAATTTGTTATACTCGATCAGGGGACTTTGTTATACGCCACTAGGGACTTTGTTATACTCGTTTATGGGATATGTTATACTCGATCAGGGGACTTTGTTATACTCGATCAGAAGACTTTGTTATACTCGATCAGGGATATGCTATACTCGATCAGGGGATATGTTATACTCGATCGGGGGACTTTCTTGTACGTGACCACTGGACTTTGATATACTCGATGAGGGGCCTTTGTTATACTCGATCAGGGGACTTTGTTACCACTCGATCAGGGGTCTTTGTCTGACTCGATCAGGGCCCTTTGTTATACTCGACCAAGGGACTTTGTTATAATCGATCAGGGGAATTTGTTATACTCGATATGGGGACTTTGTTATATTGGGCATGGGACGTTCTTATACTCGATCAGGGGACTTTGTTATACTAGTATCAGGGGACTTTGTTATTCTCGACCAGGGGACTTTATTATACTCGACCAGAGGCTTTTGTTATACTCGGTCAGGGGACTTTGTTATACTCGATCAGGGGACTTTATTATACTCGTCCAGGGGGATTTGTTATACTCGATCAGGGGACTTTGTTATACTCGATCAGGGGACTTTGTCTTACTCGATCACGGCCCTTTGCTATACTCGACCAGGGGACTTTGTTTTAATCGATCAGGGGACTTTGTTGTGCTCGATATGGGGACTTTGTTATACTGGGCCAGGGGACTTTGTTATACTCGATCAGGGGACTTTGTTATACTGGTCCAGGGGACTTTGTTATACTTAATTACGCGGCTTTGTTATACTCAATCAGGGGACTTTGTTATACTCGATCTGGGGACTTTGTTATACTGGGCCAGGGGACTTTGTTATACTCGATCAGGGATCTTTGTTATACCCGATCAGGGGACTTTGTTATATTCGTCCAGGGGGCTTTGTTATACTCGATCAGGGGACTTTGTTTTACTGGACCAGGGGCCTTTGTTATACTCGATAAGGGGACTTTGTTATACTCGATAAGGGGAATTTGTTATACTCGGTAAGGGGACTTTGTTTGACTGGAACAGTTGACTTTGTTATACTCGACCAGGTGACTTTGTTATACTCGATGAGGGGCGTTTCTCATACTCGATCAGGGGGCTTTGTTATACTCGATTAGGGCCCTTTTTTAGACTCGATCAGGGGCCTTTGTTATACTCGATCAGGGGACTTTGTTATACTCGATCAGGGGACTTTCTTATACTCGAGCAGGGGGCTTTGTTATACTCGATGAAGAGGCTTTGTTATACTCGATCAGGGAACTTTGCTATACTCGACCAGGGGACTTTTTTATACTCGATCAGGGAACTTTGCTATACTCGACCAGGGGACTTTTTTATACTTGACCAATGAACTTTGTTATACTCAATGAGGGCCCTTTGTTATACTCGTCGATTAGGGGACTTTGTTATACTCGACCAGGATAATTTGTTATACTCGATCAGGGGACTTTGTTATACGCCACTAGGGACTTTGTTATACTCGTTTATGGGATATGTTATACTCGATCAGGGGACTTTGTTATACTCGATCAGAAGACTTTGTTATACTCGATCAGGGATATGCTATACTCGATCAGGGGATATGTTATACTCGATCGGGGGACTTTCTTATACGTGACCACTGGACTTTGATATACTCGATGAGGGGCCTTTGTTATACTCGATCAGGGGACTTTGTTACCACTCGATCAGGGGTCTTTGTCTGACTCGGTCAGGGCCCTTTGTTATACTCGACCAGGGGACTTTGTTATAATCGATCAGGGGAATTTGTTATACTCGATATGGGGACTTGTTATATTGGGCATGGGACGTTTTTATACTCGATCAGGGGACTTTGTTATACTAGTATCAGGGGACTTTGTTATTCTCGACCAGGGGACTTTATTATACTCGACCAGAGGACTTTGTTATACTCGGTCAGGGGACTTTGTTATACTCGATCAGGGGACTTTATTATACTCGTCCAGGGGGATTTGTTATACTCGATCAGGGGACTTTGTTATACTCGATCAGGGGACTTTGTCTTACTCGATCAGGGCCCTTTGCTATACTCGACCAGGGGACTTTGTTTTAATCGATCAGGGGACTTTGTTGTGCTCGATATGGGGACTTTGTTATACTGGGCCAGGGGACTTTGTTATACTCGATCAGGGGACTTTGTTATACTGGTCCAGGGGACTTTGTTATACTCAATTACGCGGCTTTGTTATACTCAATCAGGGGACTTTGTTATACTCGATCAGGGGACTTTGTTATACTGGACCAGGGGACTTTGTTATACTCGATCAGGGGATTTTGTTATACTCGATCAGGGGGCTTTGTTATGCTCGACCAGAGGCCTTTGTTATACTCGGTCAGATACATTGTTATAATCGATCAGGGGACTTTGTTATAATGGGCCAGGGGACTTTTTTATACCCGATCAGGGGACTTTGTTATACTAATATCAGGGGACTTTGTTATTCTCGACCAAGGGACTTTGTTATACTCGACCAGAGGCCTTTGTTATACTCGGTCAGATACTTTGTTATAATCGATCACGGGACTTTGTTATACTGGGCCAGGGGACTTTTTTATTCCCGATCAGGGGACTTTGTTATACTAGTATCAAGGGACTTTGTTATTCTCGACCAAGGGACTTTGTTATACTCGACCAGAGGCCTTTGTTATACTCGGTCAGATACTTTGTTATAATCGATCATGGGACTTTGTTATGCTCGATTAGGGAACTTTGTTATACTCGACCAGAGGACTTTGTTATACTAGTATCAGGGGACTTTGTTACACTCGACCAGAGGACTTTGTTATACTCGATCAGGGCATTTGTTATACTCAATCAGGGGACTTTGTTATACTCGATTAGAGGCCTTTGTTATACTCGATGAGGGGGCTTTGTTATACTCGACCAGTGGATTTGTTATACTAGAACTAGAACTAGAAAAATGCTAGTGACACGTGGGAAGGAGGTTCAGAGGAAGAATAAAGGGAGGATGGAAGTGAATTTTAGAAGGAGAGAACAGGTGCAGTGGCTAAACACCGCTTGCGTGATGGGGTAGGCAAAATGCCCTGAGGGTGCAACAATCACAATCAGGACGAGGCAGAGGGAGGGCGGGAGCAGGTCCGGGCAAGCAAAGGGCCAACGCGGGTGCTCTGGTTGTCGTCTAGCCTAGGCAGTGTTGGCAAAGCGGAGGAAGAACCGCCCCGCCACGGCGGCGGTGCAAGCCGAGAAGCGCAGGTGGACGGACGCACAGGCCACACACGAACAAATTAACAGAGAAGGTGAAAACATGGAAATTTTGCTAGTCGTAGGGTTGTTTGGAGAAAGAAGAAGGTAAAGTCTTTGAGCTATGTCAAAGAGGAACAGAGCGAGTTGGAGGAAGGGTTTTGAATCTTTGAGCTTGAAATGTCAAAGTATTCATAGTAAGGAAGGATGAGCGTATCGTAGGAGAGTTTTTAGTAATAGCAGCAGACAGATTTGAGCTTTTTTGTCAAATTATGAACGGAGACGAGAATGAGATATAGGCTGAATGGTTTCAGTCTTGAGTTAGGTCGATTTTATTGAGAATTGGATGTCACAGACGTTGGGTATGTTTTGATTTGTTTCTGAGAGTTGTGGGTCTTTCAGCTATGTCAGAGAGAGTTGGAGGAAGAGTTTTGAATCTTTGAGCTTGAAATGTCAAAGTATTCGTAGTAAGGAAGGATGAGTGTATCGTAGGAGAGTTATTTAGTAATAGCAGGGGACAGATTTGAGCTTTGTCAAATTGTGAACGGAGATGAGTGAGATATAGGTTGTTTGGTTTCAGTCTTGAGTTAGGTCGATAATGTTGACAGTGGCTGGTATAGAGGTTGGGTATGTTTGATTTGGTTTTGGAGAGTTGTGGTGTTATGAGAGGCTTTGTCTGGCGGGGGTGTTGTGTTTGGAGATTGGTTGTGGGAGGGGGGGGAGTTTGTGTTTGGGGATTGGCGGGGGTGGAGGTTGTATGTTGATTTGAGGTGAATTAGAATTGCTTAGGGGGGGTTGTTGTGTGAGTGTGTATGCGTTTGCGTGGAAATGTAGTAAGGGGAGAGGGGGAGGGTTAGGATAATTGTTATAAGGTCAGGTATGGTTCGGTTGTCGGGAGGAGGGGAGAGGAGAGGAGAGGAGAGGGGAGGCGAGGAGAGGAGAGGGGGCTTTGGAGGTTGTTGGGTTAATTTATATTATGGAAGGATTCCTTAGGTGTGATATGATTTGTGTTGCTAATGAATAGTTGTATTGAGTCATAGGTTTTTTTTTTTTTTAGGAGGGTCGAAGGGGCTTGTTAGAAAGGTCGGGTATATTAAGTTTTTCTTTGGGAGGATTGAGGTGTTGATTAGTGATTGGATAGTGAGTTAGTTTTTTTTTTTTTTTTAGGAGGGATTGTGAGTAAGATTGGGTGGGTTAAGTTTTTCTTTTGGGAGGATTGAAGGTGTTGATTAGTGATTGGATGGAGAGTTAGCATTTTTTTTTTTTAGGAGGGATTGTGAGTAAGGTTGGGTTGGTTAAGTTTTTCTTTTGGGAGGATTACAGGTTTTGTTGGTGGTTGGCAGAGTTGGGTTAATTATTGCATTCTTTCTTTCCTTTGGCTAGTAAAGGACTTCTGCAATTGCGTGGTAGGCTCTTGCAGGTATTGTGAGTTGGGTTAATTATGGCATTCATTCTTTCCTTTGGCTAGTAAAGGACTTCTGCAATTGCGTGGTAGGCTCTTGCAGGTATTGTGAGTTGGGTTAATTATGGCATTCATTCTTTCCTTTGGCTAGTAAAGGACTTCTGCAATTGCGTGGTAGGCTCTTGCAGGTATTGTGAGTTCTGGTCCCATTATTGAGGGAGAGGGTTTGTGTACAGGAACAATGCACCCCTCCCCGACCTTATTGGCTAAGGGAGGCGTTCATATCATCCGTTGATGGTACCGTTTTTAGGTACACCTCTCCGACCTTATTGGCTAAGGGAGGTGCCCATAAAACAGTGTTGGTAACATTCTAGAGGGAGAGGGCTTGCTGCAGGTACTGCGCAACTCTCCTCGACCTTATTGGCTAAGGGAAACATACATGTCATCCGAGTTAGTATGGGATGGGTAAGTTAGGTATTTGTTTTGGGAGGAGTGATTGGGTGTGGTTAGTTAATGGTAGAATGGTTAATTTTTATTTTGTGTGGGATTGCTAGTAATGGCTGGGTGTGTTAGGTTTTTATTTTGGGAGGAGTGATAGGGTGTGGTTAGCTAGTGGTAGAATGGTTATTTTTTATTTTGTGTGGGATTGCTAGTAATGGCTGGGTGTGTTAGGTTTTTATTTTGGGAGGAGTGATAGGGTGTGGTTAGTTAGTGGTAGAATGGTTATTTTTTATTTTGTGTGGGATTGCTAGTAACGGCTGGGTATGTTAGGTTTTTATTTTGGGGATTGTTAGGGTCTTTTTGGGGGTGTTAGTGCAGATTGAGTGGGTTAGTTATTTATTTATTTATTTTTATTTTTTATTTTTTATTTTTTTGTCAGAGTGGTCTTGAGTTTGAGTTGGTGGCGTGGGGTTTGGAGTGAGGGGGGGGGAGGGAATCGTTGGGTGAGGGTTAAGGAGAGGTTAGGTTAGGGCTTTGTTATACTAGTATCAGGGGGCTTTGTTATTCTCGACCAGGGGACTTTGTTATACTCGACCAGAGGCCTTTGTTATACTCGGTCAGGGGACTTTGTTATAATCGATCAGGGGACTTTGTTATGCTCCATCTGGGGACTTTGTTATACTGGGCCAGAAGACTTTGTTATAATCGATCAGGGGATGTTTTATACTCAATTAGGGGACTTTGTTATACTGGAACAGGGGACTTTGTTATACTCGATCAGGGGACTTTGTTATACTCGATCAGGGGACTTTGTTTTACTCGTCCAAGGGGCTTTGTTATACTCGAGAAGGGGACTTTGTTATACTCGATCAGGGGACTTTGCCTTACTCGATCAGGGCCCTTTGCTATACTCGACCAGGGGACTTTGTTATAATCGATCAGGGGACTTTGTTATGCTCGATATGGGGACTTTGTTATACTGGGACAGGGAACTTTTTTATACTCGATCAGCGGACTTTGTTATACCGGACCAGCGGACTTTTTTATACTCTATATAGGGGACTTTGTTATACTCGATCAGGGGACTTTTGTTATACTCGATCAGGAGACTTTGTTATACTCGACCAGGGGCCTTTGTTATACTCAATCACCGGACTTTGTTATACTCCATAAGGGGACTTTGTTATACTCGATAATTTTGCTTTGTTATACTCGACCAGGGGACGTTTTTATACTTGACCAATGGAGTTTGTTATACTCGATGAGGGGCCTTTGTTATACTCGACCAGGGGACTTTGTTATACTCGATGAGGGGCCTTTGTTATACTCGACCAGGGGACTTTTTTATACTCGCCCAGAGGACTTTGTTATACTCGATCAGGGCACTTTGTTATACTCGACCAGGGGACTTTTTTATACTTGACCAATGGACTTTGTCATACTCAATGAGGGGCCTTTGTTGTACTCGATCAGGGGACTTTGTTATACTCTACCTGGGGACTTTGTTATATGCGATCAGGGGACTTTTTTATCCTCGACCAGAGGACTTTGTTATACTCGATCAGGGGACTTTGTTATACTCAACCTGAGGACTTTGTTATACTCGATTAGGGGACTTTGTTATACTCAATCAGGGGACTTTGTTATACTCGATTAGGGGCCTTTGTTTTACTCGATGAGGGGACTTTTTTATACTCAATCACCGGACTTTGTTATACTCCATAAGAGGACTTTGTTATACCTGATAAGGGGAATGTGTTATACTCGATAAGGGGACTTTGTTATACTCGAGCAGGGGGCTTTGTTATACTCGATCAGGGGACTTTGTTATACTCGATCAGGAGGCTTTGTTATACTCTATCAGGGGACTTTGCTATACTCGACCAGGGGACTTTGTTATACTCGATCAGAGGACATTGTTATACTCGACCAGGGGACTTTTTTATACTGGACCAATGGCCTTTGTCATACTCGATCAGTGGATATGTTATACTCGAACAGGGGACTTTGTTATACCCGATCAGCGGACTTTGCTATACTCGACCAGGGGACTTTGTTATACTCGATCACGGGACTTTGTAATACTCGACTAGGGGACTTTCTTATATTTGACCAATGGACTTTGTTATACTCAATGAGGGGGCCTTTGTTGTACTTGATCAGGGGACTTTGTTATACTCGACCAGGGGACTTTGATATACGCGATGAGGGGACTTTTTATACTCGACCAGAGGACTTTGTTATACTCGATAAGGGGACTTTGTTATATTCGACCAGGGGACTTTTTTATACTTGACCAATGGACATTGTTATACTCGATTAGGGGACTTTGTTATACTCAATCAGGGGACATTTTTATACTCGACCAGAGGACTTTGTTATTCTCGATCACGAGATATGTTATACTCGATCAGGGGACTTTTGTATACTCAACCAGAGGACTTTGTTATACTCGATTAGGGGACTTTATTATACTCAATCAGGGGACTTTATTATACTCGATTAAAGGCCTTTGTTATACTCGATGAGGGAACTTTGTTATACACGACTAGGGGACTTTTTTATAATTAATCAGGGACTTTGTCATACTCGATCAGTGGACTTTCCTATATTTGAACAATGGACTTTGCTATACTCGATGAGGGGCTTTTGTTATACTCGATCAGGGGACTTTGTTATACTCGACCAGGGGACTTTGTTATACTTAATCAGGGGACTTTGTTACACTCGACCAGAGGACTTTGTATTCTCGATCAGGGGATATGTTATACTCGATCAGGGGACTTTGTTATACTTGATCAGGGAACTTTGTTATACTCGATCAGGTGACTTTGTTATACTCGATCAGAGAGACTTTGTTATACTCGACACGGGGCCTTTGTTATACTAGATTAGAAAACTTTGTTATACTCGACCAGGGGACTTTGTTATACTCCACCAGGGACTTTGTCATACTCGATTAGGGGATATGTTATACTCGATCATGGGATTTTGTTATACTCGGTTCAGGGGACTTTGTCTTACTCGATCAGGGCCCTTTGTTATACTCGACCAGGGGACTTTGTTGTAATCGATCAGGGAACTTTGTTATGCTCGATCTGGGGACTTTGTTATGCTGGGCCAGGTGACATTGTTATACCCGATCAGGGGATATGTTATACTCGATCAGGGGACTTTGTTATACTGGACCAGGGGACTTTGTTATACTCGATCAAGGGTCATTGTTATACTCGATCTGGGGACATTGTTATACTCGTCCAGGAGGCTTTGTTATAGTAGTATTAGGGGACTTTGTTATTCTCGACCAGGGGACTTTGTTTTACTCGACCAGAGGCCTTTGTTATACTCGATCAGGGGACTTTGTTATAATCGATGAGGGGATTTTGTTATGCTGGGCCAGGAGAATTTGTTATACTCGATCAGGGGATATGTTATCCTCGATCAGGGGACTTTGTTATACTGGACCAGGGGACTTTGTTATACTCGATGAGGGGATTTTGTTATACTCGATCAGGGGACTTTGTTATACGCGTCCAGGGGGTTTTGTTATACGCGATCAGGGATAAGTTATACTCGATCAGGGGATATGTTATACTCGATCAGGGGACTTTCTCATACTTGACCAATGTACTTTGCTATACTCGATGAGGGGCCTTTGTTATACTCGATCACCGGACTTTGTTATACTCGATAAGGGGACTTTGTTATACTCGATAAGTGGAATTTGTTATACTCGATCAGGGGTCTTTGTCTTACTCGATCAGGGCCCTTTGCTATACTCGATAAGGGTACTTCGTTATTCTCGATCAGGGGACTTTTGTTATACTCGATCAGGGGACTTTGTTATACTCGACCAGGGGCCTTTGTTATACTCGATCACCGGACTTTGTTATACTCGATTAGGGGACTTTGTTATACTAGATAAGGGGAATTTGTTATACTCGATCAGGGGACTTTGTTATACTCGATGAGGGACCTTTTTTGGACTCGATGAGGGACCTTTGTTATACTCGATCAGGGGACTTTGTTATTCTCGATCAGGTGACTTTCTTATACTCGAGAAGGGGGCTTTGTTATTCTCGACCAGGGGCCTTTGTTATACTCGATCACCGGACTTTATTATACTCGATAAGGGGACTCTGTTATACTCGATAAGGGGAATTTGTTATACTCGATCAGGGGTCTTTGTCTTACTCGATCAGGGCCCTTTGCTATACTCGATAAGGGGATTTTGTTATACTCGATCAGGGGACTTTTGGTTTACTCGATCAGGGGACTTTGTTATACTCGACCAGGGGCCTTTGTTATACTCGATCACCGGACGTTGTTATACTCGATAAGGGGACTTTGTTATACTCGATAATGGGAATGTTTTATACTCGATCAGGGACTTTGTTATACTCGATCAGGGGCATTTCTTATACTCGATCAGGGGCCTTTGTTATACTAGATCAAGGGACTATGTTATACTCGATTAGGGGCCTGTTTTGGACTCGATCAGGGACCTTTGCTATACTCGATCAGGGGGCTTTGTTATTCTCGATCAGGGGACTTTCTTATACTCGAGCAGGGGGCTTTGTTATTCGCGACCAGGGGACTTTGTTATACTCGACCAGAGGCCTTTGTTATACTCTGTCAGGGAACTTGTTATAACCGATCAGGGGACTTTGTTATGCTCGATCTGGGGACTTTGTTATACTCAATGAGGGGACTTTGTTATACTCTACCTGGGGACTTTGTTATATGCGATCAGGGGACTTTTTTATCCTCGACCAGAGGACTTTGTTATACTCGATCAGGGGACTTTGTTATACTCAACCTGAGGACTTTGTTATACTCGATTAGGGGACTTTGTTATACTCAATCAGGGGACTTTGTTATACTCGATTAGGGGCCTTTGTTTTACTCGATGAGGGGACTTTTTATACTCAATCACCGGACTTTGTTATACTCCATAAGAGGACTTTGTTATACCTGATAAGGGGAATGTGTTATACTCGATAAGGGGACTTTGTTATACTCGAGCAGGGGGCTTTGTTATACTCGATCAGGGGACTTTGTTATACTCGATCAGGAGGCTTTGTTATACTCTATCAGGGGACTTTGCTATACTCGACCAGGGGACTTTGTTATACTCGATCAGAGGACATTGTTATACTCGACCAGGGGACTTTTTTATACTGGACCAATGGCCTTTGTCATACTCGATCAGTGGATATGTTATACTCGAACAGGGGACTTTGTTATACCCGATCAGCGGACTTTGCTATACTCGACCAGGGGACTTTGTTATACTCGATCACGGGACTTTGTAATACTCGACTAGGGGACTTTCTTATATATGACCAATGGACTTTGTTATACTCAATGAGGGGGCCTTTGTTGTACTTGATCAGGGGACTTTGTTATACTCGACCAGGGGACTTTGATATACGCGATGAGGGGACTTTTTATACTCGACCAGAGGACTTTGTTATACTCGATAAGGGGACTTTGTTATATTCGACCAGGGGACTTTTTTATACTTGACCAATGGACATTGTTATACTCGATTAGGGGACTTTGTTATACTCAATCAGGGGACATTTTTATACTCGACCAGAGGACTTTGTTATTCTCGATCACGAGATATGTTATACTCGATCAGGGGACTTTTGTATACTCAACCAGAGGACTTTGTTATACTCGATTAGGGGACTTTATTATACTCAATCAGGGGACTTTATTATACTCGATTAAAGGCCTTTGTTATACTCGATGAGGGAACTTTGCTATACACGACTAGGGGACTTTTTTATAATTAATCAGGGACTTTGTCATACTCGATCTGTGGACTTTCCTATATTTGAACAATGGACTTTGCTATACTCGATGAGGGGCTTTTGTTATACTCGATCAGGGGACTTTGTTATACTCGACCAGGGGACTTTGTTATACTTAATCAGGGGACTTTGTTACACTCGACCAGAGGACTTTGTATTCTCGATCAGGGGATATGTTATACTCGATCAGGGGACTTTGTTATACTTGATCAGGGAACTTTGTTATACTCGATCAGGTGACTTTGTTATACTCGATCAGAGAGACTTTGTTATACTCGACACGGGGCCTTTGTTATACTAGATTAGAAAACTTTGTTATACTCGACCAGGGGACTTTGTTATACTCCACCAGGGACTTTGTCATACTCGATTAGGGGATATGTTATACTCGATCATGGGATTTTGTTATACTCGGTTCAGGGGACTTTGTCTTACTCGATCAGGGCCCTTTGTTATACTCGACCAGGGGACTTTGTTGTAATCGATCAGGGAACTTTGTTATGCTCGATCTGGGGACTTTGTTATGCTGGGCCAGGTGACATTGTTATACCCGATCAGGGGATATGTTATACTCGATCAGGGGACTTTGTTATACTGGACCAGGGGACTTTGTTATACTCGATCAAGGGTCATTGTTATACTCGATCTGGGGACATTGTTATACTCGTCCAGGAGGCTTTGTTATAGTAGTATTAGGGGACTTTGTTATTCTCGACCAGGGGACTTTGTTTTACTCGACCAGAGGCCTTTGTTATACTCGATCAGGGGACTTTGTTATAATCGATGAGGGGATTTTGTTATGCTGGGCCAGGAGAATTTGTTATACTCGATCAGGGGATATGTTATCCTCGATCAGGGGACTTTGTTATACTGGACCAGGGGACTTTGTTATACTCGATGAGGGGATTTTGTTATACTCGATCAGGGGACTTTGTTATACGCGTCCAGGGGGTTTTGTTATACGCGATCAGGGATAAGTTATACTCGATCAGGGGATATGTTATACTCGATCAGGGGACTTTCTCATACTTGACCAATGTACTTTGCTATACTCGATGAGGGGCCTTTGTTATACTCGATCACCGGACTTTGTTATACTCGATAAGGGGACTTTGTTATACTCGATAAGTGGAATTTGTTATACTCGATCAGGGGTCTTTGTCTTACTCGATCAGGGCCCTTTGCTATACTCGATAAGGGTACTTCGTTATTCTCGATCAGGGGACTTTTGTTATACTCGATCAGGGGACTTTGTTATACTCGACCAGGGGCCTTTGTTATACTCGATCACCGGACTTTGTTATACTCGATTAGGGGACTTTGTTATACTAGATAAGGGGAATTTGTTATACTCGATCAGGGGACTTTGTTATACTCGATGAGGGACCTTTTTTGGACTCGATGAGGGACCTTTGTTATACTCGATCAGGGGACTTTGTTATTCTCGATCAGGTGACTTTCTTATACTCGAGAAGGGGGCTTTGTTATTCTCGACCAGGGGCCTTTGTTATACTCGATCACCGGACTTTATTATACTCGATAAGGGGACTCTGTTATACTCGATAAGGGGAATTTGTTATACTCGATCAGGGGTCTTTGTCTTACTCGATCAGGGCCCTTTGCTATACTCGATAAGGGGATTTTGTTATACTCGATCAGGGGACTTTTGGTTTACTCGATCAGGGGACTTTGTTATACTCGACCAGGGGCCTTTGTTATACTCGATCACCGGACGTTGTTATACTCGATAAGGGGACTTTGTTATACTCGATAATGGGAATGTTTTATACTCGATCAGGGACTTTGTTATACTCGATCAGGGGCATTTCTTATACTCGATCAGGGGCCTTTGTTATACTAGATCAAGGGACTATGTTATACTCGATTAGGGGCCTGTTTTGGACTCGATCAGGGACCTTTGCTATACTCGATCAGGGGGCTTTGTTATTCTCGATCAGGGGACTTTCTTATACTCGAGCAGGGGGCTTTGTTATTCGCGACCAGGGGACTTTGTTATACTCGACCAGAGGCCTTTGTTATACTCTGTCAGGGAACTTGTTATAACCGATCAGGGGACTTTGTTATGCTCGATCTGGGGACTTTGTTATACTGGGCCAGGGGACTTTGTTAGACTCGATCAGGGGACTTTGTTATACTCGATCAGCGGACTTTGTTATACTCGTCCAGGGAGTTTTTTTATACTCGATTACGGGACTTTGTTATACTCGATCAGAGGACTTTTTCTTACTCAATCAGGGCCATTTGCTATACTCGACCAGGGGACTTTTTTATAATCGATCAGGGGACTTTGTTATGCTCGATATGGGGACTTTGTTATACTGGGCCAGGGGAATTTTATATACTCGATAAGGGGACTTTGTTATACTCGATCAGAGGACTTTTGTTATACTCGATGAGGGGACTTTGTTATACTCGACCAGGGGCCTTTGTTATACTCGATCACTCGGACTTTGTTATACTCGATAAGGGGACTTTGTTATACTCGATAAGAGGAATTTGCTATACTCGATAAGGGTACTTTGTTAGACTCGAACAGGGGACTTTGTTATACTCGACAAGGGGACTTTGTTATACTCGATTTGGCGGCTTTGTTATACTCGATCAGGGGACTTTGTTATACTGGATGAGGGGCCTTTGTTATACTCGATCAGGGGCCTTTGTTATACTAGATCAGGGGACTTTGTTATACTCGATTAGGGGCCTTTTTTGACTCGATCAGGGGCCTTTGTTATACTCGATCTGAAGACTTTGATATACTCGATCAGGGAACTTTCTTATACTCGAGCAGGGGGCTTTGTTATTCACGATCAGGGGCCTTTGTTATACTCGACAAGAGGACTTTGTTATACTCGATCAGGGGATATGTTATACTCAATCAGGGGGCTTTGTTATACTTGATCAGGGGACTTTGTTATCTTCGACCAAGGGCCTTTGTTATACTCGAATAGAAAACTTTGTTATACTCGATCAGGGGACTTTGTTATACTCAATCAAAGGACTTTGTTATACTCGACAAGAGGACTTTGTTATACTCGATCAGGGGATATGTTATACTCCATCAGGGGACTTTGTTATACCCGATCAGGGGACTTTGCTATACTCGACCAGGGGACATTGTTATACTCGATTAGGGGACTTTGTTATAATCGACCAGGGGACTTTGTTACTACTCAACCAGGGACTTTGTCATACTCGATCAGAGGATATGTTATACTCGATCAGGGGACTTTGTTATACTCGGTTCAGGGGACTTTGTTATACTCGTCCAGTGCGCTTTGTCATATTAGGATCAAGGGACTTTGTTTTACTCGAGCAGGGGACTTAGTCTTACTCGATCAGGGCCCTTTGTTATACTTGGCCAAGGGAATTTGTTGTAATCGATCAGGAAACTTTGTTATGCTCGATATGGGGACTTTGTTATACTGGGCCAGGGGACTTTTTTATACTCGATTAGCGGACTTTGTTATACTGGGCCAGCGGACTTTTTTATTCTCGATTAACGGACTTTGTTATACTCGATCAGGGGACTTTTGTTATACTCGATCAGTAGACTTTGTTATACTCGTCCAGGGGGCTTTGTTATAGTAAGATCACTGGACTTTGTTGTTCTCGACCAGGGGACTTTGTTATTATCGATCAGGGGACTTTGTTATGCTCGATCTGGGGACTTGGTTATACAGGGACAGGAGACTTTGTTATACTCTTTCAGGGGATATGCTATACTCAATCAGGGGACTTTGTTATATTCGATCAGGGGACTTTGTTATACTCGTCCAGGGGGCTTTGTTATACTAGGATCAGGGAACTTTGCTATACTCGATTAGGGGACTTTGTCTTACTCGATCAGGGCCCTTTGTTATACTCGACCAGGGGATTTTGTTATAATCGATCAGGGGACTTTGTTATGTTCGATCTGGGGTCTTTGTTATACTGGGCCAGGAGATGTTGTTATACTCGAGCAGGGGATATGCAATACTCGATCAGGGGACTTTGTTATACTGGACCAGGGGACTATGTTATACTCGATGAAAGGCCTTTGTTATACTCGATCAGAGGCCTTTGTTATACTAGATCAGGGGACTTTGTTATACTCGATGAGGGGCCTTTGTTATACTCTATCAGGGGACTTTTTTATACTCGACCATAGGACTTTGTTATACTAGTATAAGGGGACTTTGTTATTCTCGACCAGGGGACTTTGTTATACTCGACCAGAGGCCTTTGTTATACTCGGTCAGGGGACTTTGTTATAATCGATCAGGGGACTTTGTTATGCTCGATCTGGGGACTTTGTTATACTGGGCCAGGAGACTTTGTTATAATCGATCAGGGGATGTGTTATACTCAATTAGGGGACTTTGTTATACTGGACCAGGGGACTTTGTTATACTCGATCAGGGGACTTTGTTATACTCGATCAGGGGACTTTGTTTTACTCGTCCAAGAGGCTTTGTTATACTCGATCAGGGGACTTTGTTATACTCGATTAGGGGACTTTGCCTTACTCGATCAGGGCCCTTTGCTATACTCGACCAGGGGACTTTGTTATAATCGATCAGGGGACTTTGTTATGCTCGATATGGGGACTTTGTTATACTGGGCCAGGAGACGTTGTTATACTCGATCAGGGGATATGTTATACTCGATCAGGGGACTTTGCTATACTGGACCAGGGGACTTTGTTATATTCGATCAAGGGTCTTTGATATACTCGATCTGGGGACTTTGTTATACTCGTCTAGGGGGCTTTGTTATAGTAGGATCACTGGACTTTGTTATACTCGATCTAGGGACTTTGTTATACTCGATCTGGGGACTTTGTTATACTCGATCTGGAGACTTTGTTATACTCGATCAGGGGACTTTGTTATACTGGGCCTGGCGACATTTTTATACTCGATCAGGGGACTTTGTTATACTAGTATCAGGGGACTTTGTTATGCTCGACCAGGGGACTTTGTTATACTAGACCAGAGGCCTTTGTTATACACGGTCAGGGACTTTGTTATAATTGATCAGGGGACTTTGTTATGCTCGATCTGGGGATTTTGTTATACTGTGCCATGGGACTTTGTTATACTCGATCAGGGGACTTTGTTATACTCGATCAGGGGACTTTGTTATTCTCGTCCAGGGGGCTTTGTTATACTCGATCAGGGGACTTTGTTATAGTCGATCACGGGACTTTGTCTTACTCGATCAGGGCCCTTTGCTATACTCGACCAGGGGACTTTATTATATTCGATCAGGGGACGTTGCTATGCTCGATATGGGGACATTGTTATACTGGGCCAGGGGACTTTTTTATACTCGATCAGCGGACTTTGTTATACTGGTTAAGGGGACTTTTTTATTCTCGATCAGGGGACTTTGTTATACTCGATCAGGGGACTTTTGTTATACTCGATCAGGGACTTTGTTATACTCGACCAGGGGCCTTTGTTGTACTCGATGAGGGGCCTTTCTTATACTCGATTAGGGGCATTTGTTATACTAAATCAGGGGACTTTGTTATACTCGATTAGGGGCCGTTTTTGGACTCGATCAGGCGCCTTTGTTATACTCGATTAGGCGGCTTTGTTATACTCGATCAGGGGACTTTGTTGTACTCGATGAGAGGCGTTTCTTATACTCGATCAGGGGCATTTGTTATACTAGATCAGGGGACTTTGTTATACTCGATTAGGGGCCTTTTTTGGACTCGATGAGGGGCCTTTGTTATACTCGATCAGGAGACTTTGTTATACTCGATCAGGGGACTTTGTTATACTCGACCAGGGGACTTTTTTATACTTGACCAATGGACTTTGTTATACTCACTGAGGGGCCTTTGTTATACTCGATCTGGGGACTTTGTTATACTCGGGAAGGGGAGTTTGTTATACTCGATCAGGGGACTTGTTTATACTCGACCAGAGGACTTTGTTATACTCGATCAGGGGACTTTGTTAGACTCGACCAGGGGACTTTTTCATATTTGAACAATGGACTTTGTTATACTCAATGAGGGGCATTTGTTGTACTTGATCAGGGGAATTTGTTATACTCGATCAAGGAACTTTGTTATACTCGAACCAGGGAACTTTTTTATAATTAATCAGGGGACTTTGTCATACTCGATCAGTGGAATTTCCTATATTTGACCAATGGACTTTGCTATACTCGATGAGAGGCTTTTGTTATACTCGATCAGGGGACTTTGTTATACTCGACCAGGGGACTTTATTATACTCGATCTGGGGACGTTGTTATACTCGACCAGAGGACTTTGTTATACTCGATCAGGGGATATGTTATATTCGATCAGGGGACTTTGTTATACTTGATTATCGGACTTTGTTATACTCGACCAGGGGACTTTGTTATACTTTGCGATCAGGGGACTTTGTTATACTCGAGCAGGGGACTTTGTTTACTCGACCAGGGCCCTTTGCTATAAGCGACCATGGGACTTTGTTATAATCGATCAGGGGACTTTGTTATACTCGATTAGGGACTTTTTTACTGGATCAGGGACTTTTTTATACTCGATCAGGGGACTTTCCTGTTTGTTATACTACTCAGGGGACTTTGTTATGCTCGATCGGGGGATTTGTTATACTGGGGGTTTGTTATACTCGATCAGGGTTATACTCCTTTGCTATACTCGTTATACTCGATCAGGGGACTTTGTTATACTCGATCAGGGGACTTTTGGTTTACTCGATCAGGGGACTTTGTTATACTCGACCAGGGGCCTTTGTTATACTCGATCACCGGACTTTGTTATACTCGATAAGGGGACTTTGTTATACTCGATAATGGGAATGTGATATACTCGATCAGGGACTTTGTTATACTCGATCAGGGGCATTTCTTATACTCGATCAGGGGCCTTTGTTATACTAGATCAAGGGACTATGTTATACTCGATTAGGGGCCTGTTTTGGACTCGATCAGGGACCTTTGCTATACTCGATCAGGGGGCTTTGTTATTCTCGATCAGGGGACTTTCTTATACTCGAGCAGGGGGCTTTGTTATTCGCGACCAGGGAACTTTGTTATACTCGACCAGAGGCCTTTGTTATACTCTGTCAGGGAACTTGTTATAACCGATCAGGGGACTTTGTTATGCTCGATCTGGGGACTTTGTTATACTGGGCCAGGGGACTTTGTTAGACTCGATCAGGGGACTTTGTTATACTCGATCAGCGGACTTTGTTATACTCGTCCAGGGAGCTTTTTTATACTCGATTACGGGACTTTGTTATACTCGATCAGAGGACTTTTTCTTACTCAATCAGGGCCATTTGCTATACTCGATCAGGGGACTTTTTTATAATCGATCAGGGGACTTTGTTATGCTCGATATGGGGACTTTGTTATACTGGGCCAGGGGAATTTTATATACTCGATAAGGGGACTTTGTTATACTCGATCAGAGGACTTTTGTTATACTCGATCAGGGGACTTTGTTATACTCGACCAGGGGCCTTTTTTATACTCGATAAGGGGACTTTGTTATACTCGATAAGGGGACTTTGTTATACTCGATAAGAGGAATTTGCTATACTCGATAAGGGTACTTTGTTAGACTCGAACAGGGGACTTTGTTATACTCGACAAGGGGACTTTGTTATACTCGATTAGGCGGCTTTGTTATACTCGATCAGGGGACTTTGTTATACTGGATGAGGGGCCTTTGTTATACTCGATCAGGGGCCTTTGTTATACTAGATCAGGGGACTTTGTAATACTCGATTAGGGGCCTTTTTTGACTCGATCAGGGGCCTTTGTTATACTCGATCTGAAGACTTTGATATACTCGATCAGGGAACTTTCTTATACTCGAGCAGGGGGCTTTGTTATTCTCGATCAGGGGCCTTTGTTATACTCGACAAGAGGACTTTGTTATACTCGATCAGGGGATATGTTATACTCAATCAGGGGGCTTTGTTATACTTGATCAGGGGACTTTGTTATCTTCGACCAAGGGCCTTTGTTATACTCGAATAGAAAACTTTGTTATACTCGATCAGGGGACTTTGTTATACTCAATCAAAGGACTTTGTTATACTCGACAAGAGGACTTTGTTATACTCGATCAGGGGATATGTTATACTCCATCAGGGGACTTTGTTATACCCGATCAGGGGACTTTGCTATACTCGACCAGGGGACATTGTTATACTCGATTAGGGGACTTTGTTATAATCGACCAGGGGACTTTGTTATACTCAACCAGGGACTTTGTCATACTCGATCAGAGGATATGTTATACTCGATCAGGGGACTTTGTTATACTCGGTTCAGGGGACTTTGTTATACTCGTCCAGTGCGCTTTGTCATATTAGGATCAGGGGACTTTGTTATACTCGAGCAGGGGACTTAGTCTTATTCGATCAGGGCCCTTTGTTATACTTGGCCAAGGGAATTTGTTGTAATCGATCAGGAAACTTTGTTATGCTCGATATGGGGACTTTGTTATACTGGGCCAGGGGACTTTTTTATACTCGATTAGCGGACTTTGTTATACTGGGCCAGCGGACTTTTTTATTCTCGATTAACGGACTTTGTTATACTCGATCAGGGGACTTTTGTTATACTCGATCAGTAGACTTTGTTATACTCGTCCAGGGGGCTTTGTTATAGTAAGATCACTGGACTTTGTTGTTCTCGACCAGGGGACTTTGTTATTATCGATCAGGGGACTTTGTTATGCTCGATCTGGGGACTTGGTTATACAGGGACAGGAGACTTTGTTATACTCTTTCAGGGGATATGCTATACTCAATCAGGGGACTTTGTTATATTCGATCAGGGGACTTTGTTATACTCGTCCAGGGGGCTTTGTTATACTAGGATCAGGGAACTTTGCTATACTCGATTAGGGGACTTTGTCTTACTCGATCAGGGCCCTTTGTTATACTCGACCAGGGGATTTTGTTATAATCGATCAGGGGACTTTGTTATGTTCGATCTGGGGTCTTTGTTATACTGGGCCAGGAGATGTTGTTATACTCGAGCAGGGGATATGCAATACTCGATCAGGGGACTTTGTTATACTGGACCAGGGGACTATGTTATACTCGATGAAAGGCCTTTGTTATACTCGATCAGAGGCCTTTGTTATACTAGATCAGGGGACTTTGTTATACTCGATGAGGGGCCTTTGTTATACTCTATCAGGGGACTTTTTTATACTCGACCATAGGACTTTGTTATACTAGTATAAGGGGACTTTGTTATTCTCGACCAGGGGACTTTGTTATACTCGACCAGAGGCCTTTGTTATACTCGGTCAGGGGACTTTGTTATAATCGATCAGGGGACTTTGTTATGCTCGATCTGGGGACTTTGTTATACTGGGCCAGGAGACTTTGTTATAATCGATCAGGGGATGTGTTATACTCAATTAGGGGACTTTGTTATACTGGACCAGGGGACTTTGTTATACTCGATCAGGGGACTTTGTTATACTCGATCAGGGGACTTTGTTTTACTCGTCCAAGAGGCTTTGTTATACTCGATCAGGGGACTTTGTTATACTCGATTAGGGGACTTTGCCTTACTCGATCAGGGCCCTTTGCTATACTCGACCAGGGGACTTTGTTATAATCGATCAGGGGACTTTGTTATGCTCGATATGGGGACTTTGTTATACTGGGCCAGGAGACGTTGTTATACTCGATCAGGGGATATGTTATACTCGATCAGGGGACTTTGCTATACTGGACCAGGGGACTTTGTTATATTCGATCAAGGGTCTTTGATATACTCGATCTGGGGACTTTGTTATACTCGTCTAGGGGGCTTTGTTATAGTAGGATCACTGGACTTTGTTATACTCGATCTAGGGACTTTGTTATACTCGATCTGGGGACTTTGTTATACTCGATCTGGAGACTTTGTTATACTCGATCAGGGGACTTTGTTATACTGGGCCTGGCGACATTTTTATACTCGATCAGGGGACTTTGTTATACTAGTATCAGGGGACTTTGTTATGCTCGACCAGGGGACTTTGTTATACTAGACCAGAGGCCTTTGTTATACACGGTCAGGGACTTTGTTATAATTGATCAGGGGACTTTGTTATGCTCGATCTGGGGATTTTGTTATACTGTGCCATGGGACTTTGTTATACTCGATCAGGGGACTTTGTTATACTCGATCAGGGGACTTTGTTATTCTCGTCCAGGGGGCTTTGTTATACTCGATCAGGGGACTTTGTTATAGTCGATCACGGGACTTTGTCTTACTCGATCAGGGCCCTTTGCTATACTCGACCAGGGGACTTTATTATATTCGATCAGGGGACGTTGCTATGCTCGATATGGGGACATTGTTATACTGGGCCAGGGGACTTTTTTATACTCGATCAGCGGACTTTGTTATACTGGTTAAGGGGACTTTTTTATTCTCGATCAGGGGACTTTGTTATACTCGATCAGGGGACTTTTGTTATACTCGATCAGGGACTTTGTTATACTCGACCAGGGGCCTTTGTTGTACTCGATGAGGGGCCTTTCTTATACTCGATTAGGGGCATTTGTTATACTAAATCAGGGGACTTTGTTATACTCGATTAGGATGCTTTGTTATACTCGATCAGGGGACTTTGTTGTACTCGATGAGAGGCGTTTCTTATACTCGATCAGGGGCATTTGTTATACTAGATCAGGGGACTTTGTTATACTCGATTAGGGGCCTTTTTTGGACTCGATGAGGGGCCTTTGTTATACTCGATCAGGAGACTTTGTTATACTCGATCAGGGGACTTTGTTATACTCGACCAGGGGACTTTTTTATACTTGACCAATGGACTTTGTTATACTCACTGAGGGGCCTTTGTTATACGCGATCTGGGGACTTTGTTATACTCGGGAAGGGGAGTTTGTTATACTCGATCAGGGGACTTGTTTATACTCGACCAGAGGACTTTGTTATACTCGATCAGGGGACTTTGTTAGACTCGACCAGGGGACGTTTTCATATTTGAACAATGGACTTTGTTACACTCAATGAGGGGCATTTGTTGTACTTGATCAGGGGAATTTGTTATACTCGATCAAGGAACTTTGTTATACTCGAACCAGGGAACTTTTTTATAATTAATCAGGGGACTTTGTCATACTCGATCAGTGGAATTTCCTATATTTGACCAATGGACTTTGCTATACTCGATGAGAGGCTTTTGTTATACTCGATCAGGGTACTTTGTTATACTCGACCAGGGGACTTTATTATACTCGATCTGGGGACGTTGTTATACTCGACCAGAGGACTTTGTTATATTCGATCAGGGGATATGTTATATTCGATCAGGGGACTTTGTTATACTTGATTATCGGACTTTGCTATACTCGACCAGGGGACTTTGTTATACTCGATCAGGGTACTTTGTTATACTCGACCAGGGGACTTTTTTATACTTGACCAATGGACTTTGTTATACTCGATGAGGGTTGAGGGGCCTTTGTTATACACGATCAGGGGACTTTGTTATACTCGAGCAGGGGACTTTGTTATACTCGATCAGGGGACTTTGTTATACTCGATCAGGGGACTTTGTTATACTCGGTTCAGGGGACTTTGTTATACTCGTCCAGTGCGCTTTGTCATATTAGGATCAGGGGACTTTGTTATACTCGAGCAGGGGACTTAGTCTTACTCGATCAGGGCCCTTTGTTATACTTGGCCAAGGGAATTTGTTGTAATCGATCAGGAAACTTTGTTATGCTCGATATGGGGACTTTGTTATACTGGGCCAGGGGACTTTTTTATACTCGATTAGCGGACTTTGTTATACTGGGCCAGCGGACTTTCTTATTCTCGATTAACGGACTTTGTTATACTCGATCAGGGGACTTTTGTTATACTCGATCAGTAGACTTTGCTATACTCGTCCAGGGGGCTTTGTTATAGTAAGATCACTGGACTTTGTTATTCTCGACCAGGGGACTTTGTTATTATCGATCAGGGGACTTTGTTATGCTCGATCTGGGGACTTTGTTATACAGGGACAGGAGACTTTGTTATACTCTTTCAGGGGATATGCTATACTCAATCAGGGGACTTTGTTATATTCGATTAGGGGACTTTGTTATACTCGTCCAGGGGGCTTTGTTATACTAGGATCAGGGAACTTTGCTATACTCGATTAGGGGACTTTGTCTTACTCGATCAGGGCCCTTTGCTATACTCGACCAGGGGATTTTGTTATAATCGATCAGGGGACTTTGTTATGTTCGATCTGGGGTCTTTGTTATACTGGGCCAGGAGATGTTGTTATACTCGAGCAGGGGATATGTAATACTCGATCAGGGGACTTTGTTATACTGGACCAGGGGACTATGTTATACTCGATGAAAGGCCTTTGTTATACTCGATGAGAGGCCTTTGTTATACTAGATCAGGGGACTTTGTTATACTCGATGAGGGGCCTTTGTTATACTCTATCAGGGGACTTTTTTATACTCGACCATAGGACTTTGTTATACTAGTATCAGGGGACTTTGTTATTCTCGACCAGGGGACTTTGTTATACTCGACCAGAGGCCTTTGTTATACTCGGTCAGGGGACTTTGTTATAATCGATCAGGGGACTTTGTTATGCTCGATCTGGGGACTTTTTTATACTGGGCCAGGAGACTTTGTTATAATCGATCAGGGGATGTGTTATACTCAATTAGGGGACTTTGTTATACTGGACCAGGGGGACTTTGTTATACTCGATCAGGGGACTTTGTTATACTCGATCAGGGACTTTGTTTTACTCGTCCAAGACTTTGTTATACTCGATCAGGGGACTTTGCCTTACTCGATCAGGGCCCTTTGCTATACTCGACCAGGGGACTTTGTTATAATCGATCAGGGGACATTGTTATGCTCGATATGGGGACTTTGTTATACTGGGACAGGAGACGTTGTTATACTCGATCAGGGGATATGTTATACTCGATCAGGGGACTTTGTTATACTGGACCAGGGGACTTTGTTATATTCGATCAAGGGTCTTTGTTATACTCGATCTGGGGACTTTGTCATACTCGTCCAGGGGGCTTTGTTATAGTAGGATCACTGGACTTTGTTATACTCGATCTAGGGACTTTGTTATACTCGATCTGGGGACTTTGTTATACTAGTATCAGGGGACTTTGTTATGCTCGACCAGGGGACTTTGTTATACTCGACCAGAGGCCTTTGTTATACACGGTCAGGGACTTTGTTATAATCGATCAGGGGACTTTGTTATGCTCGATCTGGGGATTTTGTTATACTGGGCCATGGGACTTTTTTATACTCGATCAGCGGACTTTGTTATACTGGTTAAGGGGACTTTTTTATTCTCGGTCAGGGGACTTTGTTATACTCGATCAGGGGACTTTTGTTATACTCGATCAGGGACTTTGTTATACTCGACCAGGGGCCTTTGTTGTACTCGATGAGGGGCCTTTCTTATACTCGATTAGGGGCATTTGTTATACTAAATCAGGGGACTTTGTTATACTCGATTAGGGGCCGTTTTTGGACTCGATGAGGGGCCTTTGTTATACTCGATCAGGAGACTTTGTTATACTCGATCAGGGGACTTTGTTATACTCGACCAGGGGACTTTTTTATACTTGACCAATGGACTTTGTTATACTCACTGAGGGGCCTTTGTTATACTCGATCTGGGGACTTTGTTATACTCGGGAAGGGGAGTTTGTTATACTCGATCAGGGGACTTGTTTATACTCGACCAGAGGACTTTGTTATACTCGATCAGGGGACTTTGTTAGACTCGACCAGGGGACTTTTTCATATTTGAACAATGGACTTTGTTATACTCAATGAGGGGCATTTGTTGTACTTGATCAGGGGAATTTGTTATACTCGATCAAGGAACTATGTTATACTCGAACCAGGGAACTTTTTTATAATTAATCAGGGGACTTTGTCATACTCGATCAGTGGAATTTCCTATATTTGACCAATGGACTTTGCTATACTCGATGAGAGGCTTTTGTTATACTCGATCAGGGGACTTTGTTATACTCGACCAGGGGACTTTATTATACTCGATCTGGGGACGTTGTTATACTCGACCAGAGGACTTTGTTATACTCGATCAGGGGATATGTTATATTCGATCAGGGGACTTTGTTATACTCGACCAGGGGACTTTTTTATACTTGACCAATGGACTTTGTTATACTCGATGAGGGGCCTTTGTTATACACGATCAGGGGACTTTGTTATACTCGAGCAGGGGACTTTGTTATACTCGATCAGGGGACTTTTTTATACTTGACCAATGGACTTTGTTATACTCGATGAGGGGCCTTTGTTATACACGATCAGGGGACTTTGTTATACTCGAGCAGGGGACTTTGTTATACTCGATCAGGGGACTTTGTTATACTCGTCCAAGGGGCTTTGTTATTATCGATCAGGGGACTTTGTTATACTCGATCAGGGGACTTTGTCTTACTCGACCAGGGCCCTTTGCTATAAGCGACCATGGGACGTTGTTATAATCGATCAGGGGACTTTGTTATGCTCGATATGTGGACTTTGTTTTACTGGGCCAGGGGACTTTTTAATACTCGATCAGGGGACTTTTTTATACTCGACCATAGGACTTTGTTATACTAGTATCAGGGGACTTTGTTATGCTCGATCGGGGGACTTTGTTATACTGGGCCATTAGACTTTGTTATAGTCGATTAGGGGATGTGTTATACTCGATTAGGGGACTTTGTTATACTGGACCAGGGAACTTTTTTATACTTGATTCGGAGACTATGTTATACTCGATCAGGGGACTTTTGTTATACTCGATCAGGAGTCTTTGTTATACTCGACCAGGGGCCTTTATTATACTCAATCACCAGACTTTGTTATACTCGATAAGGGGACTTTGTTAGACTCGAAAGGGGGACTTTGTTAACCTCGACGAGGAGCTTTGTTATACTCGAATAAGCGGCTTTGAAATACTCGATCAGGGGACTTTGTTTTACTCGATGAGGGGCCTTTGTTATACTCGATGAGGGGCCTTTGTTATACTAGATCAACGGACTTTGTTATACTCGAACAGGGGACTTTCTTATACTCGAGCAGGAGGCTTTGTTATACTCGATCAGGGGACTTTGTTATTCCCAATGAGGAGGCTTTGTTATACTCGATCAGGGGACTTTGCTATACTCGACCAGGGGACTTTGTTATACTCGATCAGGGGACATTGATATACTCGATCAGGGGACTTTTTATACTTGACCAATTGACTTTGTTATACTCGATGAGGGGCCTTTGTTATACTCGATGAGGGGCCTTTGTTATACTCGATCAGGGGACTTTTTTATACTCGACCATAGGACTTTGTTATACTCCATCAGGGGATATGTTATACTCCATCAGGGTACTTTGTTATACCCGATCAGGAGACTTTGCTATACTCGACCAGGTGACTTTGTTATACTCGATTAGGGGACTTTGTTATAATAGACCAGGGGACTATGTTATACGCGATCATGGCACTTTTTTTACTCGACCAGAGGACTTTGTTATACTCGATCAGGGGAATTTGTTATACTCGTTCAGAGGACTTTGTTATACTCGATCAGGGGAATTTGTTATACTCGTTCAGAGGACTTTGTTATACTCGATCAGGGGACTTTGTTATACTCGATCAGGGGACTTTGTTATGCTCGATCTGGGGACTTTGTTATACTCGATCAGGGGACTTTGTTATACTCGATCAGGGGACTTTGTCTTACTCGATGAGGGCCCTTTGCTATACTCGACCAAGGGACTTTGTTATAATCGATCAGGGGCCGGATACTCAAAAACATTTATGGGACTGTATGTCTTTGTTTACCCCGTAACTGGACTTACAGTCTCAGATCGGTATACTCAAAACACAGATGGCATACTCAAAACACAGATGGTATACTCTAAACCAATATTTGACATCGAACTCCGTAAGTTAACGCAAGTAACTTACACCAGCTCCCGAGGTTGTGTAACACTCTCAACCCGGATGTAGTAGTGACTAATTCCCGATTGTATAGAAAATAATAATAATATATGTTGTAATAATGCTTGTTAGACTTGTTTTATCATAGAATAAAGAAGAAAATGTTTTGTACATCAACATACTGAAATAGAATATTTCACTTTGTCTCTTTGGTAACTTTTTTGTTGTATAATAAGCTGCTTGAGTGTTTGTATTTGTCGCAGTTTGGAAGAGACGCATCTTTTGTCTTCTTACACATTATAAAGTATTTCTTACCAAAATAGAAGGTTTGTATTGTTCACACTTAGGGTAAAAATATGTTTTATGACTGAGTAAACTTGCAGATAGAACTTATTAATGTTGTATAGCCGTAAATATCCCTCAGTAATGAAAGCCAAATATGAGGTCAAGTGAACATTCCTGCCAAGACTTCGCCTTGTTTTTGTAATATTCAACCAATAGCCTTAGCCTATTTTCTTATGTATATGGCTTATGATAACATGAAAGGCTATAAATTTCCATAGGTTAGCGAAAATTAAATGATATTAGGTGTAAAATATGGATTGCAATTAACTTGATTAATAGGTGCCTATATAACTGCTTTTTCAGTCTTAGGCAAATAAATGTTTAAACATGGGGCCTACTTAATTTAGTTAGAACATGAGGATTATTTAAATAAGAAATTATACTAATAGGGTATAGGTTAGATAGGTTTGGTTTGGTTATGTTATGTTATGTTATGGTATGTTAGGTTAGAGAATGTGTACATGGTTTTTGGTGAGCGTCAGGCCGTCAGTGAGACACTTTGTCTAGCAGCTACCTTAGGCCTAGTTCCACACTTTCCTTGAACATTATCATAGGTAGAGTATAAATTTAAGAAAATTTCGGCTAATCCGATATATTTTCAGGTTTTAAATTGTTGTTTTTTGTATGAACTTGAAGACAATTCAGACCAAATGTTCCCAACATTGAAAGGAAAACACTAGGGTCTAGGCTAAATGAGTAATTTAAGAGAAGTGATTTGTCATTTAGGTTAGGCAAGGCTATACTATCATTAACCAATTTATTTGAATTTGCCCAGAATAAGGCTATCTTATTATAGCTTATGTGTCTTGTCACAGGCCAACATTATGCAAGGGATTATTTACCTAAATTCTAGTGGGGTAAAACACCAAATACTGTGAGATCTCTGTTAGCCGGAACAATTGGTGAAGAGCACTACCGTGAATGAATGAGTGTTTTCCCGTTAACGAGACAGTTATCACAAATCAAGAAAATATCCCTCATCCCCAGAATGTTTATGGTAATGGAAAAATTTTCTCTGTAGTTCCTGCAATTGCCCATTACATCATCTCTCGAACCCGGAAATATATCCCCCATCTCCGGAATTTTCTCGGTTATCTGGGAAACTTTCCTCATAGTTTTCAGGAAAATTTGCCTCTCTGAAAGTCATTTACCTAAGCCGTAAGTTTCTTGCAAAATCATGCTTTGGGAATTAATTTTAGATAAAATTTCAATTACGGCTTTCAGAAAGTTCAGGGTTTCAAGGATTCCGGCTAACGGAGAAGGCTGCTGTTCCTACCAGAAATCAGTTTTAAATGCGAGTATGTGACAGACTTTGAGGCAAGAGGATGTCTTTCAAATGCTTTTAACACCCTTATTTACTTGAATAATGAATAATTTTTTTCAATTTTAAATGAATACAGAGATTTTAACGCGTTGTGCATTTTTCAGTATTTTACCCCTAAGAGCCAGGCAAAACCTTAAGGCTGTAATTTTTGTTTTTCACAGGCATAACCCTTCAATTCTAGGCCTAATGATAAAACTTTGAATTAGTTAGTATCAACATAAAAACAATACTGTAACAAACTTCTAAACCATTGCATAATTTTTTGTCCTGCAGATTGATCCAGTAACACTTGGACCTCATTTTCCAGTTACCCTGCAATGGATCTTGTTGTAGCTTATCTGCATGATCGAGCTTTACGACGTGAACGAAGGTATCGGGACCCTTTGGATCCCAAAAATATAAGCGATGAAAATCAAATTAGATATAGGTTTCCTCGATGTGAAATTCTAAGACTGTGTTAAGATTTAGATCCATTTTTAAGGCGTAGAACGAGAAGATCTCATGCTGTTCCCATACACACGCAAGTGTTAGTTGCCTTAAGATTTTATGCCAATGGAACCTTTCAACATGTACTTAGTGATACAGCTGAAGCTGTAGCAGGGACAGGCCAAGCAGTCCGAGCCAATGTAGTCCGTAATTGGTTTACTTGATGAATTAAAATCAAATATCAATTCACCAATACAATTTTCTTCTATGTTTAAATAGTACTTTTTAGTGCAGTATACAGAGGTAATGCGAATAAAGCGTACATTGATTTAACTTTTATTTTCAATATTCTGTACATAAAAAAATAAACTTCTTTATAGAAATTAAATGGCTTTCTTTTACCTTAATAATATATGTACTATATCCTTGAGCAAATTTGATTCCAATACAGTATACTTTTAATACTACTAAATACCAAAGGCACTAAAGTTTGTGAAACAAAAAATCCCTTATATAAAACATATTTGAGAAATTGAAACAATAAAAAAATATTGCTACTGTTTGCATCTTAAACTACCGTACACAATTTGACATGGGTCACCACATCGTTGTGAAATAATAATACAACTACTGTTATTTGTTGCCATTTTTTAGATTTAAGAATGGAATACAGTATAATTTTCATATGTCTAGAATTACCTGCATCAATACCCGTAAATTAAAAGAAACTTATAACCCAATACTGTACTACTGCAAGTAATAAAGAAAAAATAGAATACAGTACTCTTTGCTTGTTAAGCTACAAAATGTAACATGAGACAGCACATCCTTATGAAAGAACCAATGCAACAACTTGCGCTTTGGAGACTAATGTGTGTTAAATAGCAGCGATTACAGTAGGCTGTTGGTGAATTTGCACCATTATTTCTGTTTCAACCTACTTGAATCATACTTCGCAAACTACAAACTAATAAATAAAACTCGTTGAACTGGAAATTGACTACGTCTTACAAAATAAAGGAACCTTTAAAAAATAAAAATAAGTACATGAGCCTCTTTTCAAACATATAATTTTGAGAGTGGTAGGAACTTTTACCCAAAGCTTGGGTAAACATTACCCGTAGTAGCACTGCAACCCATGTTATTAGTTGACAAATGTGTGTCTTTCACTTAACTTCGTGATTTTAATTAACTTATGGAGAGCTAAATATTCCTGTTACATTTTCATGACTAGTATAGGCTGCAAGTGAAAGTTACACAATTTTTTAACATGCGGTCTTCCTTCATAACAATCACTCAAAGGAAAATTTATAATTGTTTGATGACTTTTCAACTACGCTATTATCACATTTACCAAAAGTAAAGGACTTACCTAAGTAAACAACTACATATACACATACCATAAACACAGCATCATTGGATAGGATTTTTCGACTGCATAACTTTTGCAATGCATAGTATTGCAGATGCAATGCACTCTGTGTGAGCTACAAGCTGTAAAAAACTGTCCCTCATTTGTGTTTGAACACGAAGCATCTCTCGAAGAAGATCTTCATCTTTTCGGGCAGAAGAGGTTCGTGGCCTCCTGCCACTACTGTTCGTACTTGGCATTGGAGATGAATCCATTTCATCAGTGTAATCACCAGTTACAGTTGACCTAACAGCTGTGGCAGAAGGGGTACTAGACCTACTTCGCTGTTCCTTGGTAGCAGCAATAGGTTGACGAGTATTGCTTGAACTACATGTTTCTACCTCATATGTTCCGGATGATGAAAATCCAGAAATGTTTGTAGGTGCTGAAGTTTCAGGTTCTAAATGCACAATGGGTACTGTGATATCATGTTCCTGTATATCCTCATTCAGAATGCGGGTTATAGAATCATCTTTCTCTTGAACGGGCCGAAACATAAATTCCTCTCGGAAACAACTACCGGTAGCTGTAAACCTAGCTCCTGAGGGTCTGGGGGTTGGTTCTCTTTCTTCTTCTGGAAAGAAATGTAGTATAAAAGGTTGATTGAAGTCTATGTTAAGAGTATAATTAAAATATTACACTGTATTTCCAAATATACAAAAGCTTTTAGGAAAAATAATGGTTTGAAAAATAGTGTTGACTATCTAAATATATTTGTTTAAAATATTTTTAAATCTAAATATCAACTAGGCGTTAAATTTCTTATATTTGCACTTCTCAATTTTGTCCATTAACATACGAGTTATAAAAACATTTAATATATAAATTAGGGAAGCAATAAACAAGCTAGAAATGAAACCAACTTACTAGTGTCGTTATTTTTCAAAATTATATAAAAAAATCAGTATAGTGTACAGTATTTCCAAATCAAGATGTGAAAAAATGTCTCCAAAAGTTTTTTTTTAAATAAAAACAAGGGCAGAAAAAAACAAAATATATCAGGGGGTTGGAAAAGTATTTTGACTGAATTACCATTACTAGGTTCTTCACTTTCAACATCCCCTGGAATCCCATGTATAGAGGCTGGATCTAATAGTTGAAGAATTGCTTCTTCAATTGCAGTGTATGTAATTTCAATTTGGAGGCCGCCACCTTGAAGAGAAAATATAAATAATAACTGTCTTACTGTGAGCTGTGGTTACATACACTATATGCTAACTATGTTATATTTGGCAGAAATCATAGTTACAAAGGAATCTACTGAAATAGTTCCAAACATTATAACCTAACCTATCATTATAGCTGTAGCCACAAAAATTCTCCTTTATCTATGTCAAAAGTTAATTAGATTTAAGGTAACAAACAATAAACGGTAAAATAAGTCAAAAAAAAATAGTCGCAGCCAGAAATTTTCAACCTGTATTAGTTGTAAACTCAAAAGATAGAACATCCTTGCCTATAAGCCTAACAAAGTAAAATTTACATATTAATGTATACCAAATATGAATATAAATCTATTGATGAATGAAAATTAACGACATAAAAAAAGGAATTCTATGGCAACTTATACATTATGACCTTCATTACCGTCGGAAATAACGTAATTATTAATATGTAGTTTATAACAGTAACCAAACCTACCTAACCTAGCTTCCTTTACCAACGGGAGACCTCCGCCGCCCTGCCACACAAACTCATATTAACTATCTCTGTTCCACGTCAGTTGCGACACAATGACAAGTGTGTCTTAAAATTGTGTAATCTATATGATAGGTATAATAAGAAAATCCAAAAGTTGTGGGGAAATTATTAACAGTTGTACAGACTTCCCTGACTACCGGGTGGGAAGATATTGGAAGCATAATTTGTTGTCTAATGGTAGACCCTGCTGCCATATGGCATCACGAAAATTAGGAGCAAGTCCAAGGTTGCTGATCTGACTAAATGTGTCATTTACACACAATTGCAGGGTCGCAATTGTTTCTCGTAATATCAACAACACAACATACATACTGTATATTGATTCTCACTTTTTGTGTTTTCATTTCGGTATTTATGGTTATTTATTATTAATATTATTATTAATAAAGAGGTATTTTTATTAATAGTACTAAAGAATTATTATTACAGGCCCCGACGTGGGTCAGTGACTGTGCCTGGGTTGGTTAATCCACGTAAAAAAAAAAAAATAAATAAAATAAAATGGTTGAACTGTAAAGTTTTTACTATTTACTCACACGGAAAACTTCGAAGAACGATGTTTCTTTTAATGAATGCGCTCATATAAGGAAAATATGTGTATTCATTCACGATGGAGAGCCACCACACTACTTACTTCCTTGAGTTTACAAACACGAAAATCGTACCAAGCCTCAGAAAAACCATAGTTAAGTTTGTTTCATATTGTCAATCAATAACCACGCTAACAATATTAAGACTTACCTGTTCCACCAGCATATTTCTTATCTTGTGCTGCTTTTTTCTTAACGCTCACACGAAGATCAGCAGAAAACTTCCGCCGAATTTCAGTAACATTGCGGGTGACTCTACCAACAGCATTCACCTCATTTAACACTTCACCCCAGGCTGGTTTTTGAGTTGAAGTGTACAACTACTTGAGTCCAACTTCCCTAAAATCATTTCTTGTCTTTTGGCCACCTCAGTCACAAGAGCGTATACTTCAGCCTCACTGAAATTAGGTCGTCTCTTCTTGGCTGGTGGTCCTTCCATGTTTACACAATAATATTACGTGCGTCGCTCTCAGCTGATTTCTCCTTCTCTTGTGATTGGTTGATGATTTTGTTAACTGAGCGTTGATTGGCCCACTAGCGTCTGCACTGACATCTACCGTCCGACAAGAGAACTTAATTTACAGGGTAAACACTAGAGTTACGAGAACTTATGGTAGTCTTACGGAACCATAATTAAATTTTGAGTATGCTAAATTTATGGTACTGTAAGGCTTCCACAATATATGGTACTGTATCATGCTGTAAAACGTAACTTATGAGGTGTTTTGAGTATCCGGCCCCAGGGGTCTTTGTTATGCTCGATATAGGGACTTTGTTATACTGGGCCAGGAGACTTTTTAAAACACAATCAGCGGACTTTGTTATACTGGACCAGGGAACTTTTTTATGCTCGATTAGGGGACTTTGTTATACTCGACCAGGGGACTTTGTTATACTCGATGAGGGAACTTTGGTATACTCGACTAGGGGACTTTTTTTATAATTAATCAGGGGACTTTCCTATATTTGACCAATGGACTTTGCTATACTCGATGAGGGGCTTTTGTTATACTCGATCAGAAGACTTTCTTATACTCGACCAGAGGACTTTGTTATACTCGATCAGGGATATGTTATACTCGATCAGGGGACTTTGTTATACTTGATCAGGGGACTTTGTTACACTCGATCAGGGGCCTTTGTTATACTCGATGAGGAGACTTTGTTATACTCGATGAGGAGACTTTGTTATACTCGATCAGGGGACTTTGTTATACTCGACCAGAGGACTTTGTTATACTCGATAAGGGGACATGTTATACTCGATCAGGGGACTTTGTTATATTCAACCAGAGGACTTTGTTATACTCGATCAGGGGACTTTTTTATCCTTGACCAATGGACTTTGTTATACTCGATGAGGGGCCTTCGTTATACTCTATCAGGGGATTTTTTTATACTCGACCAGAGGACTTTGTTATACTCGATCAGGGGATATGTTATACTCGATCAGGGAACTTTGTTATACCCGAT